>NC_084590.1:14724504-15041647 GCF_033807715.1 Cololabis saira | reverse complement strand
ATATTTCATGGCTGTTGTGCCACCGTGGTAGACCAGATTGTAACTGCATTTTGACAGACTTTTTCTCGTCATCACTCAATATAAAGTCTTTCCACACAGCTGAAGGGTTCAGCAGTCTGTTCTCTGTTCTCTTCCTTTTATCGACAAAAGTAAACTCAATCCAGCACCATTACTGGATCATTGCAGCACCGGTCACTAATTATGTCCTAATAATTCTGACAACAGTGTTGCAGCATCACGCTCTATGGACCAACGAGTTTGATGGATAAATCAGCCGGTAGTTCACCATCATTAGTATTAGCCTACCACTTGGTCTGCAAAATGTGCAAGAGGGACTCCTGGAGTGATGTAACAATCCTGTGGATTGTGGGAAAACACTGTTGCACATGGAATTTATTATGTAGCTAAGAGTTATTCAGCTGGAGCTCAGCAGTCATCTTCAGAGACAGAGATAACCCTGCAGCGAAAGGAAATGGCACCCTACTGAAGATGCACAGCTTTAACCCCCCACCCCCACCATGGTCTAATGGGATTATCAATTCAGCTGCTTTGAATAAGAATCATATTATCTGTCAGGGCTTGAAGAGATATTTCAACAAAGGCAAAAAAAGTGTCTGATTTCTTGGGCCAATAAAAAAAAAGTGCAGTGCCACATTTGATTTAGATTAACTGCACTTCACAGTGAAAGTTTTGGCTGAATGTAAGACCTTTGGGAAGCACTGGCACTGGTACTTTTCTAGCCAATACTGAACATATTCAACTTCTGTTGACCTCTTTTTAACCCAGGCTTTGAAGTTTACTGCACTTTGTTGTACCTGATACAGCTGGATTAACAACTGCAACTGAAGGAACTGGGCTAAACTTCACATGGAAAGATTTACTTTATTTATTCACGTTAAATAATTGCTGTGTGCCGGTGTACCCCTCCCTTTCCCCCAAAGAGACCTGAGATAGGCTCCAGCAGGTGCTGATGACTCTTAGTAGGAATACGCAAGTATTGATGATCCAATTAATGGATGAATGAATCATATAGACCCTTAGTATTAGACAAATACAACTTCAATAAACAAAAACAAATAACTTCTATCATGGAGGCACTGTTGGTTTATCGAAATCAAAGTCCCCCCCCAATAGAGAAAATAAATATTTTGGCCTATATGAAGAACCCCCTTACAGCTTCCATAGGATTTAAGGGTGAAGTCAGGTGCTGCTAATCAATTTTGGGTGTACTGATCAACGTCACATTTGCAGGCCTCATAAATGCAGATGTTTCGGCAGTGTGCTGATCTGAAGCATTCAGATGTGTGTTAATCCAACGCCAAGAGGGAAAGAGGAAATTATCGTTCTTAGAGAGGCAATGTTTGCTGCACATCATTCTGGAAAATAATTCTAAAACCATTTCCAAAATATTTGAAGCTCAGCATTCTGCAATGAGAAAGGTAATTCACATGTGGAAAGTAATTGTCAATCTCCTTTCAACTGGATGTCCAAGCTAAATTATACCATAGTCTGACCACACACAATGCTCAGTGAATCGCAGAAGAAAAACCCAAAAGCTACATTTACCCATATACCCTACAGAGTATGTTAAAACTTAAAGTCTGTGACAGCAAAAGAAAGAAAAAGACCCAAGTATGGTTTGTCTAGAAAGGTTGCCAGGAGATAGCTTCTCCTGTCAGAATGTCTGAGGTTTATATACGAACAAACCATATGACCTCTGGAGCAATGTCCTATGGAAAGATGAGATGAAAAGCAAAAAAACAAATGCGGCGTTCATCAAAAACAACTCAAACCAACTGTTAAGTGCAGTGGTGGAGGGGTGATGACTCAGGGTTTTGCAGCCACAGGACCTCAGCACCTTGCAGTCATGTAAAATTACAATCAGGCAAGCAAAACTTCAAAATTGCGTCATGGAAAAAGGACAGTGCTCTGAAGCACATCAATAAATCCACATGAGAAGGATAGAAAAAAATAAATAAAATCAAAGTGTTGGACTGATCTCGTCAAACTCCAGACCTCAACACAAATGAAAACCTGTAGCAAGACCTGTGCTGTGTGCAATGCTGTAAAGATGTCTGGGGCAAAATCAAAAAATATGGTCCAATGAACACATTAAAAGTCTACTGGGGCAATATAATAAATCATATCACCCTATTCTGAGAAAGTGAGACCCGAGGTAGTCAGTCAGCTCTGTTGATATCTGATGCAGAAAACATTTTAGTCAGATGGCTGCTCACACGAATGATCAGTTGTTTGGACCTGCACTCGTCACACAGAGATGAAATATATCCAACACCCGCTTATTTATGAAGACCTCCGTCGTTTTTCTTAGAAATATGACCTTCTGCCACTTCACTTTTTTCATTGCATTCTGCTTCCTCTGAGCTCTTCTCAGATTGTTTCCGGTTGTGAGAACACATCTCCATCAAAGATTGTTCCACTGTGGAGTGACTGTGTGAAGCGCGACTGTAGGGAGAATCTGCACGGTATCCACAAAATGTTCTTTAGAAAACTCCAGCGTTCATCTGTACAGGCGGCTTATGCCTTCTCCTTTATTGCACTTAGTTGCACCCACGCATAACACAACTGGAACCATGCAATCCGGTGAATTTATTCCAAACCATTCTATGGTAATGTGCCTGATTCACACAGCATTTTCCGACGAAACATCAAGAGTTGCCTCTCAGTTACAACTCAGCAACACAAGAGGACACTCCGCCCCAGAACTGTTAGTACTTTCAGTTAGATCAGGGGTTCTTAACCTTTCTGACCTTGGGGCCCAATTTTTTCAGTACAGAGTGGCCCGAGGCCCGTTAAATATTAACACTGTATAGCAGCGAAGGTCCAGAACATCATAATAAATATATATATATATATATATATATATATATATTCAAGTAGCCTCATAGTTGTATCAACATCTGCATCTGACTGTTATATTAAAAAAGTACATATTTGCCAATTAACATGTGTAACTTCAATTACACATTTTTTTCTCTTAAAAATAAAATAAATAAATAAGATTTTATTTTATTTTTCAAATGCTATTTTATTTTATTTCTTTACCAGCAGTTTGAATTTCCCCTTTTCTTTGTTAATTGTCTCAACACATTTTTATAATAAATTAATATAAACACATCTTAGCAATTTAAAAGTTTTGCAGTTTTTCTTTCTTCCCCTTAATCTTATGCCCCCACTTTCTGTCGTTCAGTGAGAGAACTGAGCTCTAATTTCTCCTGCCAGGATTTTAAATCTGGGCTGGATGGTGTCAGGTTCTCATGCACATGAGAAGGTTCTCATTGATGAGCCTGGAACGATATTTAGTTTTAATTATGTTCATTGTGGAGAAAGCTGCTTCACAGCTGTATGTGGACCCAAACATGTTTAAGATGGTCAGCTTATTTTCTGTGACTTCAGTTCAGACTTGAGTGGATATGTTTGATGAAAAACTTTGTGTTTTGTTTCAGTGGCGTTTCACTTTGGCACTTTGAACGCCACGGTCTCTGAACGTTTGAGACACTGGTTTTGTCCCAGTGGGTAAACTGAACCAGGATGAATCTGTCCATTCCGGGTTGAACTTCCCTTTCCACCTGTTAGGCTTCTCATCTCTGTAAGAGTCAAGCTAATTACTTACTAAGTAACTTACTAAGTTTTATTTACATTAATAAGTTGTCAGGACTGCGCGTGTCGGATTTCATCCGAGCCTGATCAGCTGAGCCGGGCAGAACCCGCAGCTCTCTGGCCGCTGCAGCAGAGTCACTTTCCGATGCTTTTGCGAGCCCGAACAACAGTCCAGTCCAGCAGACACGTCAGCCCTGCATCTACATGTACAATCCTTCAGCAGTAACGACGGAGCCGCCGCCCGAGCGGCACCGACCTCCCCGGCTGCGCGGACGCGTCGGAATAAATGATCACGCCGTGCTCGCTCGCTCTGGGCGCAGACCCAAGTAATCGATCCCTGATCCTGACGGATCTAAACCTACTCTGTGCAAAATGAAGGATTTTCTCTATAAATACACACTATTTCTCTTACTATTACACCTAGAGCTAGCTGAGGGTCTTCTTCTCCTCATTTGGTCGGGAGTTGCTATGCAGTCCCGCGGCCCCCGCGGCCCACACGTACAAAACTGATTTTTTTTCGCGGCCCACTAGATGGCGCTCGCGGCCCAAGTGTGGGCCGCGGCCCTATGGTTAAGAATCACTGAGTTAGATCAGTGCTTCTCAAATATTTTCTGTTTCACTCCCCCCTAGCAAAAAGAAAACAACCCCACTCTCCACCACGACTGTAAATAATAGCATTTGTCTATAAAATTGTTATAAGTACACCTCTGTATAACATTGCATCCTTGTTACCATTAAAGCAAAGAAAAAAATAAAGAAATATAGTTCAACTTACAACAAAGAATAACTTTATTTACATGGTTTTTAGTCTGTAACAGAAAAAACTTTAAGTGCATCAATTTGCCTGAAATAAAAAAAAGAAAAAATTGCTGTAAACCTCAACATATTGTAAAAAAATGTTATCGACTTGTTGCACCATTTGATGCTGGTGAATAAAATCAATAAATAATAACACATTCAAAGTCTTCAAGTGGCGGCTTAATTTATTTGGCTTCATGCTGTCCGCTGCCAGCATTTTCCGTCTTTCCTCGTCTCCCACTGTAATCACAGTGAAGCCAAGCGCTACATATGCTTCGTCATATTTCCTCGCCTTAGCTTTCGAGTGACTTTCTTTTGTCTCATTATCTTCATCTCTCTCCGCCTTGCTTTTCATCCCTGTAAAGAATTTCTTCATGTTGTCTCTTAAGGGTTTGTTTACTCACTTCATCTCCCCTGCTCTATGCAAAATAAACCGTACACCATAGAGCTAATACTCCTTGCGCACACTCTGACAATGAGAGCGCCACTGCCAACTACTGTAGTGTATCTGCAATTACACTTTATTCTAGTACGGCAAAAAAAGCATGTTCCCCAGGGTCACACACGCCCCCCTGGCAACCCACGGGCCCCACTATTTGTGTTACAATTACTCAGATCAGTTGTTGCTTGTTTAACCTCTCAAGGGTTTATGGGTTTAATTGTCTGCTCGTGTATTATTGCAATTTGAAGAAAAAACAAACCAAAAAACTTTTTTAAGGTAAACATAACAAAAGAAAAACGTGTAGTTGTGTAGTTAATCACAATTAATTGAAGGTTAACTTTAAAACTAAGAAAACATCACTAAATGATTTAAACAAATAACCAATGGGCAGCCAAATTCAAGCATTATGCTTTCAGCATAATTTATGTTTACTGTAAGCGCTTTACTTACTTACTTACTTGTGTATGTGTGTGTGTGTGTGTGTGTGTGTGTGTGTGTGTGTGTGTGTGTGTGTGTGTGTGTGTGTGTGTGTGTGTGTGTGTGTGTGTGTGTGTGTGTGTGTGTGTGTAAAAGAGTCTCCATGCAGACCTTTATGAAAGCCCGTGTTGGTATTCTCAGACAATTCAAATTTTTTTGCACCATTTTAAAGGTTACATCCCTGCTTGGGATTTAAGAAAATTGTTCAAGGCCCAGTGTATTCTCAGAGGTCTGACCAGAGCGAGGCCTTTATGGTCACTGTGATTCTGCCATGATATATTCAAAGTACAATAGCAATAGTTAATACTTGTACTTGTCCTATCCCCATGTTCCCACCTCTGCTCTACTTCTAATGTGCTTGTGAATTAATTTACCATGACCATTAATAGAAGTGCTTAGGGAAGATAAAGAAAAGGGGGCAAGTAAAGACATGAGGCACTAGAGTGAAAGCAGAGAAAAATAGGGCAAAACCGGCTGTGAATGAGTGACAAGGCCTTAATATAAGTATTATCCAGGTCATCAAAAAGAGCATTCATGCTTAGCAAGTTCCACGTACTACTGTGCACATCTGAGCACCTACATAATGGACTGTGGTAACCAAGAACTCCTTTCTTTGGGCTCTGGTGGACCCCTATGTGTAGGCGGAAGTGCGTATTGATGATGAATGGATGTAGTTGTTTATTTTTTTAATAATAACTTCAAAAACATAGCACCCAAAAGGTTTTTTAATGTGAAATAATGGTTTCAATGCATTTTAAAGGAATATTGGAGTCCTGTGTCATCTTAGTCTTGCAGTGTACCATCCATTTTGGCAGATAAAACCCATAGTAACTTTGGACTTCGGACTGAAATTGTATGTGGAACATCAACAACACACATCCCTGCTAACAGGAGACCTGCATCCCTGCCACTATGAGACTCATGAAAGTGGTGATGGAAAAGAAAAACAAAAGAGCAAATAAGTGTAAATCTTGGACACTAGTGGACAAGTTACTTAAACTTTGTGCCCTCTGATCTTAAATTGGTTTGTTTTTTTAATTTGTCTTAAAAAGTTCCTCAGTGACTTTCATAAAACTAATTTATTTTAAGATAAAATGTTTCTTAAGGCATTTTTTCAGTGACATTCAGACATTATTTTACAAAGCTCTGAAGTTAGCCACTACTTAAACTTGATTTAAGTTTTGGTTACTAAAACTTCAGGCAGTCTTTATTAACAGTTAGGTTTGAACAATGCAAAATCTTTCTCGGCTCTGGAATGAATCTTTCCTCATCCATTTCACGGATACTTTTGTTTCAAGACAGTAGTGCTATGAAAGCCTGGAAGAATAATTGCTGAAAAACTACAGAAGAAAAAAGTGTTACGAGAGCTTGGATGTACAAACCAGAAGAGCACACAACTATAAAAATCATGTCACTGGCCTCATTGGACATGGACCCCAACACCCAGCGGGGACTCCCTGCTGACACACAGCAGCTCCTGGACAATAAATAGCAGCGACTCCCCTACACTCAATCGCTCTGATCATCTCCAGCCAAGCTGGAACATCTGTCAATTGTAAGGGCTACCTCTTCAGCTCAGATCAGCGTGACCAGACACCAGCCAAGGGGCCATCCAACAGGGATGGGGAGCAATCACAGCTGGATTACCGGCTGAGCATAATCATCAAGCTGTTCGCCAAACAAAGAGGAGCGCTGCCAGGAAGAAAACTCTCCCTTCCATCATGTACAAAGCGATCAACATGAGAGGCTGTTTTTTCTTTTCTTTTTTTTTTTTCATATGGAGAGCGGAAATGAAGTTTAATTAACACTTAACAAGTTTTATTTTCTTGTGCTGCAAACATTGTGACATGGAAAGATCCACAACTAGATAACAGAGCCACAACTATGTGTTTATTGTTTTAATATTTTTAATGGGTGTTTGCTAGCGTTATCTGTTACGGCAACCTTGTTGGTGGATCAGAAAACAAAGTTTGTCCTCGTTTCCCAGTTGAATTAGTAAAGCGCACATGTGAAGTAGTCACTTTCAGGTGCTGAGAAATCATTGTGGTGTTGCTGGTAGGGATGTTAACAATTATTCGATTTTCGATTAATTGCCGTTATGAAATTACCCGATTAAAATTAACGATTACAATTAATCTATTTATTTATTTATTTTTTTCGTTTAATTTCACCAGCTGGTATTACGCCCGGACCACATTTAATGCGACACAACGCGCCGCGGTGCGCACATAAAGTTATAATAAAGAGACGGCGGATATGTTTGGTTTTAGTAATATCATGCTCAGGCAATGAGTCTGCAATGGCCCAGACGGGAGACACATGTAGCTCAGTGCTTAACTTTTATTTTTAATCCACTCTATATTCTTCTGGTTGTTCTCCGATATGCTCCCCTAAAGCCTGAATTATGGTTCCGCCTTAAATCGACGCAGAGCCGCCGCCGTAGCCTACGGCGGCGGCTCTGCGTTGTTGTAACGCGGAACCATAAATCAGCCTTCACCCGGTACATACATAGGTTTCTCTAAACATCTGTCCCCGCTACAGTTTTAACTAAAAGAAAATGTGCTCCAATACAGCAGGTCTCATAATTTTATTCTGAACACTGCCAAACTAGAACTTAAAATTAGCTTGACACAAATGACACTATTATGGCTGCTGCTACTACTAATAGCCTTGAAGTGCACTTTATATTATATTCCTTGTGGTACAAAAATGTATTTTTGTTACTTTTGTATCAAATAAATATTTGATTAAGGAATACATTAAAATGTCCTTTGTATTTTATATAAGCAAAAAAAATTATGTTTGTATCTCAGATGGGGGAAAAACGCCGCTTATCAACTAATCGATGATCGATCGATAAGGTTTTATCAACTGTCAATTAATGAAATAATCGATAATTTGCATCCCTAGTTGCTGGGTTATACTCGTTTTTCTTTTTGTTTCTGTCTTTCTAATTAATACACAAACACGCTCAAGCCATGTTAGCCAAAAGACCTCTGATTTCCTTTCTAAATCTTGTCTGTCATCTTAAATCACACAAGAGTTCATCACAAGGCGATTTAATCATTTGTATTGACAGCCATCTTGCCACACACACACGCAGACACACACACACACACACACACACACACACACACACACACACACACACACACACACACACACACACACACACACACACACACACACACACATATTCACAATGAGACAAATTTCTGGTTTCTGTTTCGTATTCAGTTAGTTGTTGGCGTTTGTGTAGTTTAAATATTAGACCTCTATTCCAAATATAGACGTTTCTCCATCTTGATATTTTTATTAATAAATTCAGATTTATTTTAATTTAGGAAAGTTGTTTATGGTTATTTCACATAGGGCTGCAACGATTCCTCGAGTAACTAGATAACAAAACATGATCAAGGAATTTCCTCCGCTTCGAAGCCTCTTTTAATTAAAAAATATATTTAAAGCTCACATTTCACAGGGATTCTTTTTAGTGTGACACAACGTGCTTACAGGTACGCGTCCCCTATAAAGCAGAAGAAGACGGCAGGCTTTTCGTAACGTGTGTAAACAGTTTTGTTGTACAGACGCCGGGACAGAAAACAGTGATAGCGACAACGAGCAAACGCAGCAAAGCAAAAGTAATAAGAGTAACAGACAGAAGATGTCAAAGGTGTGGAATAATTTTAAATAAAAAATGAAGGTCCTGGTCCACGTTGTGTAAGGCTCTTGTTCCAAGTCCCGTTCCTTTCATTCTCTGGTGCTCTATAGCGCCACACTACCCCTGGCCACAGGCTGCCACGCATCGAATAATTTCCCATTTAGTTATCGATTATTTATATTCATATGCCCTGTTTTGATTAATTTATATTCATTCATGTCAAAAACTGCCACTAAGTAGCTGTGTTCTTTATACCTAATCATGCAAACCAGTGATCGTTAATTATCTCCACATGGTAAATGTGACGTGGGGGTAGCACCTTAGAGCAAACATGCAGTCAGTTGGTGGATAGTGGCAGAATTGGCTTTGAAACAGACAGGAGGAGGAAAGGACCAGGCAAAATGAAAAGTGGCAAAAAAGAAAAGGAGGGATGACACTGAGGAGCCAAGTGACAGATGGAAACACTCACAGCATCTCTGCATGTCTCTATCATAGTACAAAGAATCGTCAGCCCCCAGAGATTTCCCCTCCGGTGAAGCAAATCACAGCTGTGGATGAGTATCAGGGACTACACTGAGGCCTAAACAAAGCATATTACAGAAACAACCTGTAACTCAAAAGTAAAATGGAAAAACCTTACTTGTATTGTAAATTCACAGGTCCTGCATTTGTAGCACAAAAACAGTCATGCACTAACAAGGATGCTGTGACAATGCATTTCACAAATAACCTAAAATGGACAGAGTGCTGCCAAAAATGAAGGATCCAACACTAATGCTTCTCATAAAATGCTTCTTTTAACTTAAAAGTGCTCTTGCCAGTGCCTATGTATTTCCCGAAATGTAAGGAGAGATAGCTCCCAAGTGCCATTTTAAATCTCCAAATTCAAGAAAAATGTCAGTAAAAGTCCCATAATCACAGCTAGAAAGCAGGTAAAACATGTTCATCTACAAGCATTAGCTGACAATCATTTGACTGGAATCAAATGATTGTGCATGGCCTGCTCCCAGCTCTCTGCAGAACACCACGCTGCAAGCGTGGTCATGAATATGACCTTGTTTAAATCAAACTGAATGTGTAAGTGTTCAAAGTATGTCTGAAAGGTGAAAATCTATCACAGGTGCTGGTTCATCATCTGCATGTTTTACACCCTTCCTTGGATGACTAAAAGGGGTTTCTTTTCAAACACATCTTTTATCCCGACATGACAACAACAACTTTCAACGACCTTTTTCATGCCCTGCCCATTGAATTAAAAAGCTCAATCAAATGACATAAACTGAAGCAGAAATCAAATCAAAGCCATCAGGGTGGAAGTCTTGTTACGAGGAGGAAGGAAAAAGCCTTAGTATGCAGTGGATGTGTGTGTGTGTGTGTGTGTGTGTGTGTGTGTGTGTGTGTGTGTGTGTGTGTGTGTGTGTGTGTGTGTGTGTGTGTATCTTTGTGTAATCTTACTTTTTCCAACTCAGTGGTGGAGTTTCCTCTCCGGTACAAGAATTAGCAAACACACACACACTTGCACACTGGAGACATGACTCACACTTAGACCCAGATGGCAGAGGTTGAAAGACTTCCCCCTTACCTAGAAAAAGACAAAAAAGAAAGGAAAAAAGTTGTGAATAAACAAACACCCAGAAGAAACCCCTTGCTTTACAACATACAGTCATAAATACAGGCATTTATGTACACTGGTTTAGCAAAAAAGGTGTATTTCAAGCGTTTTTTTTCCCTCTGTATAACTGGCTTATAGAGCAACCAAAACTCTCTCTCTGTTCTTCATTCCCTGAGTGTTATGCAAAAAATAAAAATGGCAAAATTCAGTTCCCATTTTGGGGAAAAGGTGAAAGAAATATTCAGCTTGCTTTTTCATTGTTTGTTCTTGCCTTGAACAAAAAAAGGTAGCCCTTTCTTGTGATTGGGTGGGCTAGAAGACTCCAGTGCTTCAGGTTGGTATGGTGTTCTCTTTATTATGGCTACACCTCCTCCTTCAAATACATATTTTACTTCTTTGTTTTCGAGAGCGTGATGTCAACATAGAAGGTTTATGTTCCTACCTGGAAAAATACTACATTATAATCACAGGTGGTAGCTAAACTGGTCACTGCAATGCCCTTACTAACATTTATTCATAATACTGACATTAATGATTACATATTACTATATGCTATAAGTGAGAGGTCACTCAGAAATACTGCTTTATAACTGGAAATAATAAAAATCTCTTCCGCAAATAAAAAAAACCCATGATGCTTTTTAAATTAGGCTACAAACTTCATGCAATATTTTATTGTTTTACAATTCCAGACCATGTCTCTTCAAAATGAGTGCAGTTAAACGTTTTCAGGAGTTTATTGGAACAGCAAAGTCTGTCTGCAAAAATTAAATTACCGGTACTAAGAACTGTAAAAGGTAACAAATACAACAACAGTAAATGACAACAAAGCGTTGCACTGTGTGAAATTTCTCAGCAGGTTCATTCATTTATTATATCAACAGGCATTGGATAATATGAAGACTCAGTGAGCCTGAAATGAAGCAGCAGTATTTTGCTGGCCGTCTTTCTTTTGATGTAACTTTGGAGAACGTCTGCATATGTGCCACGCATATTTTCATAGTAATGTGGTCGGATAAAGGGAAAGGCCTGACCTTGGTCTCTCAGTGAGGTCACGACAGTGCTGCTTCCAAACTCATCCATACACTGTCTTTGTTATCAAAGGAAAAACCATTTGAACTCCAGTGCCGCCTTCAAGCCTCGAAGACCTGGAGATCCTTTCAAAAGAGGAGCAGTTCAAAATCCTGGGTTGACTATAGTGTCATTATTAATGTTAGGATTTTAAATATTATTATTATGTATATTGTATATGACTTAATGACCCTTAGGGTGTTGCAGCAACCCGTGTAAGTGCCATACTGTATGTGTTGCCTCTCCGTCTAAGAGTTTGAATTGTATTCATTAACACTGCATAGTTGCTGCAGAATTTATTTTGAAGTGTAGCGCCTCTCTCGTGTATTGAAATATTAGTGAGAGGTGGCTAACCTGAGCTCTTTTTTACTCTAAAACAAAAAGATTGGGTTTTTATAATAAACTTAAAAGAATACCTCAAAAGTGCTTGTTAAAAGTTATTTTTAAATATTAGGTAAAACTTCACCTTTAAATCAAGTTTTTGGAATCACAACATCTTACCCATGTACTGAAATACCCTTTAAATTATAGTATTTTTTAACCACTGTTTAACTCAAACTTATCACCTTAATGTAATCAGAATGTTAAATTCAATGATAAAACCAGTTTAAAAAAAAGAATCTTTTACTCAAAGATTGAATTCAACAGGTAAATTAAACACTTTTTTCCAAAGACCTTTGGAAAATTAAATACTGTATATCATATGACACTAAATGGGCCCCATGAACACAAAACTAAAAAACTTGCCAATTAAAGTGAATCACTATCAATTTACTGCCCCAACGTTGCAGGCCTGAATGCAGCCTAAAACAAAATGGCAGCTTCACCACAACATGGCACAACTTTTTTTTTTTTTTTTAATATATTTTTATCCCGGTTTTTTCCCCATTTTATCACCCAGTGCTCCTACCTAACAAGTCCTGGGCATTGCTATCCTCTACCAACCCCGGGAGGGCCCTGCACTGAGCTCAGGTCTCCTCCTTAACCTGAGGAGTGAGCAGGCCGCATCTTTTCACCAGACAGGGTGGGGTTTCTCCGGCCGGACGTAGCGCGTGGAAGGATCACGTTATTCCGGCCAGGTCCCCCCCACCCCATCTGGCGCCCCGGTTGGCCAGACGGGGCATGTACAGCCCAGGATGCATGTTTTTGTGAAGGTAGCTCACATTAGCTACCCAAGGGAACACGGGGAGAACATGCAAACTCCACACAGAAAGATCCTTTCACCAACCCCACCCAGGGTGTGGGCACTGAAGTCATGGGGGAACTAACACGCACTTCAGCGCCCACAGCGTGCCCGGCGGGAATCGAACCCAGGACCTTCTTGCTGTGAGACGGCTGCACTACCAGCTGCGCCACCGTGCCCCTAGACATGGCACAACTTATGCCTTTTTTATCCTCATAAATTTCCACAGGGCTACAGAGGGACAGAGCTCAACAGTGACAAATGTCTAAATCCCCCCCAAAAGTTTAGAAAATTATAAAAGTAACACATTTTTCAGGTTTTGTTGTTATTTTTTATATTAGAGCTGACACGGGTCAAAACCAAGGATCCTTCTTTGTATTATACACAGAAAGCCTTTAAAGAAGTTTGGACAATTTTCTGAGATATGAATGACTTATTTATATTACTGTATGTTTTTGTCAAAATCCCAGAGAGATGGAACGATGTCTTTATTAGCGTTATTACCGGTCTTCATAGACTACACACACCTCCACACCACCCATCTCCATCCCTAGGTGGAGATGGGGAAGCTGAATAATTCTACTCTGATATAGGCCTGTAATGTAATGACTATTTTAGTTCCCTGTCCATTTAGTTACATGTCCATTTTAAAGCGTGTTGAGTCTGAAACGAAGCAGATGGTTTGGCCTCTTCTCTCACACAGCCTTTTCTGTCAGATGGTTATGCGTCATGATTGGTCATGCTCTGAGGTATCCTATTTAAATATCATTATTTTAATGGAAGTTAAAGGTCTGTTTGGTGGTCTAATTTCCTCTTTCCTGCTGTGTTTGGAACAATCAGGTAAATGGGATTTTTGCCTCTGAAAGCAACATTAGTATCACCAGTCAACCTAACATGCATGTGTTCTGACTTTTAAGTACTCAGAGAATGAATAAAATAAATAAATATTAAAAAATATGATGAAAAGATAAACATTACTAGATCAGGAGAACATGCAAAGTCAACGCAGACAGGTTCTTGGCGCAAGTCAAAAATATTACTGTATTATATTAAACTAGGTACTTAAATAGAATTATTAAATTTGCTTTCTTTTCAATGTACATTAAATACTCTATACTCTTTATATCACTTCATTATTTTCTGTATTGAAACCAAACCCTAATTTTATTTTAATGTAAACAATTAACTTAATGTACGGTTAAAGCACCTTTGGCAGCCCTTTTGGCCAGAAGTCTCTTTAGATATTATCCTACAGACTTCTCATTCGAAATGTTCAGATCTAACAACAATTGATGTGAAATGAAAGTACACCAGTCTTTCCATCTGTCCATCCATCAGTCCGTCCATGCGTCTTGGCATTGTGTTGTTGAAATGCAAACCTTCGCCTCAGCCTGAGCTTCTGAGCCCTCATGTGAAAGGTTTTTACTCAAAAGTAAAGAGTTAATTCTTCTTTTATTAGTGATTGAGCTTCTTGTGCCTTCAGTCGAATTCTGGAAAATTCCAAGCAGGCTGACATGGGCAGGAATACGGTCTACCAGGGGATTAAAGCATAGACGCCTGATTTATGGTGTACTGCATGAATAGCAATCGGGAACTTTAAGTTGCTGAACTCACTCAAGGAATATAGAAGCAGAGCAAGAAAATAGAGCAAGAAGTCAGATGTTCTACAGAGTTTTGAAAAGCCACTTCTGAAGTATTCAGGATTTACAAAGGCGAAACACTAACTTTCAACATTGTTATTCACTTCTCTCCACAACCATTTACATGGTCAATTTTTCAGACTTGACAAATGTGTTGCCAAGGAGAAGAGGGATTGCAGTGCCATTTGAAGCACTTGTACTGTATGTCCTTTCCTTTTTTTGCTTTTACAGTAATGGAGTGCTTGCACATCAGGGTAACATCAGAAAATCCTACCATCGCCACCCAACACCACCGCAACTACATATTCAACCTGTGGGAAACACTGACTGCATTTACATGCAGTCAATAACCCTTTTAAAACCCGAATATTGGCAATAATCCGAGTTTGCACGGCCATGTAAACACCAATAACCGCTTTGAATAACCCGAATTTGCTCATATTCCGGTTTTTAAAAACCCGAATATTACCCCTGGGTTACTCCTTTTAAAACCCGAATATTCAGTCATGTAAACGCCAAACGGAATATCCCCATCAAACGGAACATGAATTTGTTTTCTGCGCATGCTCTGTTCGCAAGGAATCCTGGTCTTTTGAGTCCAGGAAGTACTTCTAAACACAGCGAAATGCAAGACCACGCCACACTTTTGGAGTGAGGAGGAGACTAATCACTTCATAAATGTAGGATATGAACATTTTGGCATTTGTAGATGGTAGAAAATACAGGGATAGCGAGATTTACAAGAAGGTGAGCGAAAAGTTGCGCGAAGCAGCATTTGTTTTGAATTTGGATACAGGAAGAAGCGGAAATGACGGTAATTCACGTCATTCATCACGTCCTCCGTGCGTCGCTGGTTTGATGGAGATATCCCGAATGATTAATTACCATGTATACAGGGATAACCCTGTTTGCTCACACATGTAAACGGAATATTCCGAATGTTTCAGTAACCGGAATATTAGCAATAACCCAAATTTTGACTGCATGTAAACGTAGTCACTGCCTCCTTCCGTCATTGTCTAAATACTTCCAAATACTCCGTGTCATTATCCAAATACATCTGGACTCATGTGCGTTCAGTATTTCAGTGTGGCAGGGAAAGCACCAGCTTGCCAATGCATTTGAGTCTCCTGAATTTGTTCATAGTCACTTTTTAAAAATGTAAACAAGAGGTCCTATTCATCCTACCAATATGTTTAGATGATTATATTACAATAAGTTTAGCTGAAATGTTTATCCAACAACTGAGGAAAAGTAATAATCCCACAGGAAACAATAAATTGCTAAATAAGAACAGTTGAGAAAACATGTAGGTGTGGGTAAAAAAGTCAGAGCGATAAAATTGCTTAGGATAGGAGGCGCTCTCAAAGAGGAGCATTTTCAAGAGCTTTCTGAAAACAGAGTGGGACGGTCTGGCTCTTGTAGCAACTGGTAGTTTTTTTCTGCCATTGAGGAAGTACAGTGGAATAGTTCTTGCCTGAGGTTGCCTTATGTGAAGGGAGGGCAAGGCCAGTCAATGTTCTTGTGTTGAGCTCTATGGGATGTCAGTAAATTGTAGTATTTGCTCATACTCCGAATTTGAAGCTGGAGGCAGTTTTCTAATGTTTTGTTAAAATCCCCAAAAAAAGCTCTTAGCCCACGAGGTGTCATGCCCCATGCATGAAGGTTTTGGGTCACAGGGCAAATAACCTAAAGTAATGATATGAACATTTTAGCTAAATCTGTGCTACGTGTCATGAAACTGACATTATATGGTATTAGATTTTTAAATCTTGCATATTAAAATGATCTTCTCCAGAGTATGAGATGCTAGTCTTTAAACATTGTTTGGAGTAAGATGTCAGTCCTATGTTTCTTTTCAAAAGAAAGAAAGATGTACTAGACCAGATTGCGTTTTGGTCTACTGTCAGCTTCTTCTTGGAATAAACTCTGGCATTACTTTGTATTTTGCATCACAAATGCCCCCCCCCCATGACACCTCTGTCATGGTCTGAGGGGTCTGTATCGCCTTCACTGGTACTATATAACTTTGAGGTGGATGGTAGGAACCCTTCCACACTACTGTTAAAGAACTACCATTTTTGTCCAAAGGAGCCGCCAAACTCAAGAAAAGCTGAAAGTTACTTTGTGCTGCTTTAAATGACCACAGTATCATCCTTTGTATCGTACATAAGAAAACATGATCCACCTCACCTCCCCATTCTCAAATGTGTTAAGATGAGAAAACCTAGACAGAGGCAGTCCTCTTGATCCCTAGTAGATCTTTAACTTTTTCTCTTTAATTCCCATAGCAAATGTTATCCCTTTCTGATTGTGTTTTACATCTTCCCCTATACCATTAACTTTCTAACATTTAAATGGGACCTATTATGAAAAACACGTTTTTTCTTGTTTTAACATATATAGTTTAGTTTAGTTTAGTTTATTTTCGGTCATGACACAAAAAATAAATAAAAAACCAAGAATAAAACTGACAACAAGAAAACGAATACACTGTTCAAAGAAAACATAACAAAAAAGTTTCCAGTATACAAATAAACAAACAACATCTAGACCGAAAAAGGGGTAGGCTGAAGCAAAGCTTATTATTTGCCTACCCTCAAAAAGATTAATTACATTAATGAAATAAAAGCAAAAAGAAAGAGAAAGACTGCCAGTAAAACAAATTGCCTCTGTGGGGATAACAAACATTCCTCAAAAAATAAAAAATATTTTTTTAAATAAAGGTGCAGTCTACATGTTACCTTCATCCTTAAAAAATCAAAGCAAATCACCAATTAAATAAATACTAGTGCTGGCCAACGATTAACATTTTTAATCTCAATTAATCCATGATTTCTGTAATTAACTGCAATTAATCGCATATTAATTGCAAATTTATTCACACATTTTGTGCTGTTCTAAATTACCTCAAGGTTTTTATGTTTTTTAATCCCTTTAACAACATGAGAAAGGGCAAATATGCTGCTTTATGCCAATGTTTATTCAACTTGCCACAAAAAAGGCTTTTGAATGTAACGTTCCTTCATAAATACAAACACAATGTAGTCCCCAACTTTACACTTGTAAAGACTAACTTAAGATTCCTTGTTTTTTTAAGCAGCTCAAAGTAAAACAATGAACCGTATGCATCACAAACATTGTACAAGAAGTACATTGGTCAGTTACATTTTCCATGTAATTATGTCTCTCATATGGAGGAAAATAAAAGGCTCAAAAATATCCCCTTCTTCTAAGTGGGATCAAAACAGGGGGATACAAAAAATAAATTACAAACGAATAAAGTGCACATGTAAGGGGAGTAACTCAGCCGTTTCCTCACCTGAATCCTCAGTGCACTCGTGAGAATCGCAGTGTGCGTGCGCCCGTCTGTGCGCGCGTGTGTGTGTGTGTGCGCGTGTGTGTGCGGGGGTGCATTGTTGAGTTATATGTTTTATGTAAAGCGCTTTGTGTTGCATTTCTTATTTTGTAAGAAAGGCGCTTCACAAATGAAGTTTGATTTGATTTGACTCGTCCTTTTTTGCAAGCTGCTATCCAGCGTTGTCTGATTTTGACGAGGGGGGGGGAGCGGAGCAGCGCTGCGCTCTCTGGTATTTGAGACTCGACGTACTTCGGTGGTAATTCATTTCAAATCGATGGTACATGTAAATAACTTCAGTCTTGTCCAGCGAACCATCTGGCATCTTTTTGAAAGGGAACTTGCTGTTCAAAAGTCGCTTTTCATTCTCCATCTCGCATCTCTCAGTTCACCAGACTTTTTTTTTTTTTTTTTTTTTTTTTTTTAAATGTGCGTTAAAAAAATTGTCGGCGTTAAGAGAACGTTAAGTTAACGCGTCGTTAACGCTTTAAGTTGGACAGCCCTAATAAATACCCAAATCAACATCAAGCCACTCATTAATTTAATATAAGGAAATCATCCTTCTTTTCAATGTTTTTTTAAATAAAGTTAAAGTTCTACATAATTTCAAATCTATATCTAATTTATTCCATACATCCACCGCTGCCACTGTAGTGCATCTCAGTTTAGTGTTGGTTCTGTGCAACCCCGCCACCCGCGAGGCCAGGGGCCGACTAGGAAGAACCCGGAACCCAGGCCACCAGCAACCCCACAGAGGGCGAGAAGAGGGCGGGAGGAAACCCACCGCCAGCGAGGCCCGGCCTCTCCCCCAGTGGCAGCCGCATTCTCACTGACAAGGACGCACATTCACGCACCGTTTCCCCCTCCCCGGGGGGGTCCAGCACCGCCAGGAGGCACCCCAGGCTGCGCGGCAAGCCCCGACAGGCCCGTGAGAATTAAACAAACATAACGTGACCTTTCCTATCGCTGACACGAAGACAGGAGTGGATATCTAGGGAGATTAAAATATGCTGTTACATATCGTATGTGAAAAAGGCCTTTCACTGCTCTCTTCAAAAGCCAGAGGATGGTGGGTTCCTGCCATATTGTTGCCATATATATCAAGTATCAGCTCAGTGGAAAAACACTCAAGAGAGTGTTAAAAGAACTTTGGTTCACAAGGGAGGAATACCTGCTCACCGCTCAACCAGCCTGACTCCCCATGGCAGCTGCTTCTTCCACTGTACTGGATCTGATTTACTGCTCCACAGAGTTCCCACTGTAGCAAAATGGACCGAGGCAACTCGAGTCTGAATTTAGCCCTGTGAGGTCAACAAATGGATCTGGTCGGCAGTTTTTTTTTTCCTGTTTTCCTGATAGATGTTCCTGTAAATAACAGTTTTCTCTTTGTTTTTATCTTTATCTAAGCACCAAGAAGAAAGTTTTAATTTAGTGTGGCAACAACTCAAAATAATTTTAGACTAAAATACAAGAACAGAAAAAAAAAACCTTCTTGTATGTCCATCTCCCCTTCAGTTTATATTAGCTTCCCACTATTATCACAGAGCTGGAAAAGTTATCAGAAACCGTTCAATCTTACTCATTACATTCAGGCAGGAATCTGAGTGAAACAAGAGGAGAATCAATGAGCTGAATCCATCTCTTTCTCTCTTTCCAATTGCCAGTTTCCTATCAGCAGGGTTGCTGGAGGTAAATCTTTAAGGCCAAACCTGTGGTGAATGAGGCAGCTCTGCTGCCTTTCTCACACAGGCTAAGTGCAAAGGGAGATTACCTGAAGAGGTTCACTATATTGTTGAGTAGGGATGGGCGGTATGGACAAAAAAATGTATCACGATAATTTCCTGCATTTATCCCAATAACGATAAAAAAATACCAATACAAAATGTGTCATCAACAGGAATATTTCTTTCTTTCTTTCTTTCTTTCTTTCTTTCTTTCTTTCTTTCTTTCTTTCTTTCTTTCTTTCTTTCTTTCTTTCTTTCTTTCTTTCTTTCTTTCTTTCTTTCTTTCTTTCTTTCTTTCTTTCTTTCTTTCTTTCTTTCTTTCTTTCTTTCTTTCTTTCAGGCTCATTTCTTTCTTTCTTTCTTTCTTTCTTTCTTTCTTTCTTTCTTTCTTTCTTTCTTTCTTTCTTTCTTTCTTTCTTTCTTTCAGGCTCATTTCTTTCTTTCTTTCAGGCTCATTTCTTTCTTTCTTTCTTTCTTTCTTTCTTTCTTTCAGGCTCATTTCTTTCTTTCTTTCTTTCTTTCTTTCTTTCTTTCTTTCTTTCTTTCTTTCTTTCTTTCTTTCTTTCTTTCTTTCTTTCTTTCTTTCTTTCTTTCTTTCTTTCTTTCTTTCTTTCTTTCTTTCTTTCTTTCTTTCTTTCTTTCTTTCTTTCAGGCTCATTTCTTTCTTTCTTTCTTTCTTTCTTTCAGGCTCATTTCTTTCTTTCTTTCTTTCTTTCAGGCTCATTTCTTTCTTTCTTTCTTTCTTTCAGGCTCATTTCTTTCTTTCTTTCTTTCTTTCTTTCTTTCTTTCAGGCTCATTTCTTTCTTTCTTTCTTTCATGCTCATTTCTTTCTTCTTTCTTTCTTTCAGACTCATTTCTTTCTTTCTTTCTTTCTTTCTTTCTTTCTTTCTTTCTTTCTTTCTTTCAGGCTAATTTCCTCAATGTATCGTTTTTAGCATGAGATGACAAATTCTTACTGTGGGGAATTTTTTTGACGGTTTATCGTGAACGGTAAAATATCACCCATTCCTATTGTTGAGGTTCAAAATGATCATTCTTGTTTCCTAAAATCCTGGATAAACAGTACCCAGACTTTCAACATTTTAAATGTATAAGTTAAAATTTCCAAATGTATATTTTTGCCATTTATCGTCTGTGTAATTCTAGTGCCACTGCAGTAAGAGCTGGATGGATTTTCAATGTCATCACTTGAAAAAGCTGTACCTACAAATTAAAATAAGGAGTAATTTTCCATAATTTGCAGCCTTAATATACAAACCTTCATATCGCGCCTGACTCATACGGCCCCTCCTGCATGTGATGAGTCAGGAGGGCGGACCCATTTAGCTTGTCTGGGCTGAGCGCAGTTGAACCCACTGGTGATGCCCAGACACCAGGTGCTCACCAATGAGCTGCTTCCGCTATATGGCACAAGAGTGGGATCCCAGTATCCCCACTCTGAACAAGGGACATTGAGCTCCTGTTTGTTTTGTTTTTTTTTATTGTCCATAGGAGTCAAAAGAATTGCCCAAGCCTGGCCCATACCCCCAGGGGGCCAGTTGATGTATCTGGAGGATGCTTTTCAGTTCCCTGGGAAGCTGTTTTCTTTCTTTCAAAAAATTGCTTGTTGCTTGTTTTCAAGCTGGATTAAGCACCGACTCCTGCAATATCAGTAAAATGTATTGTTGCTCAACGTTTAACAGTTCCAAACACACATGACATACTCCATTTGCTCCAATGCCATGTGTTACATTTAGACGGTTAGCTACAGTACTGCAGAAAAGAGCCCAAATTTCCTCATAGTGTTTGATGATGTAATTCCAGAGCAACATACACATTGGAAAAGTATAAAAGCAAACTCTAACGTAGGTTCTGTATGTAGGTTGTGTGTGTGGTTGCTATGTGGAAGCATAAATGAAGCATTAGATTTTGCAAGTGAGCTGTAATAATAAATAACTGAATGAATGTGCAGTATAACTGGAATATCTAATCCAAGGACCACTTCAACAGAATATGAACAAGGTTGTGTGGAGGAGGAAGGGCCAGAGCTCGGACATGGCCGCCCTCCCCAAATATGTTGAATCACTGTTTTGAATATTAATTCATATTACTGCCGCCTTTACTGACTTGATCATCTGCTTGGGTATGGCTGTGATGATGGCACTGTTGTTCCGCCATCCTGAATGGGTTACATGAACCACATGAAGAGGCTGCAGTCTATTTCACATACAGGCTCCTGAACATTACAAGAAAGTCATGACAGCTGAACAAGATGGAGAGTGATCAGATTTTAATTTCACATACACATAATAAAAAATGAATAAGAAGAACCCCACAGAGATATGCACACAAGTGAATAAAAATATGTTTAAATACACGTGTGGACTAAAGCTGGGATGACTTCATTCTCCTAACACCACAGTTCTTTAATTAGCCAACTCAGTTGCACCTTTATACACACAATCTAAACAACGATATAGATTTGGTCCAGAAGGGCGGTGACTTTGGCACAAGGAGAAACTGAGAAGCCACCCCGATGCCTTGCTGTGATTACTTTAATAATATAATCAACAAGAGAAAATTAAGACAAGCAGCAAGGAAGACAGAGATTGGCATTTGATCTTTCCAGCTGTTTTATTTTTTATTTTTCTTTTACAGTGGACCTATTATGCCACTTTTATAGCTTTATATTCTGACTTTGAAACACAGAAAATTCATCAGAAATTCTTTTTGTTGTCGTTTCGTCTGTATTTTCTCCGGTGTGATTAATCAAATATGAAAATTAAATAGTATGCTGTTAGTTTTCTCAGTCGGTCTAGCAAAGACGGGGCAGCTGTTATTCTTTTTAATCTGTATTAGTGATTGATAAATGGTTACAATAAATCAGCACTAATTGTCTGTTTCATGAAATAATTTTAATAACTACTGAATGCACAGCTGATGGTGTAATTCAATGTCAGTGTAGTGTCCATGCACGTTGGGTATATTTTCTAATAGTTTCCAAAAAGGCAACAGACAAATGCTTGGGATTTTTCCCCTTCTCCTAACAGCAACTTCTTTTCAACCGAAGAAAAACAGACAGGAACTTTAGTTGAACCCTTCAAATCCAACAAATTGCCTGTGCCAGGTACCACTAGGAATAAACAGACTGCAGACATTTTGACCCCTAGTCCACCAGCCTTCTTTAAATGATCCCTAAGAGTGAGAAACTAACACCTCCTCAATAATCTTTAGCAAAGCATAGGGTTTTCCTTCTTCCACTGAAGAATATTGCCATCAACGGTATGGTGTTCCCAAACCAACAAAATGGCTTAAGTTACACTTAATCATCAAGACAGTGGATATGTGATAAAACGCAGAAGGGGGGGGAAAGAAATATCTGTCAGCCCCCCCCACCCCTTTGTTTCTTTTGAATTTAAGCTGGAATTGTTTCTTGAAACATAAGCCTTTCCTATTTTCAATTTCTGTGGTTATGTTGTGAAAACGGACTCCTGAGACAGATTTTAAACAGCCCTTCCATCAATCTACAAAAATGGATCACGTTAAAACTGGATGGATGAATAATTGCATTTGGAGAATAAATGCAAGGAAAAAATGCAAAAAGGAAAGGAAATAATGTGCAACTAAATAAGTAAACAAAAATTGGAAAATTAGAAAATGATGCAATTAACGGGAATACTAGTAAAATGAAAATGAAATGAATACAAATAATTTAATGTAAATGAACAGATAAAAAATGCAAAATTAAAATAAATATGGGAGCTTATGAATATACATGGAATTTTAAGAAAAAAAATCATCCATTATGTATACCTGCTTCTTCCTATCCAGGGCATGCTGGAGCCTATCCCTGCTGTTTGAGGGGTGAGGCCGGGGTTCACCCCAGACAGCTCACCAGTCCAATGCAGGCTCACAAAAACACAACCACACGAGCTCAATCTCACCCATAAAGGGAATTCAGGGGCGGCGCTATCAGTGCTATCATAACAAAATTAAATGAATACAGTGAAAACCTCAGGATGAAACGTGGAATACTCCACATGAAATGTTGTGTACAATTATTATTGCATTTGTTGGCATTTGTTTACATATGTGTTTGTTTGTTTGCATTTTATTGTATTTTATTTGGACAAAACAGCTCCTGGATAAGTGAAGAACAGGAGAGAACCAAATAGCTGATAAGTCACACATTGACAGTTAAAATTTGTTATGGTTCAAAAGCAACCTTCATCACATAATTACAGCAGTCAAAAAAGAAAAGCATGGTGACATGCACTCTAGCATATGACTGCTTCATCAAAGTCATGATTTTTCTGCTCTTGATATTATTCTTTGAGTTTTATACTATGTCATGCTTTTTTTTATTTCAGTAGCTCAAAAGAAATGGAAAATAAGTAGGACAAAAACAGGGAGTCTATTAAAGTGATAAAAAATGCTTAAAATCTCTAGACAAAACAAGAGAGAGTTTAAAATAAGTGCAACGTGTGCTATCATCCTGGTTTTGAATAAGTGTGATTGTGAAATATTATTTTAAGGTAGGAAGAACATTACAGTCATGCAATCCAAATGTGATGAAGGAACAGACTTGTGTCTTTGTATCGGTCTGACGGAAAAAGAGAGGAAATCAACTGCATGTAAGACCTGTAAAGATTTGACGATGTGCTCAAAACTGATATTTGAATAGGACTGTGTTCAGTGACAGGACTTACATCTGTACTTTGAGTTTTTTTCTAATCTTCAGGATCACATAACAAAGATCTCAGATTTTTGTTATTTTTTTTGCAATCATTGCTTGACATTTAAAATACAGTCAATGATGTTTTGACACTGAGATCATCAAGAGACACGGCAGTATAAAACTGTGGTCCATCTGCACACCTATGGAAATTGATGTACCCTGATCTCATCTCTAAGACGATGCATGTAAAGAGTCAGAGATAAAAATATTGACATTGTCAAATAATTATATATCTCTGATATATCATTCAAACAACCAGAGAACCAAACCCTGTTGTGGAGTGTGTCCAAAAGGATGGAGAGGTCTTTGTCACACACTGCACTCAAACCAAGTAGATCTAAAAACAAATACCTTCTTCACATCCGTATTAAACCCGGGGTCGTATAGAATCTTTACAAGTGCCATCTCTGTGCTGTGGCTGTGGTCAGAAATAAAGGAGAAACTGGATAGACATGCCATATTTATGGTTGGCAAGGTAACACAAATAGGAAGGGAATAATCTAGATACAGATTCATCTGCATGACTCATCATCTAAAGTAAAACTCGAACTGTAGAATGATAATAATAAGGACAATATCTGCTGTTAAGTCCATTGTCCAAACTTGCACTCAGTGCATCATAGATTTAAATCGGTTGCATTTGTTGACAAATGCACACGTAGAACATGGCTTTTATACAAAAATTCACATGTTTTTATTTCATTACATACTATCATTGTTGATATGTGATTGTGATACACAGTCCTGTGAGAGAGGACGGCATGGGAGCTACTTTAGGGTTTTTTCTGCAGATAGCAGGGACAGGAAACTGTGACAGTTTATAACCCTTCAAGAATTTTGCTTTTTTTAAGATTTGTGTTGCTCTAGTGGCCTTTATTTTGAATAAGTCAGGGAGAGACAAGGGGGTAGACACAGAGTAAAGAGCGACAGGCTGGGATTTGAATCTGCACCGCCTGCACGAGGGCGACTGCCTCTGTATATATAGTGCGCCTGCACAACCCACTGAGCTATCCAGGGCCCCACTGAAATGGATACTTTGACATGAAAACACTCCTTAGTGCCACTTTAATCATTTATTTATAACCTTTTGTGTTTTCCTCGCTTTTTGGCTCTGTGATCGTTGGCTAATCAATTTTGAAATCTCTGCCAAGATGAATCAAATGCCAAGAGTGGTCAGCTGTGCTCCCATTGATAGCAGGAGACGTTAAAAGATGAAGACTCGGCGGAAGCTTTGGAGCTGTAAGGCTATAAAGGCTGGATAAAGCTTTTGATATTAATTCATTATGCTAATGTATCTGGTCTCGTCTTATAGCTGGAGCCCAAGTGCTAGTGATGTCAAACGTGTGGATGTATGTTATGTCAACGCATGCAAATGTGTTCATAACATGGTGTAGAGTACTTGTTCTAGCTTGTATCTGATGTATTTTCTGATGACTTTTCAATGAATATATCAATTAGTTTGAGTGATGTACTCAGAAAAAGCTAAATTATGTTTCAGATAATTTTGCTGATAAATGAGCATACACTTCAGGTTCAACACAATACATGAAAAACAAAAAAACAATACAAATGTTGTTGTTTTCAGGCATCATATAACTTTGTTTTTTTTTTTAGAAAGTAGATCTCATTGTGTCAGATCATTTGTTGAGAGAAATCAAGTTATTAATTTCCGACCTCTCAGTCATGTGTAGTAGGTGTCACATCAGAGAATAACCTCGAGCTTGATCGTGTGGGTGTGAGTAATGGAGAGCGAGGGGATTGAAAGCTTGGAGGCAGCAGAAATGGACAGATGAAAGCCATGTTGGGTAGTGACAGCTCATATGAAAGCCTGCTTTAAAAGAGACCAGAGAGACCGTCAACCCACCAAACCCTGCTTCAGTGGCCCACTATCCACAGAGCATGCCAGCTAATTATTCCCAGTCACAGCGAACAGCAGCATCAAGATTGTCATTTAGCTGACATTCAAAAGTTGCTTTGTTCATTATCTTAAGCAATAAATCCATTCGTGCAAAGCTAAAACTTCAGTGGAATCAGCAATTATGCAATAACGTCAGCAAATCTTTCTGACCACCACTGACATTGCTTGAAATCATTGGTATGTCATTAAAGAAACAGCTCAGATATACAGTAAGTGCTTGTCATGATCGGTGCTTCTATAGAAGAAAAAAGGGTGATGTTAAACTTTTTATATTGTTTCTTTTTGTTCATGAATATAGGATGAAAATGTGCTTGCTAGCATTGCTTTTGAGAAAATCCATGTGTCAAACACATTAAAGTTAAGCATTTATCACTTTAGCTCTAAAGTTAAAACTACTGGGTTTTTTTTTTGACATTGACAATATCTCTGAAACTCAGGTAAAAAAAAAATTAAAGAAACAAAATGCATACGTAAAAAGTATAAGCAGGAATAAGAAATTAAATATGACACCCAAAGTAGATTATAATGACTGTCAATGGACATTGTTGCAAGAAATATGACATCAATTAGTTAAGAGCTGCAGCGGCACGGTCATATTGTTCCAGTCCTGGAGAACATTTCTTACTTGGCAATGATTTATTGAACCTCTCCATCCTGCTCCTTCAACTTTCCCTTATCCACTAACCTGCAGTGACTACACTAACCCCCCGCCCTTTTATTGTTGTCAGCAACTCAAATACACCTGTTCATTTTCAGCTGAAAACTAGAGTAACTCAACTGAGAGAGAAAAGCCTAAGCTATAATGAAAGAAACTGACTTAAATGTACTGCAGATAGGAAATTCATTTTTTAAAATAAGGATCTAAATTAATTCAAGAAAGGCTGATGGTAAGGAAAGCGGGCATACTGCCGCTTTATTCCACTTTCTGAGTAGCCTATAGCTGTTTTTCTTGATTTTACGTTTTTTAAATTAACGTTTTAATTCAAAGAAAGATTTTCTAGTTTCTTCCATGCCGCTCTTACTTCTAAAATTACTTTGTTGAAAACGGACCTGTTGAGAATTGTGCCTTGCTTTTAATTATTTTTACTTGTAAAGAGAAATGCAAAGCAAAACAAGATTTGCTCCATTTTATTTTTTCTAACTTTTAGACATTCAAAAAAAAAAAGTCTCCAATCCTTGGCTCTGGTATATAAGTATATGAAGTATATGAAGTATATGATCTGTTGGAGTCCAAGTTGTCTTGCATCAAAAACTCCCACAGAGGACTCAGAGTCCTACATGTCCCATAGTAATACATTTTAGATTTGCTGCATGCAGTTCAGATTTGACTGCTCGTTAGCTCGTGCCAATGTCTCCTAGCACACAAAAAGACATGATAAAAAATATCAATATAAGGTTAAAAACAGGATTTTCCTGGATGGGGTGCTTACCAAAGCTCCTTTACATTGTGTCATAGTGCGGACTGAGCTGGAAGTCAAGAGCTAAGTGGCTTTGCACAGGGCAAAGCTCTTAACATGAGAGGGACTTTATAAATACGAGGATTACTGCAGCAGAATCTGAGCACAGCCATGTCTGACAATATAAGTACACAGCCTGAGATCAGTGGAGCAATGAAATCGTGTTCTTTAGTGACAACTCTGTATAACGCAACAGCCTGAAACCCATATGGATAATTCTGAATTACTTTCATATTTTTCATAAGTCCATATGCCTCAGTGATTATCACACATTGTTCATTAATCACTGATTCCACAATTAATGCTGCAAATTTGAATATTTCAGTGTGAACTGGAGTCATCACTACTTATTTCAAAGAAAAAAACTGTTGAAGCCAACGAGAAGTAGTAATAGGATTTGTGAAAAAAAAAAAAAAAGGAAAAAAAAAAGCCCAAAACATGAAGTCCAGAGCTGGGCTGAGCCCCAGGAAATCACTTAAGCCCATCGTCATAAGGACACTCATTTCTAGAGGACAATAATGAGCACTAATTAGATTTTTAAGCACCAATCATTTTAAAAAACATTAACTGAAGCTGATTCTCTTCTCTTATTTAAAAAATTCTAATTTAGCCTCATAGTGCTGTTTGGGCTGACTGACCTGTCCTCCTTTGTGAAGTAGTAATTTCAAGAGACTTGTTTCGTTACATGACCGAGGGTCTGAAAAGCCCATTTTTATAAAAGGAAGAGCACTAATGAGTCCAGAGCATGTTTCATTATCACATAGACCAGTGGTCCTCACTCCTGGTCCTCGAGAGCCTCTGTCCTGCATGTTTTTGATGTTTCCCTGCTCCAGTAAACCCTGATACAGATGACTGTGTCACCAACAGAACTGTGCAGACCTGGAGGAAACATTGGTGATGACCACTAATTAGAATCAGGTGTTGTTGATGCAGGGAAACATCAAAAACATGCAGGACAGCGGCTCTCGAGGACCAGGAGTGAGGACCACTGACATAGACTGAAACAGCTGACAAAGAGCCGCAGAACAAGATGGGACGCTGCACTAGCCTTGAGGTTGTGTACGTGTTAACAACACTATCTCCAGGAGTCCAGTAAAACTGGAGATAAAAATGATGCTTAACGACAGAGACAGCAACGCTGTGGTGGTCTTACATGAGTTAAGTTCAAAACAACATCCTACATTTCGATGAGATAGATGCAAAAATTGTTATCTTGTCCTGTTAGTACCAAAGTTGTAAAATTGGAATTCTCGGTCAACCCAAGTAATGCATCTTGGGTTAGCAATTTAAACTCCATTGTTTGTTTCTTTAGGATCTATTTGTCTTCATGATCCTTAAACAGATTATTACAAAAATAAAACATTTCAGTACTGCACTAATGATGAAACTCCAGCATTTTTGTTGATTCCCTCACTATCTAGTTGTAGCATAACAGACATACTGCCATCTATGACATAACATACAGTGGGGAGAACAAGTATTTGATACACTGCCAATTTTGCAGGTTTTCCCACTTGCAAAGCATGTAGAAGTCTGTAATTTGTATCATAGGTACTCTTCAACTGTGAGTGACAGAATCTAAAAAAAAAATCCAGAAAAACACATTGTATGATTTTTAAGTAATTAATTTGCATTTTATTGCATGAGCAAGCAACAAAAGCCATAGGCCACAGGCTTCATACACTGCTTTGTTGATCTCCACAAAGAGGTTGCAGCTGATTTTTTTTTTCTTGGTAAATGATTAGACACAAATAATTATTTTTGAGGTAATATACTCACTGGCACGTTTTTTGGGTACACATGGTGTACCTAATGAAGTGGTTGGTGAGTGTACTCTATATTGTCACTGGTATTATTACTGTTTTGTACTTATACTCAAAATGATCACATGAACTGATCAGAAGTTTGTTAATTAAGCTGATGACTGAATTCATGATCTAGACTGCAGAGTCATTTTACAGTATGAGTAAAATGTATTGAAATTTTTTTTATGTCACCATTCTACATGTCTAAAAACCTTTCAATAATTGGAGAGTAGAAATGCTCGAGTATTCCTTTCAAATCAGTCAACCGGACCACTGTAAATCACTATAACAGCTGCCTGGTTAAAAGAAAAACCTGTGGGGGGGAACAGTGGGGCAGCTGGCAGTGCTTCCGTCTCACAGCTAGAAGGTCCTGGGTTCAATTCCCGCCGGGGACGCTGTGTGTGCTGAGTGCGTGTTAAGTTCCCCCATGACTTCAGCATCCACCCTCACAGAAACATGCAACATTCACACGGCCCCCTCTGGCCAGCCGGGGATCCAGATGAGGTGGGGAGGATCTGGCCGGAATAACGTGATCCTTCCACGCGCTACTGTACGTCCAACCTGAAAAGCCCCACAATGCCTTCTGTGTTATAAAGAGTATGCACACTTTGTCATTACCAGAGTCCCATTGTTGATTCTTACCACCAGGGCAGATTTCTCTGTGACAGAGCAAAAAGTAGAAGAAATCAAGGTGAATTTAAGCTGTGGTACAGTTTCTGTCTCACTGTACAGTAGATGACAGTTTGTAGTTGTTGCATTTTTTTAAAGCACATGGGATGTTGAGATATGTGCATGTGTAGAAAATATATGCATTTTTAAAACAACAGACATTTCACCAAAAAAAAAGTAAAACTAAGAAAAAAGTCACATTTGATTGTAAGTATCTTTTCACAGATAACAAGGAAGACTACTACATGTACATTTCAGTGCACAATGTTTCCGAACTTGGAGCAATTCTGAAATTGTGTCTGGGAATTTTGATGCTGTCGTTATTACCTGCTGAGTTGAGAGTGACAACTCCGTCTTAGCTGTCAAACCAGAAAGAATTACGTTTTGTTCAATTCTGCTGCGGGTCCTGAAAGTTAGCTCGGAAAATGGAAAGCTGTATGAATACTTTTGCAACTTTAGAGGCACATATTTTATATTGTGAAAAGATAATCTGTACATTTCCTGGGTATCTATAGTCTAATTTTCTTCTTAATACTGTAGCTTTATAGAGAAATCTTTACTTAATAGCTCAGAATCTTATACATTCACTGCACTTCCATGTGGTGCCTAAAGCGCAACGTTTCGAGTTTAAAGGAGCTGTATGTAAGAGCAATAATAAAACGAATCATAAAATGACCCCGATATGTCAACAGACATTTAAAAATCATGTTCATTTCAAATACTTATGTCACTGACAACAGCACTCAAGCCAGGATATTCCAGTTTAAAAAGAGGAGTTGCAGCCCTCAACTGATGTTTATGTTGTCATTTTTTGTTTTGGCCTGAAGCTCCACCCTCCACCTATCTCCCAATCACCAAGTCAGTATTGTTTCGGCATCCGGGTTGCCAGCTCGGCTCTAATTATCGCAGCCATGGCAGCCTACGTTCCTGCTGCATTCTGCAGCCTACCTGGCAACCTCTGGTCGGGGGGAGGAGGGGGAGGGTACACGCCGCTCAACAATATTTTGAAAGTGACTGCAGTACCAGTTTTGGCCATTTCTTACAGACGGCTCCTTTAACTGATCCACAGTTAAACTACCTGGAAAACAGAAGTACACTACAATTTCAACATTAACCCAGTGGAATTAGTTCAGGTATGAAGGACAGCTATGTACCAACTTGATTTCATGTCCATCAAACAATGATATTTACTTACTGTAATTAATAAAGGACATCTATTGAGTCTTAAGTGTTTGTAAGGGACTGATGTGATGATTTTGTCTCAAGCAACTAATCAAGAACTTAATCTGGATCATAGTTGATATTCACTGACTCTTTACGGGCCACTTTAAGTTGCACACACTTGACAAGGTGTGAAAGAGCATCCCGACAGACTAATTGAGCTGGTAAAATCTGTCGCATGACATTGTAGTTTGACAAAGAAGAGAGCCAAGAGTAATGAGTAGAAAAATCATGAATATATTTACTAGGTCAAAATTTAAATCATAAAGGACTGCACACTGTTTAATGAGCCTGGTGAACTTCTGATGCGCTATGAATCTTTAATTTTCTGTTGGTCTCTAATTTGGAAGCAGCACCCTTCATGGGTCCATGTAAGAGTAAATGCTCAACCAGGTTACCTTTGCAGGTGGTGACTTAATTAAGGAAAGTGGGGCACTGTCAAACGCATCATGGTGATGGGTTGATTTGACTCAACACCATTAGTTATTATCTCTGAGAGAGGTTTGCCTTCTAAATATCAATATTTGTCCCTTAACATCCGAGGTGATGGACAATAAAACCAAGTTAAGATGAGCGCATCAAACACTATACATTAACAAAAAACATTAAGATGGTTTTTTTTTTGAATAATAATAGCAGTCCACACTGCACTGAAAGCACTGAAACGTATTAAGTCATTAAAAAACAAAACACCTATAAGAATTCAGCGCTGAACTATGTGTGGCTACAGTATGAAAAGTAAAGTAAATTAAAGTAATAACTTTTCCAGGACAATAGAAAAACAGCAACAGATGATGTTGTTTGCCTTAAATATAAGACAATTTCTTTTTTTCATTAGGTGAGGCCTAATGCATGATAAGGAGATTAGTGTATATCAATAAATGATTTGAGTCGACCTGGTTTAGAAAGATTACACTCATAAATGTAGTTGTAACATAATAACAGTGTTGAATGCTGGAGTGTGACAAAGGCTATCTGTACATCTGTCCGTGTATTACAGTTGGTATCTAACATACTAACTTTAATCATCTCATTACATACAGGTCAGGATACACTATGGTTACAGATCCTGAACTGACCTCAGTCCTTATTGAATCAAACCAATCTCTCCTTTTTGTTTTTTCCCCTTACTTTATTATTTCCTTTCTTTCTTCCTTTCTTATTATTACAACATTATTGTACTTTCTTTTATTTTCCTTTCTTCCACTCTCAAGCATTTCTTTCTGCATTTATTTATTAGTGCCCGAGCACTGACAGTGCTAAGGCCCTATTGTATCTGTAGGAATTTTTTTTTTCCCTCCTTCTTCCGACGAAATGAGGGCCTTTTTGCCCCCCTAAACGTGCCCCAAAGGTCACCAAATTTTGCACCCAAGCCAGGCCTGGCAAAAAATTTGATATTTAATGGTTTGCCTAATGGCTCAACAGTGCCCCCCTATTCCCCCCTATAAAACTTCGTGCCTCAAGCCCCACCATACGGTTTGACGTACATGCACGGAAATCGGTACACACCTGTATCATGAAGCAACTCAAAGAAAAGTCTCTTGGCGCCATGGCCGAAACCGAACAGGAAGTCGGCCATTTCGAATTAATCGTGTAATTTTGGCGCAATTTATGCCATTTCTTCAGCCACTTCTTCGCCCGAACCGTAACATACACCCCGGTGTGCTATACATCAAAATGTGTGTCTAGATCCTGCAACGATGGGCATTACTTTTTTCAGTCAAAAGCGTTACCGTGGCGACGATATACGCCAAAAAGCGCACCCCCCCCTTCTTCTGATTGGTCAATAATTGATAGTCCCTATTCTCTGCCATAACTTTTGAACGGGTTGGGATAAAGACATGTGGGTGGTGTCATCGGACTCGGTATTGAGTACTCTGACCTTCATTGGCCTGAATTAGCCCCGTGCCTTCTTCTGATTGGTCAATATTTGATAGTCGCTATTTTCTGGCATAACTTTTGAATGGTTTGATATAGAAAGTCATGGGTGGTGTCATCCGCTAAATGTCCAGGCCTGAAGAATCTACATGCAAGTCATACAAGCGCTTCCACTGCAGCATGCCTGAACGTGCACAAGGGTGCGAGGGCCCGTTCATCGCTGCTCTTACTTTCTTTTATATCTATTATTTCTTTCCTCATCCTTCCTTCTTTCATTCCAATGTTACTTCTATCCTGGCTAACAGCCTTCCTACCACTCTACCCATTCTTTCTTTCTTTCTTTCTTTCTTTCTTTCTTTCTTTCTTTCTTTCTTTCTTTCTTTCTTTCTTTCTTTCTTTCTTTCTTTCTTTCTTTCTTTCTTTCTTTCTTTCTTTCTTTCTTTCTTTCTTTCTTTCTTTCTTTCTTTCTCTCTCTCCTCCTTCATATAATCCCACAGAACATCTGTTCCATGATTGATTCTACAATGTTCCATCTTGTGCTGTCAAGAAATATCTGTCGGTCTTCCACAATGTTCTTTGGGGAAGAGTTCAGGTAACTGGCATGAATTCTGTGATCTAGGATTGGTCACTGAAAGCCTTGTGGGAGTTGAATTCCTGATCTATTCTTCAAACTGTGACAAAACCATAGCAGTGTGTGAACTACATAACACATTTTCTCACATCAATGACTGACAGCAGTACCTGACTGGGAAGATGTCACAGATATTTGATCACTCCTTTTCTCATTAAAGATCAGTAAAACCATAGTTCAGGAAGCTTATTCTGATTTTCCAGCTCTTATCACCATTTACTCTGCTTAAAATGACAAATGCCATGACTAATTACAAAACAGGTCTAAATCAGTTTAGAAGAAAACTGTGTGTCCTTACCTACAGATAGTTTGTGAGGTAAAATATGCATCCTTTCATCGCGGTTTCAGTAGTCACAATCTGAAACTTGTGACACTGGACATCTTTGTAATGCATGAGAAACACACCATCTACACAACCAGAAACAAAAAAATCTCTTTCTGGGTAAATCATACTCTAAAGCAGGACTGTGTGTGACAACACACCCTCAACTTTACTCAATAGTATCCTCAAAATGTCCTTTCCTGGCTCTTTGACACATAACACCGAATCAGATGAAAATGTAGTACATTTTGCTGAATCATTTTCATACACTACTATAAATAAAACAGCCATTTGTTTTCTCTGTGTGATGGCTTTGACTTAGATCAGAACCACTTCACTTTATCACCTCCACAGGAAAAATTGATCGGCCAGGAATGGTCTCTTAACTTTCACTTTAAAGTTAACCTCAACACTCAAACTTATGGAATGTTGAATCTATTGTCATCAAATTGAACAATTCCTTGTACAATGTGTTCAGAAAGTTTTTAAATAATCTCTCACCAAATGTGGAGTAAATAAATTCATCATTCTCTACTAACTATATATTATATGATCAGAAAGGCACAGCCAATGGGTCAAGTACTTATTCTTCATGCTGTTCATTCAACAATATAACACTAAAATCTACACAATGTATGAAGCATAAATACATCCAACATTGAGGTTCTGTCTGTTAAAGGTCAATGTACAGACAATAAAATGATTGAACATTAAATTTGCTTCTTAAAATGCATAAATGTTTCAACGTTCTGCCCTTTTCTTCCTCTTTATTTCTCTCCATCTGGGATGACACCGTTAAAACTGTAGATTTTCGTTGTTCATACATTATGCATGGCAATCTGCTGAAGGTCAGAGTCCTCAGATTCCTAAGGTTTTCTGCATACAGTCTTACAGGTAGGTGCAGAGCGTTAAAGACGGATGGAACTGATGGCTCTGCAGACACTTCACATTGCTTCGCTCCTGGCTATGCTTAGAGAACTGTGTCATCAGGGGAATGTACAAGACATTTCTGTAAGTCTATTTGACTCAGTGGAGGAGCTTGACCTTTATTAAACCGACATATTTTGGCAGGAGCACTTATTACGGTCTTTTCTGAGAGAATAATGTTGTAGTCTGTGCTGTAGACTGCAACTGAATCATCAATTAGCTGATAACTGCTTGCTAAATGCAGTTGATGTTAAGAAAATAATGAAATTACAAAAATCTCTAACACAGCATTGTGAGTCATAGTAAGCAAAGAATAACTCTCTTCCTATAGCTGCCACACAGTAGCTATAAGGGAGGAGAAAAAAAGGTCTGAGAAAAAAAGGACGTTTTTGAAACTCGTAGCAAATATTCTTATGCCCTTTTACTTTAGACTCACATAATTATCTATTTTCCAAATTGACTTGAACCTCTCTTAAGTACTCAGAATTTCTGCAGAGGTCTAGAAAAAACTACACACAAGAAACACAAATCATAGATGGTACAACTATGCAGTTTATTCCACACAATTAAGACCATTCAATTGTACTACTTTCTGTTTCTCCATATAAATCCACACAAAAGGAATGAATTTACCCACCTGAATTAACAGGAGGGAAAAACCCCAAAGGTAGCAGCATGGGCTAGCAACCCATAGTAGGAGTGGTGAAGCCCAGCAGGTTTGCTACAACCAGAAAAAAGCAGATAGGAGCAATACCTCAAGAGCCAACAAGAGCAAGGGTGGAAGATGACTCACAGATCAAATCAAACCAAATCACATCAAATTTTATTTATCTAGCACTTTTCATACACGAGTAACGCAAAGTGCATTACATAATAAAATGAACATTTAACATAGAAAAACTCACACAAAAACTCACGGTTAAAAACATGAGCCTCTTACCCAGCCGGTACCAGAGGACCTCAGGGTCCGCGAGGGCTCATAATTTAAAAGCAGATTAGATAAATAAGAAGCCAGAGACCATTAAGACACTTCTAAACTAATATAAGAACCTGAAACGCACAGGGAGCCAGTGCAGTGATTTTAAGACTGGTGTAATGTGGTCCCGCCCTCTGGTCCTAGTCAGCACACGAGGACCAGAGGTGAATTCTGGAGTAGTTGTAAACTTGAAATACTCTTTGTAGGATGTAGATAAAAGCATGCATCAAGACCTCCGTGCTGGCAAGAGAAAGAAATGGACGGACTCTGGCAATGTTTTTAAGATGATAAAATCCTGTCTTTGTTACATTTCTAATATGTGAAACAAAATCCAGCTCAGAGTCAAAAAGAACGCCCAGATTTCTCACACACTTAGAAGATTTAAAATGTTGCAGTTTTGTTTAAATTATCTCTCTCTTGTTCTCAGGACCAATAATTAAGACTTCAGTTGTGTTCCGATTAAAGCAGCACAACGTAAATTTCAGCTTTTGTTGAGTTTGGCAGCATCTTTTGGACAAAAGCGGTAGTGCTTTATCAGAAAGAACACTACGTTTCCCATGAGCACCAGCGCGTACTGCCGGAAAGATCCTGTCCCGTCGCGTGCATTTGTTTTGATAGCGAATGAAGACGGGACGGACTTTTCTGTTTCACCAAGTGAACAGACGGAACACAACAAAAAGATGTTAAACTGCTGGAAAGGAACTGGAATTTACCGGGATACCTTAAACAAGGAAGCCAGGGAGCAGTAAATGGAGAAAATAATGATTATTAATGGTTTGGATCCATATGAAATCCCTACTAAAGAATGGAGCTCCTCGTCGGAGCTCCACTCTTTAGAAAGGATTTACTGCCGCAGTTCTGCACAACCCACGTCTCCGGCTACCTTGTTTAGGAGTGTTTGGCAGCTGCTTTGGTAAATGTTTGACTCGCCATGTGTTTCAATAAATTTGTATAATAGTACAACATACAGTACATGTTTTGTACTACTCTTACTTCTCTTTTCTTTTTTTTGACTGCTATATTATGCTGAAGAGGCTCCGAGGCGTGAGCAATATTTTTGTTTTCCTCGTGAGATTATTTTTTCCTCTGCAGCTACAAATAAGAGTTAATATTTTTTCCTCAACAAACTAGTTTTATCTGAAGATTGGGGTTAATTGCACCGCAGAGAGCTGGCCAGCAACTGCGTTTAGCTGGCGAAGTGGGGAATAAAACCCGTGTTTTGATCCGACCCGGTCTGTGTGAGTGTTTGTGGTTTACTGTGTGGAAGGTTATGTTTGGTCGTTACAGCCGCGATCCAACCGAGCCAACGACTCTTTCACTCTTTTACTTTGTTATGTCAGGTACTCGGCCTCCGTGGTTCTGCCTCCAAGCAGGAAAGCGGTGAAAAGTTAAACCATTAGCGATCTTTTCCCCACGTCTGTTATGTGTGGAGCTGCTGCAGCTACAACACAGCAACGGGTTACCAGCTTCTCCTGAGCTCTGAGCTCCACGCCCCGCCCATTTTCGTCTCGACTACGAATCGGGAAGGAGGGGGAAGTGACGTATGCCGTAAAGCAGTCAAAGCTGTAAAAATGTGTAGTTTTTTAGTGTGGCAGGGTTCCTACCATGCTCCTCAAAGTTACATAGTGCCAGTGAAGGCGATACAGACCCCTCTGACCATGACAGAGGTGTCATTAAACCTGTTGGAAGTTGATGTACCATCACAATGACTCTGGAAATATGATATTAAGGTGGAAAAGTTACATAGTGCCGCTTTAAGCTGTAAAATGTTATCTGCCATCCATGACTTAATCTCTAAAATACAGTCTAAAAGAACATTAATTGGTTCTATGTCATCAGGAGACACAGCAATGTAACGTTGTGTATCATCAGCATAGCAGTGAAAATCAACGCCATGTCCTCCTGATGACATCCCCAAGTGGCAACATGTATAAATTAAAAAGTAATGCGCCTAAAATTGATCCTTGGGGAACGACCTAATTTACTTAGCATCAGATGCTGGTATGGAGGATTTGTTAAAATCTGTGTTTATTAAAAGATTGATTGTTTTAAAAAGGAATTTAGGATTATTTTTGTTTTGTGTGATGAAGTTTGAAAAATGTAGGGTTCTTGGCTGTTTTACTGCATTGTTTTAAATGTGTAGTTGCTCCTTAAAAACATCCAAGTCAATGATTAATTTAGTTTTTCTCCATTTTCTTTCTGCTTTTCTGCAGTTCTTTTTCAATTGTGATTGTTTCATTTCTCCATGGTGGTATAGTTCTAGCTTTTAATGTTTTAGTTTTAAATGGAGCTGCAGCATCAATGGCTGACTTCAGTTTGTTGTTAAAATGATCAACAATAAAATCCCACAATGCAGTTAAAAACTGCGCAGGGGTGTGATGTAAAATGTTGCAGCCACTTCAGAAGTTGGGGAAAGTCTCTGAGGGGGGAGGCCTCAGGGAGAATAGCTGGTGCATCAACATCAGGCCAGGTTCTAGTTAAAAAGAGACCGTCAATATGGTTGTCTAAAACCAGATCATTTATGATAAAAGACTTATTTAACAAAGATCGAACATTTAAAAGTTGAAGAAAAGTTCTGTTGAGGGATAATGTTTCTCAGAGGTACTTGATGTATGGGGCGGAGACATATCTGTTCATTATGACTAGAAGTGTTTGTAATGTCTATTGGTGATGTGAACTGGTATACTGAAGATGAGGGTATGACCGGGGAGGATGTGTTGCGGGTGTTGTTGCGTCATATAATAAAATAAATAGTAAGGAATGGGTGACATAGTAAGAAATCTTGGAACGGACATGACAATGCATCAGATATTTGACTCAGAGAAGGATAGGGGCACAACCTTATCCTCCAGGGAATTAATTAAACAGAATAGTGCTCAGAATAAGGTGAGAGAAGCTGCAGAGGTTAAAGGTAGTATCATAGACGATAAGATACTTCAGGTTTGCCCTTGTGGCTGGCGGAAAGTAACATCAATATAAGGCTTTAGAACACATCAGTGAAAGAAGTTTTTAGCAAAGAAAGGATAGAGTGGCCGCATTGAGCAGTACAACTTAAGAAGTCAGTCGGATGAAGTCCAGCGACAGGTAGAATAAACCCCACTCTTCAGGATATCAATAACACTGTCACTGAGGAGGAGAAGGAGGTGAGAACCTCCTCCTCCGCAGGTGAACAGAAGAACAGAGGGAGGAAATCTAAGGAAGGCTAAGGTACTTAGAACGGCATAACATCTTAGGAAAAAGGAGCGGAAAGAAAAAGTAAGGCCAGCTTTTTAAGATGACCCTTTTAAGTTAGTTAAAGGGTTGTTTAGCCAGGAAAAAAGTAATCAGCTTTAAGCAACAAGATTTGAGGTTGTAGAATATCTAAGAATGACCTATTCAGATTTAGAGAAGGAAATAAAAGTAGGTCTTGAAACTGATATGCCACCATTAGGAGAGATAGGTCAAGAGATGGATTTGAGGCCATCTAAGTAGAAGGAAATTCAGGAAGAAGTGAAGAATGCACAGGCTTCTTTGGCCCCGGGGTTGAATGGAGTCGCCCCACCGGGTTTATAAAATCGTGTTTCTGTGGAGGCAGTTAAGAATAGTTTGGGAAAAGCAAATAATTCCAAGAGCATGGTGTAAGGCAGGGGATGCCCTTATTCCCAAGGAGGTTGGCAAGATTTTTTTCAGTGTAGTTTCACAATGATTAGCAAGCTAAGGGAATAGTTTAATAGGTAATACAGTGCTGAAACCAGGGGTGTGAGATGTTGATGGTGCCTAGAGCATGCTAGTATGATCTGGGACCAGATTCAGAATTTACATGTGGTATTTTTAGATATTTCTAATGCATTTGGTTCAGTACCACACAGCCTTATTTGGAGTGCATTTGATTATTTCAGAGTGGTTGTGATAGTTGCTGACTTTGTGAAAGCATATTCTAACATGGCAGGTTTCACAACAGGCTGGCAGAGGTTAGGAATAGGTATTATAGCAGGATATACAATTTCCAAATTGACATTCACAATGGTAATGGAAATACTCATCATAACTACCAAGTGGGTTGTAGGTGGGGAAAGATGGCAGAATGGGATACAGCTCCTACCAGTTAGGGATTACTTGGATGATTTGACACTTGTAACTACAACAGTTCCATGTACAAAAAGGCTACTGGGAAGGATCAATATGATCCTCATGTAGTCTAGAATGTAGATTAAGCCTAGCAAGTCTAAGATCACCTCAATATGTTGGGGAAAGTTAAACGACAAGAAGTTTTTCATGGACAAGCAGGAAATCCCAACAGTTAGGAAAAAGTCAGTGGGAAGTTTAGGTAGGTGGTACAGTGTGAACCTGGGTGATAAGGAACGGAGCAAGTTGGGAAGGATGTTGCTGAAGGATTGTAAGGAATAAACAAGTCAGAACTCCCAGAAAAGCTGAAGTTGTGATGTTTGCAGTGTGGGTTATTTCCATATGTTGATGTGGCCATTTCCAATGTACCACATTCTAATATCCACCATGGATAGAATGGAAACGAAGTTAGTTCCTCTATAGGAAAGTGGTCAGGGGTCTTTAGATGTCTAAGTAGATTAGTATTGTATGGGGAAGGAATATTGCAGCTACCCATATTTAAAGGGGACCTATTATGAAAAACACGTTTTTTCTTGCTTTAACATGTATAAAGTGGTCTCCCCTCAGCCTGCCAACTCAGAGAAGGATGAAAGCAACCAAACTCTGCAGTGTCTGTACAGCCGCCCGGATGAGCCATCCAGTGTCATGTGACTTCTACGAGCCGTTTAGATTCTGCTCCTGTCGTGACATCACGACAGGAGCAGATGTTGGCCTCCGATGCGTAAAACCACGCCCACAACTATAAAACCGTGTAACTGCATGCGAGCGTCCGATTATCGCATCGCACTGCGTGACATCAGACGCTCTCTGTCCATCTCCCTTTTTTTGTAGTGAAATGAGGAGGTATCATAGAGATAACTTCTCATTTCCGGATATTTCCCCACTTATTCCACCAAATATCGAAAGTGTTTTTTTGCTATTTTCGGCCGAACAATTTCGGTTACCGAACATTCGGTGCATCACTAATTAAATCAGATAGATTTGTCCAGGACATTTCTCTTGCGGGACAGGAGAAGTCACAAAATCAATGCATCTCTATTATTATGCAGGCATGAATTCTCAGAGTTTTGCGGGTGCGGGCGGGAGTGGACATAAACAGTGCGGGAGCCTGCGCGAGTGTAACACACACGTTACGGGTGCGGGTGGTAATGGTCAGAAATTCAGCGGGAATTTCAGACTGGAGCAGGATGAAAAAAACAGTCTAGTTTGTTCATCCTTTACTTTAAACTTTAAAGTATTGCCACACCGCAGACATTTTATGCTCTCTCTCTCTCTCTCTCTCGCGGTTTTTGTTATCACGTGAGTTCCCCCTCCCCTCTCCTTTCTTCCTCGTGTGTGAGAAGCAAGTGCTGGATGGAAAAGCTGGAGCGGACTTTTTGAATGAAGTGCTAGTATCGCTGTGCTAATATCACAGTTTTCCCCTGCACTGCGAGCCGGTCCGATCCATGTTTTCTGGTTGGATCGCAGCATATTTTCGATCCGCGGATCGGATCGCAGAATCCCTAACAGACACAATACACAAAATGGTGATTGTCAATTCGAAACAGTGTTTCTTGAATGTGCACCTCCAGAAAAAACACATCCTCAGACCCAATCTGGATTTAGTTTCTGATATAAGACGGTTGGTACAATTCCACGCAGAACATGAATGAGGCATCTTCTCCTGTTGCTCCTCTTTTTGCCACATCCAAGATGGCGGCAGCGTTGACATGTGATTCAGCGCTTAGTGAGGCATCTACATGTATATGTATGGACGGGAGCGCACCTACTGTATGTCAATCAAAGTTAGCGGTGGCTGCCAGTTCCTTCAGTCAATCTTCACTGAAATAGCTCCGGAGCTGCTAGCAAACCTTTACAACGGAATATTCAGTTTCAAATGTTGACTCAATGCAGGGATCGTGCATACTGATGATTGCTTTGTTAGGCACAGTAGCATGACTATTAGCCTACGAATAAAGAAGTGATAATGAATAGCGATTGAGTGAACCAGCTGTAAATCAATCACATTAGAAATAAACTCTTCTAGCGTGGTACAACAGAGTAGTCATAGATATGAAAGCAAAATAATTGAGACCAAAAAGGTTTTTTGAACCAGGCGACCAGTCTAGGAACTGCAACAAATGTAGGAACTGCAACAAATCTGATTACCACATGACACTCAACCCAGAAGCTAGATGGTTGGATCTTGGTTGCACCACCAAATTTGTTTTGCACTTGGCACCTCAGTCAACAAGCATAATTCAAGGAGTAAATCTACTTTACCTTGGTTTTGTTGTGCATTCCTTTTTAATTCCTGCTCATTGTTTTTTTCTTTACTAGCTCAGTCTAGAAGTGACTGAAATAATTGTTGTGACAGTGTTTTAGTTGGTTACAATAATCCCAGTGGAGTTATTGTATGTGGCCCAGCAGAGTTTTGGGACACAGCACCAGTTTTCGTAGACTTTAAACTGGTGCTTGCTTTCTGTTTTGCTGTGTGAAAAAAACAACAACAAAAAACCAACAAAGAACCTATTCTAATTTAAGGAGTGGCTCTGATACAGCACTGGAACCGCTTTGGTGGAAAAGAGCCATTTCTTCATTTTCTAAAGAGATTCAAGGTGAACTCCAAAGTCAAGGTACATCAATGTCAGATTATACCGTCTGTCGCTGTTTGACTCAAGGTGAGGACAAGGAAGACGTCACTGTTGAAACCGAATCATAAAATTGCCATTTTGGAATTTGTCAAAATACATATTGACAAGCCACAAAAGTCTTGGAGAATGTCCTTTATCCTGATGAAACAAAACTGGAACTTGTTGACAAATCATATCAACTCAATGTTCACAAACACAAAAAATGAAGAATTTTTAAAAAAGACAGTGGAACTTCTGTGAAAAAGGAGGGAGACCTGGTTTTTGTTGTGGAGCTGCTTTGCTGTGTATGTTACAGCGTGTCTTGTTTCTGTGCAGAGTTCAATGATATCTAAATATTATCAAGACATTCTGGAGCAAAATATGTTGCCTAGTGTAAGAATGCTTAGTATCAGGTGCAGGTCAAGTGTACTTTGTCAGGATAATGACCCAAAATACACAGTTAAAACACCCTCAAATGGCTAAACACAAAACATTTAATTAATCAGAAGTCCTAAATCCTGTTGAACATCTCTGGAAAGAACTGGAACATGCACCTTTCATACGGGAAATTCTTGACCCCTCCTCAAAAGCAGTTTGCTCATGAGGAGTGGACCAAAATACCTGTCTACAAGTTTCATTGAGAATGAAACATATCGCTTAAAGGTTGTGGAATGATATAATAAAGCCGAGGATCACATCATTTTTGTCCAGGCCTGTTTTAATCTTTTTTTCTTCATTGTACAGCAAATTATCTTTCCTGCACAGATCTCTTATTGTTCGTGTTACAATGGGTCATTGACATTACTGAAATAAGCTGGCTGTGTCTGTATTTGTAGAGGAGCACAGTTAAAAGTTCAGCAACAAAAAAAAAAAGAAAGAAGCATGCTACTCACATCAAATGTGAAAGATGTTTTAAAGATAACTTCAGCTTAAGATACTCATTAACTTCAAAACAGTCTTTCATTTTTAACTGAAAACACTGTACAATTTTATGGTGCCAATAAATCCTGTCTGATGTGTCTTGTTACAGAATTATGCATCTCCCAAGATAACCCTGTGATTTATAAATAAAAGCAAGTTGAAAATAATTTAAACCTAACATTGATTGAACATTTCAGAAATCCAATGTTCTAAATGTTCAAACTAAAAACATTCATGCTTTATTAAACGTTATAATATTTTTTGCTTTAATACCAGTAACATGTTGGTACAAAGGCGTATTTACCTCTGTGTTGCATCAACTTTTCGTTTAGCAAGACTGCAAGCATTTGAGAACAGAGGAACCTAATGGTGAAACATTAAATTCAAAATACTTTGCTCATTTTTGTCCGCTTACATTAGTTCAACAGATTGGAGCCTCTGTTGTTATATTCTTATTTTAGTGAAGACCCTTGTTGTAATAACACAGAATGCAGCTTCACACTGTCTTTCTGAAGAAAATAAAAAGAAATGGTTCAAATTTTGAGAGTATAGTTACATCACAATGATATGTTATGAACAGAGCAAAAACAAAAAGATGGGTGAAAAAGGGGCTACCATTCATGTATATATTTTATATATATATATATATATATATATATATATATATATATATATATATATATATATATACCGGTATATATATACATAGTATTCAAATGTCCTTTTTTTACAGATTATATATACACCTATTGTGTGTGTGTGTGTGTGTGTGTGTGTGTGTGTGTGTGTGTGTGTGTGTGTGTGTGTGTGTGTGTGTGTGTGTGTGTGTGTGTGTGTGTGTGTGTGCGTGTTGATTAGTGTGGATGAAAGGTACTCAGACAAAGAAAGACAAAAAAATGCAACGAATAATGATGAGGGAAAAGTAATTGTAGGCTAATACATGTATCATCATTATCAATATATGCGTACAGTTAGTGGTATTAGGTGAAAAACTCAGTTCTGACGGAGAGTTTCGATGGGGTGATTCGTCATGAAATCCTTTATTCATGTTTATCACACTGCGCGATTGTAGATCCAAAGTTGTTACTTTCATGATTTGGTTTTCAGCGGAGACTAACTGATCATTGACGAAGGAGAGCTTGTTGTTGGATCATTAACGGAAAGTTGCAGGGACTTATTTTCCTTAGGGAGGGCGTCTGTCTTCGGTTGGCTGTATTCCAGACTGTGGCGAAGTTGTTGAAACTCTGTGTAAAACTTTAATCAGGGCCACTCTGGCATCGAGTGATCTGAGTTTTTGATCTATGGAGAGAAGTGGCTGGGATGATGGAGATGACGAGGAAGCGTCAGAAGCAGCGAGTGAGTCCGGTGTGCAGGGTTTTTTGGTCTTGTTGTACCTACGGTGCAAAGTTTGATGTAAGCGTCATCTATTAAATCCTCCAGATGATCCAAATCAGCGTTAAAATCCAGAAAGGAGGGGGAAAAGTGTGTTGCTTTCCGCTGCCATGTTAATTTGCGCAGCGTCAGCGGGAGACGCTGCGTCACAGCGGCATCACCTCTCTCCACGGAACAGACCAGACCAAAGACTTCCAAATGTGCCTTTTTAGAGCAAAACATTTCTTTGAGACATAAGGAAACGGCCAGGTTTCCAAAAAAAGCATTTAAAACGACAAGGATCGTTCAAAAGTGCTACTGAGACCATGCAGAAATGTGTACCACTGAATGAATTATATTTTATTTTATTATTTATTTTTACTTTAGTTCCTATGGGCCACAATTCAAAGTTCTACATTATCCCTTTTTGGTTGTACCCCTGGTACTCAATCTTTGAATTTTTTTGATCTTTAAGGGATATCATGTACTGCAAAAATCATGTACTGCAAAATCCCCAAGTTCCTATCAACTTTATGGTATCCAGACAGCCTCCCAAAGGAATAGCAATGTATTTATTTATTTATTTATTTTAGTCTTCGTCGCCTTTTTCCTGACTTTTTTTTCGATACATTTTATGTGTATCGAATCCAAATAAATCTTACCAAGATGTGGTACTGAAGAGAAATTATTTTTGGCCCATGTGGGCACCATATTGAATTATTCATTTGACCTCCACAAAAACACTGCCCGTGGGTGTTTTTGTCTTGCTTGGGCATGCGTTTTTCTCTTTTTTTTCTACTCTTTCAATGTCAACAATGTAGTTGACTTAAATATAACAAACTATTGATGCAGCCTGGCCTGGACTAGGCACAATATCTCTGAATATATTCACTTCCATGAAGTATCAATTTACAACTAAGGACGTACATCGGAGGTATGTGTTGCACGTATGCTGTTGCTTTACTTTGAGATTTTCAAAATGTAACTTGCATTCATGCTCTCTGTACTGACAACAGCTTTTTCCAAAAGAAATAATTTCAAAAAGTTCACTTATTCAGTGTAATGCCAGTCTTAGAATTAACAATTGTCTCGTTAACACCTCCTTTTAGGTGGACAAATTACATAATTATCAGTCTCTAATCTAAAAGTCTTAAATTCTCACTGAAGGGATCCTACCATTATTATCCTACCACATACATGAAAACCAAGTGAGTGGCAACATTTTTTTTGACAGCATGCAATAATAAAGAAATGTGCAAATGTTATTAATTGAATGATTTTATGATGGTGATAAATATAAGTGGAATAGCTAGGAGGAAACTGAAACCCACAAAATAAATAAACAAGGAAAATGAAACATCAACGGGCGAATAACCTCAAAAATCATTGAGATAAACGTGTAGATAATGACTATGACTTTTGGACCACACTTTTTCTGGGAAAAAGTTCATCAGAATTTGACACCATTCATAAAAAGTGCTGATGTGTCACTATTTCATCAGGATTGCGATAACAAGACCATGAAATCAAACTAAAAGTAACATTTAGGAGCCTATGTGTGTTCTGTACGATGTCAGATCCCGGCAGAGGGCCAGGAGGATAGTGGGGGACCCATCTCACCCAGCTCACTCCCTGTTCACTACCCTCCCATCAGGTCACAGGTTCAGATCCATCAGAACTAAAGCCATCATGCACTTGAACAGTTTTTTGCCCCAAGCCACCACCCTCTAAAATACTTGAATCTCCGCTGTTTTTAGGGAGTAATGCAATCATCGTAAATCCTTCTTGGTTACATGTGTCCTTCGTTTAGGCGATGGTGATAGTCACTGGCTGGTACTGAAAAACACAGAATTCTGAACGCCTGGATCTTGTTAAAATGTTATGTGAAGGTTTGAAACCCAATTTCTGCCACAGCAGCGAGTGAGAGGTGTTTTATTAGCTAGTACCAATCTGGACCGTAGGGTGGTTCATACCCAAAAGGTAATGTTGTCCCAATACTTTTGAGCTGATCTACACTTCTGAAAGTCAAATAGATAAAAATCCCTGTTACTATTAATATAAACAACATATTTCTCAAGTCCAAATAAAGACTGATTATATAATAATCAATCACACTCAGCTATGATCGGTAAATATACAGTCTATGGTAATTACATAATATTTGGCTTGTGATGTAATAGTTGCATGCACATGCTGTGCTTGGTTTCAAACAAGTGGATCAATAAACAAAATATAAAGTTACTGTAAGACTTTCGAATAAGATAAAACACTGTCATGATGCCAACAAAACACTCAAAAAGTCAGGCTGAGGAAATACTGTATACTAGGTTAGAACTGCCCATTATGAGGACAGTTTAATACGGTGTCTGGCAGAGCAATATATTTTCTAAATTGGTTTTGCATTTAAAGCGAAAGATACATGAATGAAAGAGAAAAGAAAAAGGACCCAATGAGAGGTTAAGGAGGGCAGCTTCAGACTGTGACTGACTGATTAAAATGACATTCAAGGTGTCAGATGTGGTGCTGTGGGGAGATTTCATATCCCCTCCTCTCAGACACAGTTGCTAATGGACAAGGTATTAAAGCCTAATGCAGTCCAATGGACCCCTGAAATAGCATTTTAGATGGCTTAGGTAAAGTTAAGTAGGACGACAGAAGGAATGTAGTTGGAGATATTGTGCTTTTTGGATGTGAGATTTGGTATTTGTGAATGCATCAACTGAAATATAAAATGTATTTGATTGCAAGAGTCAACACGCTTGAAAGATTTTTCTTCTTGGTAGAACATACCTGACATAAGAAATTAACACAAGGATCTCTTTACTAAAACCGATGTCAAAGTGGTTGATTAGGACCCAAACGCAGGAGAGACCAGGAGGCAGTAGTTCCAAAAAAGGTGATTTATTATGTCAAATTGTAAGGGTTTTGCCTACCTCGTGTCCACTAGGGGACAGTGCAGTAGTAGTTCTGCTACAATGTTAGGCATGAGTGAGTGTCAGCCATCTTGGGTAAATGTCTGCTCTTGTTTAGCATGTGATTGCTTAATTCCAAGCCAACGCACAGTCAGAGTTCAGGGGGCCTGGGCACTGGGCCAAGCAGACCGGCGAGACAGATCAGGGGGCTGCCCTCGGGGCCGGGCACACCAGCGAGACAGATCAGGGGGCTGCCCTCGGGGCCGAGCACACCGGCGAGACAGATCAGGGGGCTGCCCTCGGGGCCGGACACACTGGCGAGACAGATCAAGGGGCTGCCCTCGGGGCCGAGCACACCGGCGAGACAGATCAAGGGGCTGCCCTCGGGGCCGAGCACACCGGCGAGACAGATCAGGGGGCCGCCCTCGTGGCGTCTGCTCGGGCCTGAGCAGAGTCCCAGGCGGTGGCGTAAGTCAAGACCTTGGCGCTGGTTGAAGTGCGAGCAGGGTCCATGGCAGGGACCTAGGTGCCGGCTGAGGCAAGAGCAGGGTCCTGGGTGCCGGCTGAGGGGCAGGCAGGGGTGTGTCCAGGACCACCTCTGGAACAAGAACAGGAGGGGGCTGCCGCTGCCGCCGTCGTCGTCGTCTCTCTTGAGCCTGAACACACCTGGGCCCGCCTCAAGCCAGGCGTGTTCCACAGAAGAAGTACTCTTCCTCCATACGTGTCATAGTTTTCTATGCCTCCCGGCAGAAAAACTCCCAGAGTGTAATATATTCCCCTGCTGGGTCCATGCTGGCTGGTCCATTCTGTCACAAAGTGGTTGATTAGGACCCAAACGCAGGAGAGACCAGGAGGCAGGAGTTCCAAAAAAGGTGATTTATTACATCAAAACCAAACCAAAGGCACTGCAGAGAAGGGTTGACAAAAACCAGGAGAGCAAAAATCCAAAAGCATGACAAGAAACGGAGGGTGGAAACAGTACGGACCAGCAGGGAACAAGGGAAAGACAAGACCAGATATACACAGAAGGTTTGACACAGGTGCAGACAATCAGGGCAGATGGGAAACAGGGAAGTCAAGACAGAACTGAAACACAGACACGGGCTTCAAAAATAAAACAGGAATTGAAACCAAACCGTGACAACAGATCTTTTCTGGTCAAATTACCAACAGGGATATATAATAAAATGTCTCTTTTCAAACATGTTTTCACAGCTCTATTGAAAGAATATTGAGAGGGGTCTTAAATATTGGGACTTGGGGGTTCAAACACTCTAATCCACACTACTCTCATCTTCCATGTTTCCGAAATTAGTATTACATCTCTACAAAACCCACATTTGAAGTAAGAGCCAGTGTTGAGTTGGTTTGCTGGAAAAGTTGAAGAAGCTAGATAATGCTCATCTGATTTTGGTCTGTGATGTCACAGGAACCCTGCAAGTCTTAAATTACCAACTGTTTTACATATTTTGATACTTCTGCAGCTCCAAGAAAGCAATATGATTAAGTTATGTTGGAGGTTTTGATTTTTCTTTTTTTTTCTCCACCTCAGACAATCAAATATCCACTTTAAAGCAGACATTTTTTTTTAAATGTATTTATTTCATCATTATATGACACCCATTACAGATCCTGGCTTGTGTTCATGCTAGGACCTCTATAATCTTGTTAGTGTAGCCAGTTGATCATAAACTACTTTGTTTCCAGGTCACTGGTTACCTGGACCACCCTCAGGCATCACAGCTTCTATTGGACCTGCATTGTTCCAGCTTAATTTGACTATTAAAAATCAGTAACCTGAACACGTGCTTCTCTAAAACATCATCAGATTACCAAAAGAGTATATCAGCCACTTTGGTCTAAGCTGTTCTTTTTCTCTTGTGGCGTAAAAATTAATAAAAAAAGGAAAATAAGATAGAAAAGATGCTCAGTGCATGTGTATATTTAGCCATAAAGCTTGGCTCACATGCTTTGTTAGGTACAATGATAAATCCCTTCTTTTTTCTCTGCCACAGCTGTCACGTATTCATGTCATGTGTTTAAGTTTCTGCGCTGATCTGTTCCACTTCACTTAAACTTTAAAGTTCCTCTTCATTAAAGCATCTTATTAGCACCTCTATGAATAATGCAATGAGAGCTCAACAAGAGTGAGTGTTGGCAGGGACGAAGAGGGCCACGACACAGAAGAATTGCGCACGATACAACACACGTGGAAACTTGCATCACAGATAGGATCTGTGATAGGATCTGTGATTCAGAACTATTAGAACCATAAAAATCCTCAAACGAATGAAGGCAGTGCATCAAGATGAAATAAGTATGCAGATGGTTTACTAAAGTAAACATAATTAACACTGCACTTATGCTCCAACACATGTTCTGCAATTATATAAGTCCTCTGTAACTCCTGCATGATTACCTTTATAACCGCACATCACACAGTACGTTTACATGCAGCAGTTTAATCGGGTTTCTGATCGTATAAGACATCATTCGGATTTTTAAACTGCATGTAAACACCTGAACCCGATCTACTTCGGACCTATTTCGGACCTATGTCGGACATTTAGTTATCGGGTCGCAGCACCTAGATAACCCGTTCGCAATCGTGTTGTTAACGCCATGTATACGGGGGGTCGGATATTGCAGTCTGCGTATGCTCGAGAATTTCCTCTGGGAGGGGTTCACCCGGAAGTGAAAGGAGGACGGAGACGGAATCACACCGGAGCAGATCAAAATAACGGTGAGTTGCTAACTTAGTTGCTAAAACTTGTTACCTTTGTTCAAAGAATGTTTTGTTCTGTATGTTATGCACGTCGCTTTGGATAAAAGCGTCTGCTAAATAATGATTTACCTGTACATTTACATTTAGCCCTCAAGCGTGCGGGGGTGAGAGGTTATTCAATGTAACTTCTGCTCATGTTATGTTTGACTACCAATAACACATTACATAAATTATAACCTAATTCTGTGTTCAATGTGTTATTATCCAACTGTGTTCCAACTTTACAGTACTTTTTGGGGCATTATTGTCTGACTTTATAGAAAATGCGTTTATATTATAACACTGATCAGGTTTAATCAGATTACTGATTTAAAACCAATCACAGCTGTTTTCCTGGGTCAACCCGGTGTGACTGTTTATAAATCAAAGTACCTAAAACACAGTTTAAAGAAAGTAGTCATGATTATATTTGCAAAGAACATAACATGGAACCAATAATGTGATTATTCTGACAACTAGACAAAAGAAATCCTTATGTCTGACATAAAATGAATAAGATATAAATCATTTTTAATTTTTGTAACCCTCTGCAGAAGCAGCAACAGAGATGGGGGAGAGTCAACAGCAGCGATGGTAAAGCAGTTCCCCGCTGCAGAGGAACTCTGAGTTACCAGGTAAGTTCTGCAATATACTGGCTGCAACAACCAATGCTTCTTTATGTTTAAACATATACCCACGTTAGGATATGTAATAAGTTTTACACTAGAGTTGTCCCGATCCGATCACGTGATCGGAAATCGGGGCCGATCACGTGATTGCAGACTCGATCCGGACTCGGACGTTATGAGCCGATCAGGAATCGGATATATATATATCAGGGTTTCTGTTGTCCGGTAAAATATGCTGAAGTCCGGTATTTTATAATCTCTCCGGTCAAAATGTCCGGTGAAAATACTCACTGGCGCCGACATCCACGTGTGCGTTGATTTATGGTTCCGCGTCGCACCGACGCAGAGTCAACAGCGTAGGGTTCGTGGCGACGCGCACCCTACGCCAGACCCTACGGCGTAGGCTCTGCGTTGGTGTGACGCAGAACCATAATTCCGGTTTAAAAGTAAACAACATGCGCCCAAGTACCCGTGCATGACAGGCAGACACACACGGGGAGAAGAGACAATTTCTTTAATTTTTATTTTTTTTTAAAAACTTTATCCTTATGAACGCAATTGTTATATACGGTAGTCCAACTTTCCTTATTTTAATCAGAACACTTTCTTTTTTCCTCTTCGGCGTGGAGTAGTGGGCTTGGAGCGGCAGCCATCGGTTAGTTTTTTCTTTTTAGATCCGAGGCTTTGCGTAGATGGCGGCTTCCGCAACTTTCAGGCGCTTTTTCTGCGCAAGCAAGCTTTATAGATGAGGCCCCAGGACTGAAGCGGAGCTGCGGCGCCGAGATTATGGTTCCGCGTCGCGGAAGGCTCTGCGTTGGTGTGACGCGGGACCATAAATCAACGCACACGTGGAGTAGTGGGCTCGGAGCGGCAGCCATACACCGCATGCGCGCAGAGCACGCCTGTTTGTTTTGAAGCTGAAGCAGCCCTATGCTAAAAAAAAAAAGAAAAAGAAAAGAAATTTTTTTTATACTGACTTAAGAATGTTCAAGCTGCCTACCTCCTATGTGCTCAGTTTACAGTACACATGTTAAAATATAATAAAAGGGTCATCCTGCATAATTTTCTTTTCTCTTCTTCATTTTTTATTGTTTTATAAAAGTATCGGATCGGGACTCGGTATCGGCAAGTCCTCAAAATCAAAGGACTCGGACTCGGGGGCAAAAAAACCTGATCGGGACATCCCTATTTTACACCAATTCTGTCTTCAGAGACAAGTGCCCAGGGACCTCGTCGGAGGCGGCAGGGGCATACAGGTGATGTCGCTCCGATGTCGCCATCCAGCCCATCACGGCCAATGACCTCCAACCACAACCGGAAGCGTACCTGGGTACCATCATGCCCTCCCAGGACCTGGTACCATCATGCCCTCCCAGGGCCATCAAGCGCTGTCTACCGCAACCTCTAGACATGTGAAGATATTTCGTTTTAGTTCAGCTTTTGATACCTATACAATTTGCACATAAAAATGTTTAAAATTTGTAAACCTTTTTCAAATTTGTACATGTTGATATTTTGGTTAAGATTTGTATACCATTTTGTATCTGTTCATAATAAATGTAACACACCAACACTAATATCCAGCTCTTTGTTTGTAATAAAAGTGAAACACATAACTACAAATGAAATGACTTTATTCGTGGCATGAAATACAAGTGTGTGCTCTACAGCAAAACAGATGAAGGAAGCTCTTACAACTGAAAATGTATGTCATTTCATCAATGAATGTGGTATTACTGCTATTTCAACATTTAGAGTCATCACCAGAAAAATAACACCAGAAAAATGTGACAATAAGTAGAAAAATCTGCCAGTGGAACAAGATTTTTTTGCTTGTAATAAGAAGATAAATCTTGTCCCACTGGCAGATTTTCCTACTTATTTCAAGTGAAAATTTACCTGAAACAGGTGAAAATTGTAGTTTTTTTCCAGTGATGAGTCTTGTTTTAAGTGTAATGAGATTTTTTTTACTAAAATGAGACATTTTAACTAGAAATAAGACAAATATTCTTAAGATTTTGAGTTTTTGCAGTGATCCATTTTACTTATCCTGTGAAGGACAGAGGCATATTGATAAGTTCAGAAAACTGTTTTTTATTGTTGTTTTGATGTACTTGATGTAAGCCCAGTGGATATTTAAAGCTTACAGAAGGCTGCATTTAACTGCTGCTGTGTCATTCCTGCAGTATTTCTGCAGGTGTTTTGGTCAGTGTTATTATTTGTAATATATTATATTATTTGTAATCAGCACAAATTATCTGCCCCCATATGATAAAATCCACCATCCCCCCTGATTTTTTTTTTTTTTTACAACTCGAGTACTGGTTATAAGGGCAGGTGAAACTCAGGCAGGCTAATTAATTGGTGGAATTATTTATTAGCAACAATTTAATTCAGTAAAGGACAATATTTATATATATATATATATCACTTCCACTATTTATTTATTTTTTATTTGCAAAACACCTACAGTGCAACAAAAGAACAATAAAAGAGAGGAAAAAACCTGGCTGGCCCTCCTTACTTGTGTCTCAAGTCCAGTCCTCTTTCCCTAATAATAACACAATTGTCCAGTAGAAAACTTGTGACTTGTTTCCACTCAAGTCAAGTCTCCTGTTTTGGCTGGGAAACTACCGTATTTTACCCCTCTTTCCCGCCGTCCTCCTGTATTAGTATTTTCCCGTAAATTTCCCATTTTATAATATAATAATTAAAAAAAAAGGTTATTGTGCCGTTTGCACCTCTCGCAACGTTAGTGGCAGCAAAGGGAACAAACTCGGAACAACAAATCAGACCAGGTTGTCGTACGACATCTTTTCTTATTGTTGTTAAGTGGAGGTCAACCGGAGGTGGCTCTTTGTTGAAATGGTTACCATGGTTACAGTGCCACCTAGCGTCACGGAGTCAGCCATGCTCTGGCCATTTATCCGATCTCTGAACAGCATGTAAACTCAGACAAGTGATCCGGTCTTCTGCATGTCGTTATCCGATACGATTAGAAATCCGATCTCTTTGCTGCATGTAAACGTACTGACATACAGTATATAAAAGGTATAAATAAGACATGTAAGTTTAGTCATTGATTTTGTAACTGATTAAAATAACACAGTAGAAGTAATCGATGAGACCCCAACACATTGACTGCATCATCAAAGTGAATGCAATAAAAACAATGACTGTGATTTAAAACATTACAATTCAATTCAATATCTTAATAATGCCTGAAGGGAAATTATATTTTGCAATATACTGTTAGCATGTATGTCTCTTTGAAGATTTGTTGTAGATGGTTACTGCTGTGGACAGGAAGTATCTCATGTAGCGGTCTGTACTGCGGTGGATCGGAGAGACTCTGACGGAAGACACTGCTCTATTGAATTGCTGTTTTCTGAAGAGGAGTTGTCTGTTGGAAGCTACAGACATTCCCCAGTCTTCTTTATCTGTTGCTGTAAGTCACAGGCTCTGATGCTGCACCCCCCAACAGATGACTGCAGATTAGATTACACTCTCTCCAACAGATTTATACGGGACATACAACATCTTGCTGTAATCAATAAAAGACCTAAATTTATTGTAGACCGCATTGTGTTGCATCTTCAGTCAAGTCTGTTGTCTCGTTGAACACAGAGCTACTTGTACTCCTTCACCACCCTCACCTCATCTCCAATGGTGTAGGTAGTGTTTCAGTTATTCCTGCTCCTCCTGAAATCTTGAATATTCTCCTTTGTCTTGTCCATGTTCAAGACGAGAAGATTCTTCTCACACCATGACACAAAGTTCTCTCTATTCTTTCACTTGTCCATCCGTGATAAACCCCACAACCGTGGAGTCATCTGGGTATTTATACAGATGACAGGACTTGGACTTGCACTGGAAGTGTGAGGTGTACAGATTGAAGAAGAATGGTGAGAGTACCCTCCAAACTGGCGCTCCACTCGATCAGACACACACCTATTCAATCACTTAAACTGTGATCTGTTTGTCAGGTAATCAGTAATCCAGTCGATTGTGTAGGCATCAACCTGTCTGAACTGTGACAAAAAAAAAGTGTTTCACAAGTGTTCCCCCTGTAGTCCAGATGACAGAGGGTTTGTTGAAGCAGGTAAATGACTACAAGCCCAAGATGATTAGTAAACTGCAGTGAGTCCTGAAAGGTGCTTGTTTGCTTATTCAGGTGAGCTGATAAAAGTCTCTCCATGATACTCACAATGTCCAACAGGTAGGGGTGGGCGGTACACCGGTGTCATAGTCATCACCGGTGTGACACTGCGCCACGACATGGATTTTGCAATACCGTCAATACCGTAATAAATCAATTATAAAATAATAAGCCTAAATAAGGCATTACATTTTCTTCAAACGTTCAGCTGTGGTCTGAATACCTGTCCTTATATACTATAGGCTATATCTTGTTGCAAATAAAAAAATAAAACATATTTGTATCAGCTTTGCAGCTGGTAAAAAGGGAGTGGCCATTAAATTAGCGTAACGAGCACTTAACCTGGGCAATCGATAAAGAAACGACTGGTGAAACATCATAAAAAAAAAGATCGGGCTTGTAGCATTACAAAATATTTAAAATATCTACCTGTCAATCACTTACAAACTACAATTATGTGCTCTTTATGTACCTTTGTTGACACTGAAATGCTGTGGACATTCCTATGTATAATAGAGTCTAAATGAAAACAAAGGGGAAATAAAGCACATTTATTTATACTAAATATTTTCAGTTATATACAAATTGATTGTCTTAAAGTGAAACATTTTCTTTTAATTTGTCATCGTCACTCATGTGGGTCTCTGGCTCCCATTTTTAGATATATTTACAAGATTTTCTGGCAGAAATGTCTTCTCTGTCGTTACATCCATCCATCTGATTTGTTGTTTTTTTTCCCGTTGTTGCCACTAACCTTGTGAGAACTGCCCTCCAGGCTACACCAAGGGGCAGTTCTTGCGAGGTTAGTGACAATTCAGTTTGTAGAGGCACAATAACCCTTTAATATATCATAAAAAGGAGACTTGACAGGTATGGGCATAGCACCAGAATTTAAAAAAAATTATTGATTACCAACCATTTAATTCAGTAAAGGACTATATATATATATATATATATATATATATATATATATATATATATATATATATATATATATATATATATATATATATATATATATATATATATATATATATATAAGTAAGATCTTTAGGTTTTTTGCCAAATAAATATGTTGAGAATGCATAATACTCTCCCATGTCTCTTTTTGATAAGGATACCTACCATTTACTTATTATATTATAAAAATATTAACCTTATTCATATAAAAGGGACAGGACAGGCTACTCCTCCCAAAACGTACCAAAAAATACCGTGATATTATACCGTCACCGTTCAAAAGATGAAAAAGGTCTACCGTATATGTAAAATTGAATTGAATTGAATTGAACAACGTCATCTCCTGCCTCGATAATATCCAATCAGCACTGAGTCAGCATCACATCCCAGCCAGTAGTTTTTTGGGGCAGAGCTAGAATACCTTACCCAAGGTTGGTATAAGAGTCTCAAAAATGATTGCTGCGCAATCGTTCCTTCTTATGGAGACACACGGCAACAGTTAAAGGCATACCTGCCAACACTCCCGATTTAAGCGGGAGTCTCCCGATTTTCAACCATTTCTCCCGCCCTGCTCCCGATTTGTAATTTCTCCCGCTTATCTCCCGATTTTAAAGTGAAATGAGTCAATGGTGTTTCACGTGTCGGGGTTCCTGCATGGATGTATTATATTAACGGGTTCCTGACAAACTTGGCAACCCAACCCAAAAGCACTGCCTACGTCCAAGCTCCGCCCCCTCGAGCTGCTGCGATACATCAACGTCGCCGCCATATTGGATGTGGCAAGACTGCGCTGTAAACTAATACAAGTAAATGGACTTATTTTCATAAAGTGCCTTTCTACAAAGAAATTTATGTTTTACGTCTCATTTATTCATTAACACACGCACTAATATACTTGGGAAACAGTTAGGCACCAAATATAATATATTTAATTTTCTCAGATGGCAAAAATAAGAACTTTATTGATCCCACAGTAATTCATGTTATATCAGCTATAGAGAACAAGGTAGTGCCGAAAAACAATATATCCCCCCTCACAAAAACAAGAAAAATAGAGAAATATATTCTCTCATCAGCAAAGCATTACATAAACATATTTTAAAAATTTCAAGTTACAAACTAACATATTTGAACCATTTTTCAGATTTTTTCAGTTATTTTATTGTTTGGAAAATGGTTCAAATATGTTATTTTGTTATTTGAAAATTTGAAAATTTGTTTTGTTTGAGAAAATGCTTTGAAAAAAAGCTGAGGGAAGAGTTGGTGGAGAATCAAGTCATAGCAAGCAAGGATTTCCCACAGGAAGATAGAGTTGAAGGTTCTGGGTTCTTCTAGGGAAAGAGGAGAGGTTTACAAATCTGGCATCACTGATGAAGGCAATGCTCTGCATCCCTCACAGCAATGAAGCTCAGAGAGGTCATTCAGCATGGTGGAAAAGATCCTCACAGAAAACACAATGAGTATGGATAATTCTACTCTTTACGCACTCCTTTCTTGCAGGATAAACCATACCAGCCCTGGCCACAAGTATGTTCCTCCAAGAAAGTGATTGAAGCTGCAAAGTCTGACACCTACAATTACAACAGGTCCTTGGGTGACAAAGGGAACCTGGAAAATTCTACAAATATTGTATTTTATTGTTATTAATACTAAACTTAATTGGCTCCAAGAAGGCTGTAGAATCATTTTGGGAGGTACATTTTAGCACATTTCATTGTAGCTATGGATTTAAAGCTCATTAAAAGTTGTCTTGTTTATATCAGGGTGGGGATGTTGTGAGTGGAGCATTCCAACCACTACCCCAGAAAATCTCCCTCTTTTTCACAGCCCAATGTTGGCAGGTATGGTTAAAGCCCCCCTAAACCTCAATGAGGATAGTTCTGTGTGTGAAAATGTCCCCTCTGTGGGACTATTAAAGGTTTATCTTATCTTATCTTATCTTACTTCTTTTTGTGTCAACATATTAGTTAAAAATATGTGATACAATGAGAGGTCAAGATGACGTAAAGTGTGTGCTGAAGAGAGGAAACATACATGTGTGCATGTGCACAGTCACACAGCATGGTTAATCCTGAGCTGTGTCAGCTGATATTTTCTATTCTGGAGGGAAATAGTCTGTGACAGACATTACTGCGGCACACACACGGAATAAGAAAGACGTCCCTCTTTCTTTGCTGAAGAGACCCTCAAGGTTGCACTGCAGTTTTAACACAAGGATGAAGACAGATTGCTGGAAGATATTGACAGAATGATAAAATGGACAACAGATAGATTGACTTATTGATCAACCATTGAGTTAAAATTATAACTTATTCGACAGAACATCAGACAACAGTTCGAGTCAGCAGTCAGCGGACTGCTAATCAGGAGATTTCTGACTGTTGCATAAGAAAAGAGAGGGAATTTTAGCGAGGGGATACTTCCAGCACATTACCACAAACTTTGGAGTCAAAGTGTTGAAAACAAAAGAACTTCTCATAACTTCTAAGGTTATTCTCAGAATAACCTTGATTCTGAGTTTAAGCTTCCGACGAGACCTGTTCTCATCAAATAACAAAGGATGTATTATCTTATGCACATTCCCAGGAGCTCTACTCCGTACAGTTGTGTCCTTTTAACCAAGCACTGATTGGTTCCTTCATAGGTGGTTCCCATCATGCTAAAAATCTATTAAGAATCAGCAAAATAAGGGTATGGTAATCTATAACAACATTTCTTATGGAATGGACACAAAGGGATGGGGTATTTCATCCAGTAGTTTTAAGAACTATGGAAGGTTTCTTGTAGATCAAAATCACATATTTGTCAAGGTGAAGAATTCCCATGGGCCACTGTCTGAGGAGGACAAGACATAATCTTTAATCTTTCAGGAGATGGGAGTCAAATTTCAAGACTGTTAAGTAGCTGCCAAAATTCATCTACAGTAGTTCCTTCAGTGTTGCTGTTGGAGTCTTGGTACCCTTCCTGATAAGTTTTATCCTTGTCCTTCTATCTACTTTGGAGAGGTGTCCTGAATTTTGCGACATTTCTGTGTTGCTACATTTTCTCCTCCTATTGATGGTGGGCTTGACAGTGTTCCACAGTACATCCAGTGCCTTTTACCGTATTTTCGCAACCATTAGGCGCACATACATTTTTTTTTTTTTTTAAAGAATGTGCCGCGCGCCCAATGAAATGGTGCACGGTATCTATTACCTGTATTATGGTAATGTAAGGCGGACGGCCACCATGAGAACGGTAAAGGAGAAGGGGGCGTGTGAAGCACCCGTGAGTTGCGGACGTGATAGAGACCATCCACAGACGAAATGAAAATTTAACATTTTCATGGAGGTCAGTCTTGGTGCTTTCGCTTCATGAAACGGTGCCAGCGCAGCAGCAGCGCCCGGCGGATTATATGGAAAAGATGGAGAGCTTCCGCTCACATCACCGACAAACGCATCCAGCCCAGCCACATAACCAACATGGACGAGGTGCCGCTCACGTGTCGACATCCTGGTGAATCACACGGTGGAGAGAGCGGGGGTGCGCGGTGGAGAGGACGGGGGTGGGCGTCGCCGCCGTACCCTACGCCGTAGGCTAGCGCGGTGGAGAGGACGGGGACCCTCCGCCGCTGTGGAGAGGACGGGGGCCGTCCGCCGCGGCGGGGAGGGCGGGGACCGTCCGGCGCGGCGGGGAGGTCGGGGACCGTACGGCGCGGTGGAGAGGGCGGGGACCGGCACGGTAGCGATCCGCACAACTGGGTATGAAAAGTCCTAATTTACTGTTGTGCTTGGCTGCCAAAAGCCGGCATCATTTCCGAGGCGCCGCACGGCACGGAAAGTGACTCTGACAGCGAGGAAATTCGGACTGGCACAGCTGAATTAGCGGAGCTAACAGAGGATGAGGACTTTCAAGGGTTTGATTAAAGTAAAAACTGAAATAAACTACAATCAAACTAAGTTTTGCTCCCACTCTATTTTTAAATAAGCACTCTTGTGTGCTTGTGTGTGTTGTGCAGCGCGCGTGTGTGTTGTGCAGCGCGCGTGTGTGTTTTGCGGCGCGCGTGTGTGCGCGCTCCTCGTCTGTAGACGGCACCTTTTCAGTCGGTTCGCCGTATGTGTGTTTTAAATCCAAAAATTACACACAAAACTGAGGGTGCGCCTTTCCACACGGTGCGCCGAATGGTCGTGAAAATACGGTATTTATCTTTCCTGTTTGGTACCTTTCAACTATTAAGTCTTGCAGTTTCTTTGGCAACTTTTTCTCAACTCTTTGTTGCTGTTGACTCTGTACACCTCAACCCCAACTATTCATGCAAATGCTACAGCAAAAATGCAATTTTGTGAGGGTGTTGAGAGGTTTTATACCCACTGCAATTCAGTCATAAACCAGTATCTTTACAGAGGAGGATAGAAAAACTACAGTCTTTATTTAACAGAAATTTACCGAAGTGTGTTTTCAGGGGATTTTTACAAAAAAGATGGGATTTTTTTTATTTGGTATGTCTTCATGTAGTTTTGTCGAGGATATTTGTTTTATTTTGTGTAAATTACATGCCACTTACAGGATTTTAATGTTATTAGGAAAGTTATAGGAAAGTTATTTAATCAATAGTCCATGGCTTCTACTTGTCCCCTTAACTCCTAAACAGAAAGTGCTGTTCACACAAACAGCTTCTTCATTTGAAGTAATGATTGTTAATAACTAAAAATCTATGATCTTGCAAGGATACTTTTTATAAATCATGTTTTGAAAAATAAACCTTAGAACTAGAAGAGAGGAAACATTTTTTGACAAGTGTATTTATATTGCTTTAGGTTATATGTGTGCACTCATTTTTTGTAGTTACACAGGAACTTTACCCGTGATTGCCCATCATGAATGCACAATAAAAGACCAGTGTCAAGAAATGACACAAAATGTCTGTATCCATGTGTCTAACTATTGAGAACCATTGAAGCTGCTGCAAGAATGACTTTCATGTCTCTCTTTGATCAACACAAGCTGTCTTCATTGTGTCCTTATTATTAATTACATTTTGGATTAAGGAACAGGAAATAATATGGCAGCTGGATGCAGATGGACGAGCAGCCTTTTGATCCTGCTCACTAACTAACTGTCAGTTGTGTCAGTTCTCATTGATAATTGAACCACTATGGTCAGTGGTTTTAAAGTCAGTGTATTATTAGCACTACATCACTTGGCAATTTCACACTACATAGCTCTGTGTTTATAATGTTCAACATGTTTGCACCTTCACAGACAGGTCAAGCTGGGGCTAGGTCTTGTCAAATGTCTCTCAGTTCTAAACAGAATCAACTATGAAGAAGTTGACTTTTGTTTCCTAAATCATTAAAGTGAAAATACAGATGTTTTTTTAGGCAGGGTGAGGGATTATAGGAAGATGTTGATATCTGAAACACAAAAAAGTTAGCTTCTCGCGAGCAACTATGTTTTTTAGTTGATTGGGGCAACGGTTATGACTGGAGACAGTTATTCACGGATGGTGAGGATATATTTATTAATTGTCTCAAAAACGTTTTCTGGGTAAGAAATGAATTAATTCGCTAAGCCTATTTTCAAACTAAGTCTACGAGGTTGGATTTCCCATCGCATTTTTCCATTCAAATTGTAAATCCCAAATATCTAAAAATAATGAAAAATGTTAACCATGATGTTTTCAGCAGTGTTTCCTGTCATTTTTATTTACACATCCTGATCATTTTCAGCCATCTTTTATTCTCTCGTACCTCTGCAGCAGCTGTAGGTCTATATGGAGTCATGCTGAGATTAAAAAACAAAAAATAGATGCAGGGATGACTGATGTCTCCTCCTTTTCACTGCTCTTGTGACCCCTAACAGCTGTAGATGTACACTGCATTTTAGGATACAGTTTCAGAGATAAACTGGTCTGTTGAAATGTTTGCGACAGTATTACATCATCCCGATATTTTTCATGAAGTATGAATTAGAAGTGTTAATATATGTTTTAAAAAATGCCCATGTTTTTTTCCTATAGCCCAGTTTTTAATAATACAATTGAATATATCTACATTGTTATTTGGTGTGTGACACACACACACACACACACACACACACACACACACACACACACACACACACACACACACACACACACACACACACACACACACACACACACACACACCACATAATAATTTAAATATAAAAATGTCTACATTAGTAATATGGATCTGACTTGGCCTTTTGTTACTGCAATTCAAATGATATTGGGAATGTGTTAGAATATATAACATCCATTTGCAAAAATAAAGAAGATCAATTATATATGCATAGGAAATACAGCTATGCACAGTATTCTTCACAAAAAGAAGTAGGAAGGAGCCGTGCCGCTGCACGGCCAAGAGAAAGAAATTGGCTTGATGATATCATAAATTTAAAAATTCAATGCCCTGCTGAACAGAGCAAAACACATACATTGACATTTGCGATATATAACACAGTCGGCCAGGCATATTAATAAATCACGAGGACAAATCACAGCTAGTGGATTCACTAAGTCACCAGTTTATTTGCTGGACAGGTGTGATATAATGCAAGTCAATATGGCAGCACAGCAATATATCCAGTGACCATAAAGCTTTTGCTGCTTTTGCACATACTTTCCAGTGAGGTGTTCATTCAGCCACAACTTTGTTCTCACATCTTAAGCCACTTTAAGTACCAAAATCCAGTTTTATTAATTATTGTGCATTTATGTGTTTGGAATATCCATCCATCCATTTTCTATACCCGCTTTATCCTTTGCAGGGTCACGGGGGTCTGCTGGAGCCCATCCCAACTCATTACAGGCAAAAGGCAGGGGTCCACCCTGGACAGGTCGCCTGTCCATCACAGGGCACATTCACACCTACGGGCAATTTAGAATCATCAATTAACCAAGTACGCATGTTTTTGGACTCTGGGAGGAAGCCGGACTAGCACGGGGAGAACATGCAAACTCCACACAGAAAGACTCCCGCCGGGCCAGGAAGTCAAACCGGGAACCCTCTAGCCGTGAGGCAACAGTGCTAACCACTAAGCCACCGTGGTGCCTGTGTGTGAGTCAGATACAAAATTTGAGCTGATTGTCAGGACTTTATGAGCTTTTTTTTTGCGATCAAGGCAGGTTTAGGGTTGATGATGCAGTCTATCATCTGATTCTCATCATCTTGTATGTGCAAAAATATGTGTACAACCATGTTGTTTTAAGCTACATAATAATCATTCTGACATTGCCCTGCTAGAATAACCACAGACCACCCAAAAAAATGACATCAACTTGAACACACCAACATTTCAACATACTGTATGCTTCTGTATCAATAGTTGGTTTACACATGTATTTAAGTCAACCGTCCTTGAAACTCATGCACCACCACGCCATCACAGATCCTGGCTTTTCAATCTTTTGCTGACAACAGCCTTGATGGCCAGTCAGATCTTTGGTAAGTCAAGCTCCATTGCTTTTCTTTTTTCTTTTTCCTTTCCAAAAGCAAACTTAGAACTAAACTTATGTAGCCACAAAACACATCCACCATCCTTTTTGTATATATGAGATGAACTTTCATGCAGAGTGCTCAGCCATTTATCACCCCAGCTCCAGTTCTGCACAGAACTGACATATGGCTTTTTCACTTGATGCAGTTTCAGGCTACCGTACATTTCTGGATGTACCAGAGTTTTCCAAGGCACATCTCAACCCAGGTGGCTACATTGATCACAGTGGCATGACAGCTTCTCCTGCAGTGCTGCCTGAGAAATTGGTCACACATATCCAACAGTGGTTTCTGGTCCTGCCTTTAATCACTGCGATTTCCTAAGATGTCCTCCTTCCACAACATTATGCACATCAAATGTTGAAAGATCCAATTTTTTTGCAATTTTGTAACAATAATTTTATTAAACGGATCAATGATTCTCCTGACAAGGTAGCTAGCCACAACCCCCCCTTTTTTTCAGACAAAATATGCCAGTAGTGGAGCTTACTGACAGGTGAGTGGCAAATTAGCAGGTGTTTAAAGCAACTGGTAGTCAGCTCTTGTTTTTTATATGTGAACAACTTACACACTACAAACTACCAAGACTCTTTGCTACCCGTGTGTGCTAACTGATTACTACCCATGTTCTTTTTCTTTTGTTTTTTTCTTTGCAAATAGCGTTTCACAAATGTTGCACATATAGTGTACAACATTTGTTTCCATCCTTCCGTTATTTTCAAATTAAGAACTCTTTTGCCCGTAGTTATGCCTCTAAATCTCATGTCTGTGGTTTAGGGACCAGGTTTAGGGACCAGTCGTGTGAGTGAAACACTGACGAACTGTTTACCCTGTGACCCTGTGCCACTGAATAGTCATGTAATCTGAACAGCAAAATTACTTCAAGATTCCAGATTACATGTGTAGTTTAAACAATCAGATTATCTACAACGTTTGACAGTTGTGTAGCCTGAGAGTAAGTACTAGTGTCAGTAGGCTACACTATAACACTGTGCACAATGTAGACAGTGATCTTAAATGAACTGTGTGCAAATGAATACTGACTCAATTTATTGTTTATGTGCTCTTATCACAAATGCTCACAGCAATATCTATATCTATATCTATCTATCTATCTATCTATCTATCTATCTATCTATCTATCTATCTATCTATCTATCTATCTATCTATCTATCTATCTATCTATCTATCTATCTATCTATCTATCTATATATATATATATATATATATATATATATATATATATATATATATATATACATATATATATATATATTTTGGCTACTTCAACCAAGTTTCCGTCGTATTATAGCCAAGACTTGACTATTGCTCATTATTAAAGCCGATATAAATAATTTCCCTGTGATGCGTATAATAATTTCTCACCTTTCTAGTAAGGGATTACAGTTAACCCAAAGAGAAACAATCATCCAATTTTTGTCCCCAAAATATATGTATGTATGTATGTATGTATGTATGTATGTATGTATGTATGTATGTATGTATGTATGTATGTATGTATGTATGTATGTATGTATGTATGTATGTATGTATGTATGTACAGTATGTGTATGTATATATATATATATATATATATATATATATATATATATATATATATATATATATACATACACACACATACATACATGTGGCAGGGTGGAGGAGCTGCAGCCACTCAGGTGATGGGACACAGGTGTGTACCATCAACCTCTCCACCCTGCCTGCCTTATAAGGCAGGGCTGGACAGCAGCAAGGGGGGGGGACTGAAGCTGAAGCTGCTGAGCTGTGTGATGCTGTGCTTGTGCACGTGTGGCGGTGTGTGGATTAAATAAAGGGTTCTGCACGAAACTCCGTGTCCTCTCTATCCTGTCGGTCGGGCCCCCGTAGCACTCGCCCTGCTACAATAATTATATAATATTATCTATAGAGAAGCTTTGGTTTTCTTATACTTTTAAGTCAAGTCCGAGTTTGGTCATTTTTGGCCCTTCTTTTGGTTGGTGTGGTCATGCCGCAAAAACGACAATTCTGGGTCTACTCTTGTCGCCCATCAACCACGGCAGGCTAGACAATAGCCAAACCAGCCGAGACGAACCGATGTCCCCGAGGAGCGTCCATTGGGCCCCGGATCATCCCACCGAGGCCGGCTGTTCGTCTACTTGGCAATTAAATCGGTCAGAAAAGACAATGGAAATATATTTCCTTTGCAAATCAATATTAACTATATCAAGATATGGATCTGCACTTTATAAATCTAAACAATACACCACTCTATTTGCAAATTGGATGAAACTTAATTGGTGCCTTTAAAGAGCGTAATGTTTATACATTTGCAATCTGCTGTAAGTGCTGCCAGCTTGCCTCAGTGTTGCTATGCGTGCAGACTGCTGTTATAGCCAAAGGTCATGGAGGAAAAACAGGTGTCATTATGCTGCCTGACAGCATCCACCTGTGATGATGGGACATGATGGCATGCCCGAAAAGGGTTATATTAAAAAAAAAAGACATTTACCTCCAAACACACAAAAAAGGAGTTGAATCATCCGGGGAAAAAAATTATCACATTTCTCAAACCAGTCATGCATGCACTGGTCTTTGGTTTAAATATAAGTCACTCTTCTCTGTCAGAAAGAGCCCACAGCTGTGCATTTATCTCAGTGGAAGGCAGGCATACACAGCATGCCAGCGTGACTCTGGTCCGCTGAGTTCTGAGCAAATGTCTACCTCTTTCACGCAAAGGAGAAACTGAGGACAACAGCAACAGACCCAACTTGGATCAGAGATAACAGAGTTTAATCATTTATTTTTACCTGTGCTTTAATGACACTTTAGTCCAGCTGCTCGAAAAGGCTTCACCAATTCCTGGGCAAAACTGAAATCTTCTACGTCAAGTTGATGTGGAACGGTGTATTGAATGTAAATCGGTTTTAGACGCAAGACCTGGGATCTCGCAGCACAGCAGTACAAGTCAGCTGGACGTAAGCACCTTTACATATTCTACATTTCAGCAGTTGCCAAAACATAGTAGAAGCTTATATTGACCTCAAGCAGGAAATCAGGATGCTTTGAAAATGAAAACAACTTTCTGAAAACACTTTTGCCTGATTTGGCCACCTCAGGGCAGACCTGACACCCTAGAGAGATGGGCTGCTCAGTTGGCTTGCAAACACTTGGTTTCACTCTTTATAAATCTAGAAAAGGTGGCTGAAGAGAGGGAGGTCTCAACTCCAATGTTGCAAAACACCAGCCTCATATTTTTGTCTACAATGGCATCTGTGTATTTTTCCCATTTAAAATGCATAAATATCACACTTCAGTTATCCTTGATGAGATAAAAGTACAGATAAGTTGATTGCTATCTTAGGATCTTACTTTAGCTGCGTACATAATTGTATTGTCTGTTTCTCCCTGAGCTGCCGTTTTAACATGTAGCTTATACTATCGGTAGTAGAACAATGCCATCTGATAAGCAATAAAAAAGCATTGCTTTGAAGGTATAACTGGAGGCTACACAATTTTGTAATTTAGCCCATAAAGCAACATATTATGGTAAGAAAATGATGAAAATTGTTAAAATATAGCATTAGTCTAGCCTTGCCAGACATTCCCATTGACTTAGTGACAATAATCTATCTTGAAGTGGGCCTTACAGAAGAGAAAACACACTATAAAAAGAGCAATTTCTACATATACAAGCGAACAAAAAAAAAATAGGTAAGGCAAATCTAAAAAAAATAGTTTCAGTTGAATTCACACGTTTAAATCTCTGAGACAGGCCTATACCCACAACCATTTGTTGGTGTTATGAGGCTGCATATACATAAGTGGCATAACTGTGGAAATTATAGAGATGATTTTTGATTATATTACTTAAAGGAAACATATAAAGAGTAAACACAATTGTAAACAAATCTGTAACCCTGTGGAGCACCATATCCAAGTTTGCAATGTGGAGCAGACACACTATTTACATGAACAAACTGAACTTGGTCAGATAAATATGAACTAAACCAGCCCAAAGCAGAACCTTTGATCCCATTTGGTGTTCACGTTTGTGAAATAAAATATTGTGGTCAATAGTGTCAGAAGCAGCACTGAGCTCCAACAGGACAAGCACAAACAGAGGACCATGGTCAGAGGCAGTTAGGAGGTCATTTGTAACTTTAACCAACACAGTTTAAAGGAGCTGTATGTAAGAGCAATAATAAAACGAATCATAAAATGACCCCGGTATGTCAACAGACATTTAAAAATCATGTTCATTTCAAATACTTATGTCACTGACAACAGCACTCAAGCCAGGATATTCCAGTTTAAAAAGAGGAGTTGCAGCCCTCAACTGATGTTTATGTTGTCATTTTTTGTTTTGGCCTGAAGCTCCACCCTCCACCTATCTCCCAATCACCAAGTCAGTATTGTTTCTGAAGCTCCACCCTCCACCTATCTCCCAATCGCCAAGTCAGTATTGTTTCTGAAGCTCCACCCTCCACATATCTCCCAATCACCAAGTCAGTATTGTTTCTGAAGCTCCACCCTCCACATATCTCCCAATCACCAAGTCAGTATTGTTTCTGAAGCTCCACCCTCCACCTATCTCCCAATCACCAAGTCAGTATTGTTTCGGCATCCGGGTTGCCAGCTCGGCTCTAATTATCGCAGCCATGGCAGCCTACGTTCCTGCTGCATTCTGCAGCCTACCTGGCAACCTCTGGTCGGGGGGAGGAGGGGGAGGGTACACGCCCCTCAACAATATTTTGAAAGTGACTGCAGTACCAGTTTTGGCCATTTCTTACAGACGGCTCCTTTAAGTACAATGATGTCTAAATCCAAACTGAAACTCACTTTGTTTACTTTTTCTCTGCATATGTGTGATAGTTGTTTTAACACAATGTTTTTAGGGATTTTAGACGAAAATGGAAGGTCAAAACTACGCCTGTAACTGGCTGAATCATTCAGATCAAGACTTGGCAGCTCCCACACCAAAACCTAAATGTCCCTGTGTGACTGTGATAACAATGTGCTACCGATTGTAAATATGGCCGATTGCATATAAGAAGCGCTGTTTGTTTGAATGACTGAATGAAAAACACATCATTCTATGTCCAGCCTAGACAAGATCAAAAAAGCTGCCACTTTTAGTGTCAAATAATGACACCAATTACCAACATAAAAGTTACTTCAGTTATATGAGTTTATCAATGATACAAACGTTAAGTTAATTTAAGTTAATTATGGAAGGGGCTATTTCCCCAAGTACAACAGGAATATAAATGTGACCCTATGTCATTTGCAGAGTCAAATAGAGGTCTGATGTTATGAATACCACTGGGATAGTGTCATTAGAAATAGACATAAAGAAATCACTTTTTTCAGGACAGGAAAACCAGAGCTCCATAGTCATTAGTAATGATTGCAGCCCCACACAGCATGAGCACATTAACTATAAAAAATAGAGTTTTGCATCAAACCATTAGAGGGGAAGGTTACTCAGAACACGATGTGCATGGAAGCATTGCAATGATTTATTTTTGTTGTTTAATTTTCTCTCATAGTCAGTGGAGGGTTATGTGGCTCTGCAATGATAAAGAAAAAAGTAATCCCTCTCAAAGACATAGTACTTGAATGTACCATATGTAGCATATAATTCATACAGAAAGAAAAGCACAACTTGAAAGCCGCAGCTCAGTAATAAAAAGTAGACATACATCTGTCAACATGAGGATTGGGTCATGAACCTATTAGATACATCCTAATTGAGAATGGAGAGGAGAGAGTGCACAAGAAAAAGGATGGGGAGAGAATGAGAATTGCAGCCTTTTTCAGCACTGCTACAGAGCTTGCATCATGGTCAGTGCTGAAGAGAAAGAGGTTGTTTCATCTGTTATACAGCCTACTGAAACTCAGTTTTTTTTCTTCTTTTCTCTACAAATCCACCTAACATAACAGGCTTATGTGTGTGTGTGTGTGTGTGTGTGTGTGTGTGTGTGTGTGTGTGTGTGGAGGGGGTGGGGGTGCAAGGGGTGGAGGGGAGTAGTGCCTGTGTGTCTCTACTTGCTAACACCACAGAGATGAATACGTACTGCATGTTCAGTGACAATGTTCAGCCTTATCTGACTGATTGCACTTAAGCGTACTCAAAACCAATAACAATAACTCATGGTTGATTTGACAAGGTTAATGAGGACGCATATTCTCCAATCTCGCTGGTAGAGACGATCTGTAAAAACGTCTTTCCATCTGTCACTTTGTTTCTGACATCCTTCCATTCTTGCTCCATATATTAGTTGATATCTCAGTGCCCTTTCTGTTCTCTTGATGAGTTATTCCCTCCATTCAGTTTCTAGGGAGAAACAAATCAATCTGACACAAAACCCCAATAAATATGGACTTTATCAAATTTAACTGGAATTAATTTTACACTAATGTGTGAGCTCAGACCTTTGCCTGGTAAAGTCAGTGGTTGACATGATTTATGGGGAAATGAACAGAAGATGAGGTTTGCATTTATACCTGAGTGCTTTCATTCCACCCTACTTATTACATAACATAATAGTCTTCCCAGCCCTGCTGCAGTCACACAGGGTTCTCTGGTAACAATAATGACATGAGTATGGAGATTTGGGGACAGAAAAACACTGAAACACTAACAAAGAACTCAGTTTTGGTGGTTTAAATGTATATTTATAAAGGCTTCAACTTCTTCCAATATAACTAGAGTGGAGCCCCTTCTACGTGTCTCCATCATATCATAGTCGATAACTGAATAGTTAATGTCACTATGATCTTATAGTGGCTATCAGGTTGGCCATTTTTGTCTTATTTAGAGTACATCTACTTTAGCTTGATAGTCATCAATCCCTTAAATAGGCTGTAATTATATTAGAATGAAGAAGAAGAATATCATGAGTAAAACTACTACCTTAAATGAGATTATCTTGTCTTAAGTGTTGCCAATCAGGAGCACAGAGCTCCACACCAAGGTATAATAAGCAAAATTGTAAAGATTACATATGTTTTCAAGAATAGCAAGTCTATAATGTCACTGTCATCAAATGTATTTGCAAATCTTTCAAAATTGGAAAACAAAACAAACAAAAAAAGAAACTATAAAATATGTGACTGAACATCCAGGACACATCCACCCGACAGTTTGATCTACTCGATAAGTTTGAGCACTGCATACAATCTTTTCTCAAAGATTCTCACTGTTGTTACGGTCCGAACCCATGGTGGCCAATTTATGTTTAGAAATTATGTCTCTCGTATAGTTTGAGCTTGATGAATCTTAGCACTGACATCACTGAAAAACATCATACCACCGCGAAAAATACATAAATAAATACAAAAAATGATGCTATAACCTATAACCTGATTATTGCATTTATTAAGAGAAAAAAAGCTTTCCAAACCAATCTACCTCTATGTGAAAATACACTTTTGTGTGTCCCCTAAACCATCCTTGGCAGCAACAACTGCAATCAAGCTCTTTCACATTGTGGTGGAGCAATTTCTGGGACACTCTTTTTTGGAATTTTTTTTTTAATTCAGCCTGGATAGTTGTCCTGCTCAAGTGCACTTGAGCTTAAGGTCACAAACTGATGGTCAGACATTCTCATTTAAGATTGTATAGTAGAGAGTAGAATTCATAGTTCCCTCAATTATTGCAAATTGTCCAGATCCTGAAGCAGCAAAGTCGATATAACAATTTGTTGGATGATCTGAAATGTAGTAACAGTGACAAAAAGCTTTTTCATTTCACTATGATGTTGCAACAACCTGTGATAATACCGGTAAAGGCTTTCTGATGCATTAAACAGATATGGCAATATGGAAAATACAAATTTTACACATAAAGAACAAAATACAAAAGGTGACATATGTCTGACACCCAGCCTTCGAGATGTAAAATATTTTTCATTGTTGCCAGAGATGTGTCCGTCTGTACCTTTACATTACAACAATGAACATAGAGTAGAAAGGTGCATTTTACAGCTTTACTGAAGAAAACCATTTCACATTGGTACTGTTTTTGGACAAAAGCATATTCCACTGTATTTCACATCAAACTCAAGACTTACCATCTTCCAAAAGTATGGAACTTGTCTCAACAGTGTTAAAGGGAACCTATTATGGCATCTATTACCTATTTTAAACAGGCCTTGAATGTCTTACAAACAACCTTTTGATTGTTTTTGCTAAATACATTAGAAATTCAGCCTCTGAGCCATGTCTTTATCTTCCCATTCTTTCCTCCTTCTCTGAGTTGGCAGGCTGAGGGGAGACCACTTTATATATGTTAAAGCAAGAGCAAACATGCTTTTCATAATAGGTCCCCTTTAAGTCGGCAGGGGCATCCTGCTGTGATATCTGTGTCTGAGCATTTAGATGACAGAGAGAAAGCAGAAGAATGAGAACTCCAGAAAATAAATAAAAAATATTTCCTTGTTTCCTTACATGCGAAAAGCAAACTGCTTTATCTCAGGTGCTTCAAATAAATATAAGTGGATACGTAAAAAAAGAAAACACAATACTCCCAGGGTTAGAATAGTGCCAGAGGTCTCCCCAGGGCTCAGCCGTGGCATATACATTTCTCATTATGGGACACTTAATTTAATGATTCTATTAACTCATATTCTATTTTATTTTTGCTGGGTGTTAGAATATGAAACTATGTAATAATAATAATTGATCAAATGTATATTGTGCTTTTTTTTTTTAAAGATTTTGTGGCTCTAGTGGCCTTTATTCAAAGTTTAGACAGGAAAGGGGTAGAGAGAGAGAATGGAGACAGCATGCAGCAAAAGGCCGCAGGCTGGGACTCGAACCTTCCACTGCTGCAGGAGGACTTTAGCCTCAGTACATGGGCCGCTTGCTTTAACCACTGTGCCACCCAGCGGCCCTATATTGCACTTTTCTTGGACACTCAATGGTTCCGTTATTCATCCACTCCTCCATGGTGATGGTAAACTACATGTGTAGCCACAGTTGCCCTGGGGCAGACTGACAGGAACGTGGCAGGCAATGTGCAACACCTCTTTGAAAAGCATTGGAAAATTGTGTCTGAAGAGTATGGAGAAAATCATCAATTCCCTCACAGGTGGGATGAGTCCAATAAAGCATGTTCATGAACAAGTTACATTATTCTCACAGACAAATGTATTATTCGCAGTCATAGAACTGAGTAGCCTAAAAATAAAAAGGGGGATCTATGTGTGGCTTAACATTCATTTAACAGAGGGCATCTGTGTCACCTAAATTATTAATTCTGCACATTTGAACCAGTGTGTGTCAATTATAGAGTCACAGAGGGTGTTGGGCGCAGGTGGGGCTGCGTTATTCCTGAGGTCCACAACCATCTCCACTCTCTTTAGAGCGTTTAGCTCCAGGTTGTTCTACCAGCACCAGACTCCCACCTGTAAGCGGTCTCGTCACCATCAGAGATAAGTCAGATGAGAGTGGTGTCATCGCAAACTTCAGGAGTTTGACAGACTGATGACTGGAGGTGCAGGTGTTGGTGTACAGGGAGAAGAGCAGAGGAGAAAGAACACAGCCATGTGGGGAACAAGTGGTGTTGAGCTGTGAGTCAGAGATATGTTTTCCAGCTTCACATGCTGCTTCCTGTCAGAGAGGAAGTCTGTAATCCACCTGTAGGTGGAGTCAGGCAAACTCAGAAGGGAGAGCTTGTCCTGGAACGGAGCTGGGCTGATTGTGGGCAGACCTGAAATGCACAAACAGGATCCTGGTGTATGTTCCTCCAAAGTCCAGCTGCTGGAGGAAGTAGTGAAGGGACAGATTGACTGCATCATCTGTAGACCTGTTGGCTCTGTAGGCAAACTGCAGGGGGTCCAGTAGGGGGTCAGTGATCTCTTTCAGGGGTGAAAGCACAAGGCGCTCAAAGGTCTTCATAACCACAGAGGTCAAGGTGAAGGGTCTGAAGTCATTAAGTCCTGTGGACCTTGGCTTCTTGGGAACATGAATGATAGTGGAGGTCTTGAAGAAGGCTGGTACATGGCATGTCTCCAGCGAGGTGTTAAAAATGTCTGTGAACACTGGAGACAGCTGATCAGTGCAGTGTTCAAGGTGGATGGAGAGACAAAATCTGCTCTAGCAGCTTTCTGGGGGTTCTGTCTCCTGAAGAGTTTCTTGACGTCGTCTCTCTCATGGATGGAAGGAGTCGGAGTTGGAGCTGTTGAGAGGTGTCGTGGGGGATGGTTACAGTACAGGACTGTCCCTTTGTTTTTTGAAGGAACAGTAGAACTCGTTCAATACACCCCCTAGCCCTACCCCTAAATTTTGCGCGTTCCCGTGAGGGTAGTGGTGTCCCAATTCCTCTTTCCATGTAGGGGTAGTGAGCATAACGAGGGGTAGGGTGTATGAATCTAGCCCTTGAGAGCGAGGGATTTCAGATGCTGACTCGCCGACTGAGAGCTAGAGAAATTTCCCAGAATGCTTTACGTCATCATTTGCAAACTGAATCAAACAAAAAAACATGGCGGACATTTCTCATTTTTTAGTGAATAAAATCAATATTTTGAGTTAGTTTCTGCATAAAAATGCGTTTTGATTACATTTCTAGCGAGAAAGATATATTTTACTTTCATAATATTCACTCAGTGAATGTACATAATCACTCGCTTGCCCGTTGTTGCAAAGTTTTTTCAGATCTCGCCAGAATAAAGGCTGATTTATGGTTCCGCGTTACACTAACGCAGAGCCTACGGCGTAGGTTACGCCGTACCCTACGCCGTAGGCTCTGCATCGATTTAACGCAGAACCACAAATCAGCTCCCGAGCCGGCGGCTCTTCTAACCCCCGAAAACATCGGAGCAAATTTCTTAACAGGCTTTATTTGAATAAACCCAGCCCAGGTTGGGGATCTTAACGGTTACTTTTACGCCTGAAAAAATATTAAAACTTAATAAAGTGGCATATTAACAGCGCTACAGCGGAAATTAAAACAGCTTTTAGCTCTCGGATTCCTGATATGGTGTGACGTATGTGCAAACGTAACTACGCAGTCGCTTACGTACCCAAACGTAAACCACGCAGTGACGTAGCAAGTGGTGTCCCAATCCCTAGTGAAGATTACAAAGCCCTACCCCTTGTGGCTTCATTTTGAGGGTGAAGTGGTAGTGAGTGAGGGCTAGTGGTAGTGGGTGAGGGCTAGTGGTAGTGAGTGAGGGCTAGTGGTAGTGAGTAGGGTGAACATAAAGGCTGAAATATGGTTCTGCGTCACACACACGCAGAGCACACGGCGCAGTCGTGACGCCGTCACGAACCGTTCAGAGTTCTCCGTCTCTCCATTTGGTCGCGGTGCAGTACCCCCCGCGGCCACTAGTTAGCGATCTTTTTCTGAATGGTTTATCCGACTTTTTCCGGTCACAGTAAATCAAAGAAATAAGGACAACTATTGTGCAAAAAACAAAAACAAAAAAAATCACACATAAACGAAGAAAAAAGCCCTGGAAGTTCACTACTGATTCAAACCGGAAACCGGAAATGCTTCGCTTTCAAACGAACCAATCACAGCCCTCTCGGTCTGCGTGTGGACGGCGTCTCCTCGACGCGTAGTTACAATTTTCGGGAGGTGCACGTCACTGACGGCGCATGTGACGGCGTGTCCTCTGCGTGTACAAAAACCACACGCCGTAGACACGGCGTCGTTTTGACGCAGAAGCATAATTCAGCCTTAAGTCTTGGTTATTCATGTAGTGGGAGGCTTGTAGTTGGTAATCTACCTCAGCCCTTTTCCAGACAGACGCAGAGTTGTTGGCTGAGAACTGGTGTTGGAGCTTCACGGGGTGAATAAAAAAGATTCCAGACAACTTAGGCAGATGACTGCAAGTCAGGGATGAACAGGGCTTTTCCTCATGTTTCATCTGAAGAACATGTAATATGTGAAAACGTGGGAAAACAATTACCGGTTCAACAGAAATATGGCCATCGTAACGTCATTCTTCAGCCCGTCTGTGTCTTCAGTTGTCCCCACTGAGGAACATCACACCAGTATTAACTCTTATTTTATTTCTTCTCAAGTACAGCTTCTCTTTTTAACCTCCAATGTCCAATTAAACTAATCAGCTGTGTCTTTTTTATAGTACCTCAACCTCCACAGAAAACAGATAGTTTTTATATTAATCTTGAACCACATTGTTGAGTATTTAATATATGAAGAAAAACTGTTTTAAACAATAAAATGTTTCCCCACCTTAATCCATCTTTAATATTGTAAAGGCATGTAGCGGTTTCCATTGTGCTCAGTGGCATAGTCTTTTTGACGAAGCATGATCTATAATGCTTCCCTTTCTTTTTCTCCTTTCGCTCTTCAGCTGCATAATTCTCTAAAATTCCAGTGGTACATTTCGTGAAAGGAACATATAACTTAGTCATGAGTATGCTTTATTGCCCTCTCAACATTTAGCATAAATGTGGCGGTATAGGATGACACTTCTGGTTTCACAGCCCTAAAATCATTCTATCTGTCCACGATCACCATAAAAAAATATATTCATCATCCAGCCATGAGTTCATATTGAAAACACCCAGTGGAAATGATGAAGTGATGCTGTGAGAGATAAGAAAAAAGAAAATGTAATCAGACAGAGCAGATAAGGGTGCATGACCATCTAATTCAAACTCCCTGGAGGAATTTTGCTTCTTTGATGGAATTAGCAAATTAGTCACTCCCTCATTTTTTGTCAAAGCTGAGAGTAATGTTGATCCTTAATGAGTAGAACCGTAGCACTATGAGACTGTGCTGGTAAGTTATTAGAAAAGCCATAATGGACACAATGAAAGCATACAAGACTATAATCAATTGGCCCAGATCAATAATTAATTTGAAGCGCTTCTGTTTGTCAAGGACGGGAAATTTTGAGTGCCTATAGATGTAAAAAGTATGTTTTAGTGTTTTCTAAACTAAAACTATTGTTAAAAATAGCTGCCTTTGAACAGAAAAGATGACAGATTCTTTTTTTTTCTTAGACTACTCCAGTGTTAGTGTTTCTTGCATTTTGCGTTATCTTGAATCTATAAAGAGCTGAAATGTATCACAATTGAACACAGACTCTCAAAAGATAATGTGAATTATGCACAAAGAAATTCATGTCTGTTTTATTAGGGCCCGAGCACTTACAGTGCGAAGGCCCTATTCTATCTGTAGGAATTTTTTTTCTCATTTTTGTTATCCTCGTTTTTCTTCCGATGAAACGAGGGCCTTTTTGCCCCCCTAAACGTGCCCCAAAAGTCACCAAATTTTCCACCCAAGCCAGGCCTGGCGATAAATTTGATATTTAATGGTTTGCATTAATGGGCGTGGCCTAATGGCCCAACAGCGCCCCCTAGAAAACTTTGTGCCGCGCACCCCCCCTTCAACTGATTGGTCCATATTTGATAGTTCATACTTTCTGCCATAACTTTTCAATGCTTTGACATAAAGACTCGTGGGTGGTGTCATCGGACATGGTTTTGAGTCCTTGAACATAATTGCTGCAAATTAGCCCCGCCCCTTCATCTTATTGGTCGATATCTGATAGTTCCTACTTTCTGCCATAAGTTTTGAATGGTTTGATATAGAGAGTCGTGGCTGGTGTCATCCGCTAAATGTCCAGGCCTGAAGAATCTACATGCAAGTCATACAAACGCTTCCACTGCAGCACGCCTGAACGTGCACAAGGGTGCGAGGGCTCATTCATCGCTGCTTGCAGCTTTAATTACACTTGTTTTTATAACTATAATCCGTTAGTCTCTAATGCCTAAACCTAACCCAATACTTGTTAATGCCTAAAGCTAATCTGTGCTTCTTAATTTTGAAACCTAATCAAGGATATGTTCGGTGTGCACCGAAAGATTTCTGAATTCAAAGAGTTTTATTGTCATACCAACACACGTTTACACATGAGAGAGTACAAAATTTGCACTCACGTCCCATGCATAGTCCGTGTCCACAATTTAAAGTGCAAAAACAAAACAGACTTGAAAAAATGTCTACTAATTTATTCTACTGATCATTATATAAAATACAATTAAATTAATTTATCTTACCTAAATACAGACATGCAAAAAGCAGATGAGGTAGTGCATTTGGTCAAATGGCCTTTATTGGACCTATATAAAAGTATTCATTGTGTCAGTTGATGGGTGGGTAGGAGGGTCTACAGACCCCTACAAGAGTTCAACAGTCAACAACTAACAATTTCTGGAGAGAAAAAAAGTTCCTAAGCCTGGTGGCCTTTGTCCGTATGCTCTGCAAGCCGCCTGCTTGAAGGGAGAGGATTAAAGAGTCTGTTGGCAGGGTAGGTGGGGTCCTCCATACTGCAGGTGGCCCTCTTCCTGCCTCTGGTTGGGTTTGTGTAGCCTTCACCACCCTCTGCAGAGTCTTCCTCTCTGCAGCAAATATCCTTGGTTTTCTTGATGTTGATGCAGAGGTTGTTTTCTCTGAACCAGCTCACTGGGTGTTCACTGTTAGTGACGCATCACACTACTGCTGTGTCTGTATCTACAAATTTCAATATGTGACAGTTTGGCTGTATCGCAGAGCAGTTGTGTGTCAGCAGAGTGAATGGGAGGGGCTCAGCACACAGCCCTGGGGGGAACCAGTGGGATGGGGAGTTGACGGTGCTGTGAATCCTGATGGTCTATGGTCTGTCGGTCAGGAAGTCTGGAACTCAGTTCCCCAGTGAAGGATTTAGCCCTATAGTTGAAAGCTTCTCCACTGTGGTCTGTGGGATGATGGTGTTGAAGGCAGAGATGAAGTCCAGGATGAGCAGACAGACATATGAGTTCCTCCTCTCCAGATGGGTGAGGGCTGTGTGGCCCACTGATGAATCAGCGTAATCAATGGAGTGGTGTTTCCTGTAGGCGTACTGATGGGGGTCTACAGTGTGTAAATGGATTCCTTTACCTTGGCCATGATCAGCCTCTCAAAGAACTTCACGACAATTGGAGTGAGTTTTGGCCATTTAAATTATCTAAAAATAATGATAGAACACTACTCTGAATCAAGTCAGAGATGATTACTAAAATGCTAAAAACTAAATTTGTCTTGGATGGTTTGTGTTCATGTTAGTATATGGACACTTACATTGGCACAGCTCTTATCTGTATGCACAACCTGCCTTCTACAGTTGGGTTTCATTCATACAATGAACAAAATCATTCATACTATCGAAGTAAACAAAGATGAGCAAATTGTGTCGTGAACCAGTTCAAAACACACCAGAAGCAATTCGGGGCAGATACTTAATTATGTACACTGAAAGGCAAAGGCAGATAGTTATTGTTTCACTCTTAAGAATAGCTGTAGGCAGAACTCATCCAAACAAGGCCTATGTGTCCTACTTAACTAAACAGTGTAATAACACTAGCAGTGCTTTAGAACTTTGATAAGAAAATGCAGAATATGATTGTCATTCAAGAAAAAGTGCAAGCTTTCTGAAATCCATCCCATCATCTTTGTTGTTCTCATAGGAATTCAAGGTTTTTATTTGAGTAAGAGCCTAGTGAGACAGTCTCAGTAGACAGTCACCATGAAGGGATTTTTCTTGAATGTAATCGTATAAATAATGCTTACAAATTACAAAAACTGGTCTCTTTGAGTATGGGGGCAGAGTTTAAAGAAAACAGTTAAATAAATGTCAGATAAGGCAGCTAGAAAAAAGGAATTCATATTGGTAATTTGTCTTTGTCTTTCTTTGGTTATGAAGATGAGGGAGTGTGTGTGTGTGTGTGTGTGTGTGTGTGTGTGTGTGGGAATGGGGGTGGGGGAGGGTTTACGACCCTGTCCAGCGCAAAAGGGCTCCAGTCCAATCAGATGACCCTCCTCATCCCTGCCGTCTCTGGTGGCAGTGCAATTTATGGAAGGTGTTTTGTAGGTAAGGTAATTGGAAGAGGGAGTTTATATGAGGAAGTGGGAGTGGGCAATTATAATCGTTTTGTCTGGGAACATGCTGGTAAATTTGTTTGCTTGTCCAAGGTAGTATCAGCACTGGTATATCAAGTTGTGTCAAGGTCTTTACTGAGTGCTAATCCTACTTGGAACAAGTGTTTATTGTGTTTATTTCAACCTACTGTAGTTTCAATGTGATAACATAAAGCCCCTTTATAGTAACCCAAAGGAACTGTGTATTTCTTAGCGCTGAGGTTCCCATTAAAGGCGCATTAGACAAGTAGTTTTCTCGACACTGTCTCAACACGAAAAATCTTTCCAAAAGGCAACTAAAGTACTAGTAAAACAAGTACAGAAAATAATTCAAGCTGAAAATGACTTCTCGGTGGACAGTGAAGCGTCTCTCAAAACAAAAGAAAAAGAAGTTCAGAGGCTTGATGCAAGCCTTTGAGAGTAACAGATAATCTACAACACATGTTTCATGGTGACATATTGTTGGCCATAACTATCATTCAATTTGGTGTACAAAGATAATGATCTATGAATAAGATACAAATAAAAACATTGTCCCCATAACATGCATTTTTGATAGTGTTTAAGTGGATAAAACTCTGATACAAAACAGGCAGCAATGGGCAGCCTGGGTGGTGTGGTAGTTTGTTTAGCTGCATCACAACTACAAGGTTCCCACTTTAAATTGTGGGTGAGGTCTTTCATTGTGGAATTTGCATTTTAAACATTTTGTCCCTAGAAGGCTTTTCTTTAGCTGCTATAGTTTTTTCTTGTAGTCCAAAAGTATACATGTTTGATTAAGTGGTAGTTTTAAATTGATAGTAGGTGACAGTGTGTGCATACAATGTTGTGTGTGGTCCTCTCTGTGGCCCTTTAATGAAAACTGTCACACAATAAAGGGATGTATTGTAACTCATTTGATTTATAACCTAGTGTCAACCTAATTACAAATATTGCATGTGTACTGTCGCTCTCTCTATCACTTCCACAGTCAAATCTGAATAAAGCACTGAGGACCATCAATGGTGAAGAAATCAATTTCTGGATAACATCACTAAGAAACAGATGAAGCCAGTAATGTTACATATCTTTGGCTGAAAAAGATTCATATGGGTCACTATTGTGTAAGAACAGACATGAAAGCTATATGCCCAGTGTGTCTGACTATTTGTTTGAAGAGATAAACTCGGTGATGGTGTTTTTTTCCCCCATTAAAGTCCCTAAATATGTACTGCTAAGATTGTATGCAGGACCACAAACAAGAAGTCTAAAAAGAGCCTTGCACAATCTTTATGAAAAGATTACTATCACTCCCAATTAAAAAGACAACAATTTGACAGGAAACCCTGACAATCATGGACATTTCCCACCTCACCCCAGTAAAAGTTCACTTATTGATAACTTGAATCAACCCTCAGCAGGGAAAGACAGAAAATATGTGTTATTGTCACATATTCATATAGATGTGAAACATCAGAATCTCTAATTAGACAACCTGACACAGACAAAAGACGCACTTTTAGAGAATAAAGTGTATGATCTGAAGGTAGATACCTCTTTTGTTTATACTGACCTCACATTTAACAATTTTACAAGCAATTTCATACAAATGTTACACAACTTGGAAGAAAATCATGAAGACATGGGGCAATCTCTGACATTAAGTGTTGAGTAGTGATTTGAATAAATCGTAAAATGTGTTTTCCACATCTCTTCAATATTGTTGCAAATCTTCAGACTTATCTCTTGCATACTGTATTGTTCCATCTCATAATTATTGCTGGCAACTATTTAGGAGCATTAATGTCCTTAGATTGATAAAAGAATCTGGCTATAGACACCGAGCAACATCCCCAATCTTAAGTCTGCACGTCTTGCAGACTTAAGTTTATGGCAAGTATTAAGTGAGAGGAAAGAATAACAACAACAATAATTAAAGCTGCAAGCAGCGATGAATGGGCCCCCGCACCCGTGTGCACATTCAGGCGTGCTGCAGTGGAAGCGCTTGTATGACTTGCATGTAGATGTCTTCAGGCATGGACATTTAGCGGATGACACCAGCCACGACTCTCTATATAAAACCATTCAAAAGTTATGGCAGAAAGTAGGAACTATCATATATCGACCAATCAGATGAAGGGGCGGGGATAATTTGCAGCAATTACTTTCAAGGACTCAAAACTGAGTCTGATGACACCACCCACGAGTTTTTATGTCAAACCATTCAAAAGTTATTGCAGAAAGTAGGAACTATTGCATATCGACCAATAAGAAAAAGGGGCGGGGCTAATTTGCACCAATGCAGGTCAAGTACCCAATACCGAGTCCGACGACACCACCCACAAGTCTTTATGTCAAACCATTTATGTCTGATTGGTCAATATCAAATATTGACCAATCAGAAATAGGGGTTGGGCTAATTTGCACCAATTATGTTCAAAGACTCAAAACCGAGTCCGATGACACCACCCACGACTCTTTATGTCAAACCATTCAAAAGTTATGGCAGGAAATGGGAACTATCACATATCGACCAATCAGAAGAAGGTTCGGGGATAATTCATGCCAATGAAGGTCAAGTACTCAATACCGAGTCAGATGACACCACCCACAACTCTTTATGTCAAACCGTTCAAAAGTTATGGCAGAAAGTAAGAACTATCAAATATGGACAAAAAAGGTGAAGGGGGGGCACACTTTTTGGCATCTATCGTCGCCACAGTAAGGCTTCTGACTGAGAAAGGTAATGTGCGTCGTTACAGGATGGAGACGCACATTTTGATGTATAGCACACCTGGGTGCACGTTACGGTTTGGGCTGTATTAACTGCCGAAGTAATGGCATAATTTGCGCCAAAATTACACGATTAATTCAAAATGGCCGACTTCCTGTTCGGTTTCGGCCATGGCGCCAAGAGACTTTTCTTTAAGTTGCGACATGATACAGGTGTGTACCGATTTTCGTGTATGTACGTCAAACCGTATTGTGGGGCTTGAGGCACAACGTTTTCTAGGGGGCGCTGTTGAGCCATTAGGCTACGCCCATTAATGCAAACCATTAAATATCACATTTTTCGCCAGGCCTGGCTTGCGTGCAAAATTTCGTGACTTTTGGGGCACATTTAGGGGAGCAAAAAGGCCCTCCTTTCGTCAGAAAAATAAAGAAGAAAGAAAGAAAGAATTCCTACAGATACAATAGGGCCTTCGCACTGTAAGTGCTCGGGCCCTAATTATAGTATCTAGATAGCAAAAACTGAAAACCGAATGGTCACATAACAAGCAGTCTCTATGGACATCCAACCTTAGCCAAAAGATGCTTTAAAAATAAAAAAGCTAAAAAAGAGAGCTCTACTCTGCATTGACTTCATCCCAAATATTTCCCCACCTCTCTGCCACAGCTAGCACAGGCATTTTGCCAGAGTAAACTGGTCCCATAAGCAGGCCAAAACCTCACAAGCTGCGCTGAGCCATCACTCTTTTATTTATAAATCAAACACCTTCAAGTCTGCTTCCAACTCGAGCCATAATTTAACGTACTGTACATATGGCTTCAATATGATCAATAGCTTCCCCGATCCACTTCTAATAAGCTCCAAGCCCTGCGGTGTCTCAGAGGAGGTAGGAATAACCATTGGAACTCTTTCCACATTAGATACTTGACAAAAAGTATTGGAAATATACATTGTGTTAGTGTGTATGATCGAAGAGCAGAAGGGAAACTGAGCTCTAGGCAGCTAACAAGAAAGCAGAACTTCAACACTATGCAGCCAGGGAAATGGCATGATTAAGTTAGTGATAGTTGCCTTCATGATGTGACTATGAATATAATGTTTCTCCTTGAAAAAGAGCTGAATGGAGGGGGTATGGTGGCGCAGCTGGTAGTGCAGCCATCTCACAGCTAGAAGGTCCTGGGTTCACTTCTCACCGGGGACGTGGTGCTGAGTGTGTGTTAAGTTCCCCCATGACTTCAACGCCCACACCCTGGTTGGTGAAAGGGCCTTTCTTTGTGGAGTTTGCATGTTCTCCCCGTGTTCCCTTGGGTAGCCAATGCGAGATACCCTCATCTGGGCTATACATGCCCCCTCTGGCCACCCGGGGCGCCAGATGGGTTGGGGAGGATCTGGCCGGAATAACGTGAACCGCCCACGCGCTACGTCTGGCTGGAGAAAAACCACCCTGTCTGGTGAAAAGAAGCGGCCTGCTCACTCCTCAGGATAAGAAGGAGACCTGAGCTCAGTGTAGGGCCCTCCCGGGGTTGGCAGAGGAAGAGCATTTTTATTTATTTTTTTAAAGCTGAACAAGCTGGCTCACTGGTGCAAACCACATTGTTGAGCTTTGGGATGGTTTATCTTTGATTGTGTGAGCTTGGATCGTTTGCTCGTGTGCTCGTGAAAGCACGAATGTTACAGCGTCAAAGGTCTCCAGGGTTATTCCTAAAAACGTTTATAAGGCTTCAGAAAAAGCTTATGAATGGCTCACATGCAGTCATAGTGTCAAGGGATGTCTCCCACTGACTCCCATTTTGGCTAAAAAGTTGAAAAATATCTATGTGCTCCTTTGTAGAGTGTAATATTGTGTTAATGTTCGCATGGAAAATGAGCAGTTTTCTTTCAACTGTGATAAGCGCCACAAAATCTAAACTAGCTGTGAAATAAAACAGCTAATTTTACTTTGGGCTTTTTTTTATTTTTGGCAGCATTACATTGTGCCTAAAAGAGCACCCAGATGCACCACTTTTCTATGCCTCACTTACTGTGTGAAAGAAAGAGCGGCACAGAATGGCACTCGCAGGATATGCACAGAAATACACAATGAATGTCACTATGCTAATTGATCATTTCCTCTTTCATCTTACTTTCTTCACAGACCGTGCACGGTAATACTTACAGAAACAAATGTATAATTAGGGCCCGAGCACTTGCAGTGCGAAGGCCCTATTGTATTTGCAGGAATTTTTATTAGGGCCCGAGCACTTGCAGTGCGAAGGCCCTATTGTATCTGTAGGAATTCTTCGCGTTATTAGGGCCCGAGCACCTTCAGTGCGAAGGCCCTATTGTATCTGTAGGAATTCTTCGCGTTATTAGGGCCCGAGCACCTTCAGTGCGAAGGCCCTATTGTATTTGCAGGAATTTTTATTATTATTATTATTATTATTATTATTATTTTCCTGACAAAGTGAAGGCCTTTTTGCCCCCCTTAACATGCCCAAAAAGTCACCAAATTTTGCACCCTAGTCAGGCCTGGCGAAAAATTTGATATTTAAAGGTTTGCATTAATGGGCGTGGCAAAATGGCTCAACAGCGCCCCCTTGAAAACTTTGTGCCTCAAGCCCCACGATACGGTTTGACGTACATGCACGAAAATCGGTACACACCTGTATCATGGGACAACTTAAACAAAAGTCTCTTGGGGTCATGCCCGAAACCGAACAGGATGTCGGCCATTTTGAATTAGTGGTGTCATTTTGGCGAAATTTATGCCATTCCTTCGAAAGTTAATTCAGCCCGAACCGTAACGTGCCCCCAAGTGTGTTATACATCAAAATGTGCGTCTCCCTCCTGCGACCACACGCATTACTTTTCTCTTTCAAAAGCGTTACCGTGGCGACGCTAGACGCCAAAAAGCGCGCCCACCCTTCATCTCGTTGCTTCAGACAGAAAAAACTTTGCGCCTCAAGCCCCATAATACGGTTTGACGTACCTGAACGAAAATCGGTACACTCCTGTATCATGTCGCAACTAAAAGAAAAGTATCTTGGCGCCATGGCCGAAACCGAACAGGAAGTCGGCCATTTTGAACATTCTGAATTAATCGCGTAATTTTGGAGCAATATATGCCATTCCTTCGAGAATTAATTCAGCCCGAACCGTATCGTGAACCCAGATGTGTTATACATCAAAATGTGCGTCTCCATCCTGCGACTACACGCATTACTTTTCTCTTTGAAAAGTGTTACCGTGGCGACGCTAGACGCCAACAAGCGCACCCCCCTTCATCTGATTGGTCCATATTTGATAGTTCCCCAAAAGGCACCAAATTTGGCATGCAAGCCAGGCCTGGCGATAAATTTGATATTTCTTGGTTTGCATTAATGGGCGTGGCAAAATGGCTCAACAGCGCCCCCCGGAAAACTTTGTGCCTCAAGCCCCACAATACGGTTTGACGTACATGCACGAAAATCGCTACACACCTGTATCATGGCACAACTTAAAGAAAAGTCTCTTGGAGCCATGGCCGAAACCGAACAGGATGTCGGCCATTTTGAATAAATTGTGTCATTTTGGCGAAATTTATGCCATTCCTTCGGCAGTTAATTCAGCCCGAACCGCAACGTGCACCCAGGTGTGTTATACATCAAAATGTGCGTCTACATCCTGCGACACCACGCATTACTTTTCTCTTTCAAAAGTGTTACCGTGGCGACGCTAGACGCCAAAAGGCGCGCCCCCCCTTCATGTGATTGGTCCATATTTGATAGTTCTCCAAAAGTCACCACATTTTGCATGCAAGCCAGACTTGGTGATAAATTTGATATTTCATGGTTTGCATTAATGGGCGTGGCCTAACGGCTCAACAGCGCCCCCTAGAATACTTTTATCTGCCATAACTTTTGAATGGTTTGACATAGGAAGTCGTGGTTGGTGTCATGGGACTCTGTAATGAGTTCTTAAGCTTCGTTGGGCTTAATTAGCCCCGCCCCTTTTTCTGATTGGTTGGCCCGATTTTCTGCTATAACATTGGAATGGTTTGACATAGAGAGTCCTGGGTGGTGTCATCAGATTCTTTATGGAGTCCTTGACCTTCATTGGCCAGAATTAGCCCCGCCTCTTCTTCTGATTGGTTGTCCCTTTTTTCTGCCATAACTTTTGAATGGTTTAACATAGAGAGTCGTGGGTGGTGTCATGGGACTCTGTAATGAGTTCTTAAGCTTCGTTGGCCTTAATTAGCCCTGCCCCTTCTTCTGATTGGTTGTCCCAATTTTCTGCTATAACTTTGGAATGGTTTGACATAGAGAGTCCCGCTTCCTGATTCAAACATCTGCCGGCCCCGCCCCCCGACCAATCAGTGGCGAGTAGGGTGATGACGGCCCCGCCCCCCGACCAATCAGTGGCGAGTAGGGTGATGACGGCCCCGCCCCCCGACCAATCAGTGGCGAGTAGGGTGATGACGGCCCCGCTCCCCGACCAATCAGTGGCGAGTAGGGTGATGACGGCCCCGCCCCCCAACCAATCAGTGGCGAGTAGGGTGATGACGGCCCCGCCCCTCGACCAATCAGTTCCCTGTAATGTGGTGACCTCAGAAATATTCCCGGCTCAGCCCGGTTACAACCTTGGCAGAATGGTAACAGAAAAAGTAATAATTAAAATAGTAGGGTTTTACTAATATTTATAACTTACAAATATTTAAAAAATTAGGAAAAAAAAGTTCCAGACATTTTATTGCTATGTTGGTCTGTCCTAAGCCTGTAGGTCAAATGAAAGGAATAGCTGAGACTTAGCTCAGCCAGATTATTGTGGTCTTTGGTGCCAGAGGTTGGGAGTTCAAGCCTGGCAATATGCCGAAACTTTTGTCAGCAATTTTTGTGTTTTTTTTACATCAAAATGTTCGTCTCTGTCCTGTGACGACGCACATTACTTCTCTCTTTCAAAAGTGTTACCGTGGCGACGCTAGACACGAAAAAGCGCTCGTCCCCTTCATCTGATTGGTCCATATTTGATAGTTCTCCAAAAGTCACCAAATTTTGCATGCAAGCCAGGCCTGGCGATACATTTGATATTTCATGGTTTGCATTAATGGGCGTGGCCTAACGGCTCAACAGCGCCCCCTAGAATACTTTTCTCTGCCATAACTTTTGAATGGTTTGACATAAAGAGTCGTGGGTGGTGTCATGGGACTCGGTATTGAGTCCTTGACCTTCATTGGCCTGAATTAGCCCCGCCCCTTCTTCTGATTGGTTGTCCCGATTTTCTGCCATAACTTTTGAATGGTTTGACATAGAGAGTCGTGGGTGGTGTCATCAGACTCTGTATGGAGTCCTTGACCTTCATTGGCCTGAATTAGCCCCGCCCCTTCTTCTGATTGGTTGTTCCTTTTTTCTGCTATAACTTTTGAATGGTTTGACATAGAGAGTCGTGGGTGGTGTCATTTCTGATATGCTTATGGGGGGCGGTGGACGTGAGTGCGAGGGCCCGTTCATCGCTGCTTGCAGCTTTAATTATTAGGGCCCGAGCACCTTCAGTGCGAAGGCCCTATTGTATCTGTAGGAATTATTTGTATTTTTTTTATTATTAGGGCCCGAGCACCTTCAGTGCGAAGGCCCTATTGTATCTGTAGGAATTCTTCGCGTTATTATTATTATTATTATTATTATTATTTTTCTGACGAAAGGAGGGCCTTTTTGCCCCCCTAAACGTGCCCAAAAAGTCACCAAATTTTGCACCCTAGTCAGGCCTGGCGAAAAATTTGATATTTAATGGTTTGCATTAATGGGCGTGGCAAAATGGCTCAACAGCGCCCCCTTGAAAACTTTGTGCCTCAAGCCCCACGATACGGTTTGACGTACATGCACGAAAATCGGTACACACCTGTATCATGGCGCAACTGAAAGAAAAGTCTCTTGGCGTCATGCCCGAAACCGAACAGGAAGTCGGCCATTTTGAATTAGTCGTGTCATTTTGGCGAAATTTATGCCATTCCTTCGAAAGTTAATTCAGCCCGAACCGTAACGTGCCCCCAAGTGTGTTATACATCAAAATGTGCGTCTCCATCCTGCGACAACACGCATTACTTTTCTCTTTCAAAAGCGTTACCGTGGCGGCGCTAGACGCCAAAAAGCGCGCCCACCCTTCATCTGATTGGTTCGACAGAAAAAACTTTGTGCCTCAAGCCCCATAATACGGTTTGACGTACATGAATGAAAATCGGTACACTCCTGTATTATGTCGCAACTAAAAGAAAAGTCTCTTGGCGCCATGGCCGAAACCGAACAGGAAGTCGGCCATTTTGAACATTCTGAATTAATTGCGTAATTTTGGAGCAATATATGCCATTCCTTCGAGAGTTAATTCAGCCCGAACCGTATCGTGAACCCAGATGTGTTATACATCAAAATGTGCGTCTCCATCCTGCGACTACACGCATTACTTTTCTCTTTGAAAAGTGTTACCGTGGCGACGCTAGACACCAACAAGCGCACCCCCCCTTCATCTGATTGGTCCATATTTGATAGTTCCCCAAAAGGCACCAAATTTGGCACGCAAGCCAGGCCTGGAGATAAATTTGATATTTCATGGTTTGCATTAATGGGCGTGGCAAAATGGCTCAACAGCGCCCCCCGGAAAACTTTGTGCCTCAAGCCCCACAATACGGTTTGACGTACATGCACGAGAATCGCTACACACCTGTATCATGGCACAACTTAAAGAAAAGTCTCTTGGAGCCATGGCCGAAACCGAACAGGATGTCGGCCATTTTGAATAAATTGTGTAATTTTGGCGAAATTTATGCCATTCCTTCGGCAGTTAATTCAGCCCGAACCGTAACGTGCACCCAGGTGTGTTATACATCAAAATGTGCATCTACATCCTGCGACACCACGCATTACTTTTCTCTTTCAAAAGTGTTACCGTGGCGACGCTAGACGCCAAAAGGCGCGCCCCCCCCTTCATGTGATTGGTCCATATTTGATAGTTCTCCAAAAGTCACCAAATTTTGCATGCAAGACAGACTTGGCGATAAATTTGATATTTCTTGGTTTGCATTAATGGGCGTGGCCTAACGGCTCAACAGCCCCCCCTAGAATACTTTTATCTGCCATAACTTTTGAATGGTTTGACATAGGAAGTCGTGGGTGGTGTCATGGGATTCTGTAATGAGTCCTTAAGCTTAGTTGGCCTTAATTAGCCCCGCCCCTTCTTCTGATTGGTTGTCCCGATTTTCTGCTATAACTTTTGAATGGTTTGACATAGAGAGTCGTGGGTGGTGTCATCAGATTCTTTATGGAGTCCTTGAACTTCATTGGCCTGAATTAGCCCCGCCCCTTCTTCTGATTGGTTGTCCTTTTTTTATAATAAAATTGCCGCGAGCCGCCAGTCGCTCTCGCGCTGACTCCCGCTTCCTGATTCAAACGTCTGCCGGCCCCGCCCCCTGACCAATCAGTGGCGAGTAGGGTGATGGCGGCCCCGCCCCCGACCAATCAGTGGCGAGTAGGGTGATGACGGCCCCGCCCCCCGACCAATCAGTGGCGAGTAGGGTGATGACGGCCCCGCCCCCCGACCAATCAGCTCCCTGTAATGTGGTGACTTCAGAAATATTCCCGGCTCAGCCCGGTTACAACCTTGGCAGAATGGTTACAAAAAAAGTAATAATTTAAATAGTAGGGTTTTACTAATATTTATAACTTACAAATATTTAAAAAATTAGGAAAAAAAAGTTCCAGACATTTTATCGCTATGTTGGTCTGTCCTAACCCAGTAGGTCAAATAAAAGGAATAGCTGAGACTTAGCTCAGCCAGATTATTGCGGTCTTTGCTGCCAGAGGTCGAGAGTTCAAGCCTGGCTTGATATGCCAAAATTTTTGTCAGCAATTTTTGTGTTTTTTTTACATCAAAATGTTCGTCTCTGTCCTGTGACGACGCACATTACTTTTCTCTTTCCCCTTCTTCTGATTGGTTGTCCCGATTTTCTGCCATAACTTTTGAATTTGAGTGGAGTTTGCGCGCGCAGCTCCCGCGGGGGGAGGGGCTGATGTTCAGCGCGGCCGCCATCTTGGTCGAGGCGCCGCATTGACTGCCTGAGAACGTCGGGCGTGGCCGCCATCTTGGATCGGTATCGCTTTAACTCTAGAGCGTTCACTTCTATTGTGGAAGGAGGTGTCTGCATAAGTAAAATAACTATAACTCACTTGATTTTCAACCGATTTTCACGCGGTTTGCTTTGTTACAAACGGCAGACATGTAGCTATGATACAGGATGCTTGATGTACGTTAAATATGCAAGCTTTCATGCTAAAATACGTTCTGCAGGTAGTCACACTTCAGGTATACACACACACACACACACACACACACACACACACACACTATATATATATATATATATATATATATATATATATATATATATATATATATATATATATATATATATATATATACACACACACACACACACACAATATACACAAAACAAAATACAGTATAGCATATTAATGAATGTATTAATATATTTGAATAACAGACATAACAAGCTTAAAAACAAAAAACATAACGGATGACAGCATACAATTGTCATAATGGAGAAAAAAAAGAAACATTTGGAAGGAGTGTGTGTGTGAGGAATTGTATATTAGTGTTATAAATTGAAATTATATAATAATGCAATCGCTATGATATATCATTTTACAATATAATACAGTCAAAAATATATGAAATGAAGCAACATACAATGCAATAATACAATATGCTATATTACTGGGTACGCTAATATGAAATAACAACATGTAATATAATATGGTATAATAGATTAATATAATATCATACATTCTGGACCATGAGATACAGCTGTACTGTATGATCGTCGTTCATTTGAGTGATCTGATTTTTTTTTTCATGGTTTGCATTAATGGGCGTGTCCTCACGGCTCAACAGCGCCCCCTAGAATACTTTTTTCTGCCATAACTTTTGAAAGGTTTGACATAGAGAGTCGTGGGTGGTGTCATGGGACTCGGCATTGAGTCCTTGACCATAATTGGTGACAATTAGCCCAGTCCCTTTTTCTGATTGGTTGTCCCTATTTTCTGCTATAACTTTTGAATGTTTTGACATAGAGAGTCGTGGGTGGTGTCATGGGACTCTGTAATGAGTCCTTGATCTTCTTTGCCCTGAATTAGCCCCGCCCCTTCTTCTGACTGGTCGTCCCTTTTTTCTGCTATAACTTTTGAAGGGTTTGACATAGGAAGTCGTGGGTGGTGTCATTTCTGATATGCTTATGGGGGGCGGTTGACGTGAGTGCGAGGGCCCGTTCATTGCTGCTTGCAGCTTTAATTATTATTATTCTTATTATTTTTCTGACGAAAGGAGGGCCTTTTTGCCCCCCTAAACGTGCCCAAAAAGTCACCAAATTTTGCACCCAAGCCAGGCCTGGCGAAAAATTTGATATTTAATGGTTTGCATTAATGGGCGTGGCAAAATGGCTCAACAGCGCCCCCTTGAAAACTTTGTGCCTCAAGCCCCACGATACGGTTTGACGTACATGCACGAAAATCGGTACACGCCTGTATCATGACGTAACTTAAAGAAAAGTCTCTTGGCGTCATGCCCGAAACCGAACAGGATGTCGGCCATTTTGAATTAATTGTGTCATTTTGGCGAAATTTATGCCATTCCTTCGGCAGTTAATACGGCCCGAACCGTAACGAGCACCCAGGTGTGTTATACATCAAAATGTGCGTCTCCATCCTCCGACACCACGCATTACTTTTCTCTCTCAAAAGCGTTACCGTGGCGACGCTAGACGCCAAAAAGCGTGCCCACCCTTCATCTGATTGGTTCAGACAGAAAAAACTTTGCGCCTCAAGCCCCATAATACGGTTTGACGTACATGAACGAAAATCGGTACACACTTGTATCATGTTGCAACTTACAGAAAAGTCTCTTGGCACCATGGTCGAAACCGAACAGGAAGTCGGCCATTTTGAACATTCTGAATGAATCACGTAATTTTGGAGCAATATGAGCCATTCCTTCGAGAATTAATACGGCCCGAACCGTAACATGAACCCAGATGTGTTATACATCAAAATGTGCGTCTCTATCCTGCGACTACACGCATTACTTTTCTCTTTCAAAAGTGTTACCGTGGCGACGCTAGACGCCAAAAAGCGTGCCACCCTTCATCTGATTGGTCCATATTTGATAGTTCTCCAAAAGTCACCAAATTTGGCATGCAAGCCAGGCCTGGCGATACATTTGATATTTCATGGTTTGCATTAATGGGCGTGGCCTAACGGCTCAACAGCGCCCCCTAGAATACTTTTCTCTGCCATAACTTTTGAATGGTTTCACATAGAGAGTCGTGGGTGGTGTCATGGGACTCTGTAATGAGTCCTTAAGCTTCGTTGGCCTTAATTAGCCCCGCCCCTTCTTCTGATTGGTTGTCCCGATTTTCTGCTATAACTTTTGAATGGTTTGACATAGAGAGTCGTGGGTGGTGTCATCAGATTCTTTATGGAGTCCTTTACCTTCATTGGCCTGAATTAGCCCCGCCCCTTCTTCTGATTGGTTGTCCTTTTTTTTATAATAAAATCGCCGCGAGCCGCCAGTCGCTCTCGCGCTGACTCCCGCTTCCTGATTCAAACATCTGCCGGCCCCGCCCCCTGACCAATCAGTGGCGAGTAGGGTGATGACGGCCCCGCCCCCCGACCAATCAGTGGCGAGTAGGGTGATGACGGCCCCGCCCCCGACCAATCAGTGGCGAGTATGGTGATGACGGCCCCGCCCCCCGACCAATCAGTGGCGAGTAGGGTGATGACGGCCCCGCCCCCCGACCAATCAGTGGCGAGTATGGTGATGACGGCCCGGCCCCCCGACCAATCAGTGGCGAGTAGGGTGATGACGGCCCCGCCCCCCGACCAATCAGTTCCCTGTAATGTGGTGACCTCAGAAATATTCCCGGCTCAGCCCGGTTACAACCTTGGCAGAATGGTCACAGAAAAAGTAATAATTAAAATAGTAGGGTTTTACTAATATTTATAATTTACAAATATTTAAAAAATTAGGAAAAAAAAGTTCCACACATTTTATCGCTATGCTGGTCTGTCCTAACCCAGTAGGTCAAATGTAAGGAATAGCTGAGACTTAGCTCAGCCAGATTATTGCGGTCTTTGGTGCCAGAGGTTGGGAGTTCAAGCCTGGCAATATGCCGAAATTTTTGTCAGCAATTTTTGTGTTTTTTTTTACATCAAAATGTTCGTCTCTGTCCTGTGACGACGCACATTACTTCTCTCTTTCAAAAGTGTTACCGTGGCGACGCTAGACGCGAAAAAGCGCTCGTCCCCTTCATCTGATTGGTCCATATTTGATAGTTCTCCAAAAGTCACCAAATTTTGCATGCAAGCCAGGCCTGGCGATACATTTGATATTTCATGGTTTGCATTAATGGGCGTTGCCTAACGGCTCAACAGCGCCCCCTAGAATACTTTTCTCTGCCATAACTTTTGAATGGTTTGACATAAAGAGTCGTGGGTGGTGTCATGGGACTCGGTATTGAGTCCTTGACCTTCATTGGCCTGAATTAGCCCCGCCCCTTCTTCTGATTGGTTGTCCCGATTTTCTGCCATAACTTTTGAATGGTTTGACATAGACAGTCGTGGGTGGTGTCATCAGACTCTGTATGGAGTCCTTGACCTTCATTGGCCTGAATTAGCCCCGCCCCTTCTTCTGATTGGTTGTTCCTTTTTTCTGCTATAACTTTTGAATGGTTTGACATAGAGAGTCGTGGGTGGTGTCATTTCTGATATGCTTATGGGGGGCGGTGGACGTGAGTGCGAGGGCCCGTTCATCGCTGCTTGCAGCTTTAATTATTATTATTTTTCTGACGAAAGGAAGGCCTTTTTGCCCCCCTAAACATGCCCAAAAAGTCACCAAATTTTGCACGCAAGTCAGGCCTGGCGAAAAATTTGATATTTTATGGTTCGCATTAATGGGCGTGGCAAAATGGCTCAACAGCGCCCCCTTGAAAACTTTGTGCCTCAAGCCCCACGATACGGTTTGACGTACATGCACAAAATTCGGTACACACCTGTATCATGGCGCAACTTAAAGAAAAGTCTCTTGGTGCCGTGGCCGAAACCGAACAGGAAGTCTGCCATTTTGAATTAATCGTGTCATTTTGGCGAAATTTATGCCATTCCTTCGGCAGTTAATACGGCCCGAACCGTAACGTGCCCCCAAGTGTGTTATACATCAAAATGTGCGTCTCCATCCTCCGACACCACGCATTACTTTTCTCTTTCAAAAGCGTTACCGTGACGACGCTAGACACCAAAAAGCGCGCCCACCCTTCATCTGATTGGTTCTGACAGAAAAAACTTTGCGCCTCAAGCCCCATAATACGGTTTGACGTACATGAACGAAAATCGGTACACACCTGTATCATGTCGCAACTAAAAGAAAAGTCTCTTGGCGCCATGGCCGAAACCGAACAGGAAGTCGGCCATTTTGAACAATCTGAATTAATTGCGTAATTTTGGAGCAATATATGCCATTCCTTCGAGAATTAATACGGCCCGAACCGTAACGTGCACCCAGATGTTTTATACATCAAAATGTGTGTCTTCATCCTGCGACTACACGCATTACTTTTCTCTTTCAAAAGTGTTACCGTGGCGACGCTAGACGCCATAAGGCGCGCCCCCCTTCATCTGATTGGTCCATATTTGATAGTTCCCCAAAAGTCACCAAATTTGGCACGCAAGCCAGGCCTGGCGATAAATTTGATATTTCATGGTTTGCATTAATGGGCGTGGCAAAACGGCTCAACAGCGCCCCCCGGAAAACTTTGTGCCTCAAGCCCAACAATACAGTTCGACGTACATGCACGAAAATCGCTACACATCTGTATCATGTCACAACTTAAAGAAAAGTCTCTTGGAGCCATGGCCGAAACCAAACAGGAAGTCGGCCATTTTGAAATCTGATTGGTCCATATTTGATAGTTCTCCAAAAGTCACCAAATTTTGCATGCAAGACAGACTTGGCGATAAATTTGATATTTCATGGTTTGCATTAATGGGCGTTGCCTAACGGCTCAACAGCGCCCCCTAGAATACTTTTATCTGCCATAACTTTTGAATGGTTTGACATAGGAAGTTGTGGGTGGTGTCATGGGACTCTGTAATGAGTCCTTAAGCTTCGTTGGCCTTAATTAGCCCCGCCCCTTCTTCTGATTGGTTGTCCCGATTTTCTGCTATAACTTTGGAATGGTTTGACATAGAGAGTCGTGGGTGGTGTCATCAGATTATTTATGGAGCCCTTGGCCTTCATTGGCCTGAATTAGCCCCGCCTCTTCTTCTGATTGGTTGTCCCTTTTTTCTGCTATAACTTTTGAATGGTTTGACATAGGAAGTCGTGGGTGGTGTCATTTCTGATATGCTTATGGGGGGCGGTGGCCGTGAGTGCGAGGGCCCGTTCATTGCTGCTTGCAGCTTTAATTAGGGCCCGAGCACCTTCAGTGCGAAGGCCCTATTGTATTTGCAGGAATTTTTATTATTATTATTATTATTATTATTATTATTTTCCTGACAAAGTGAAGGCCTTTTTGCCCCCCTTAACATGCCCAAAAAGTCACCAAATTTTGCACCCTAGTCAGGCCTGGCGAAAAATTTGATATTTAAAGGTTTGCATTAATGGGCGTGGCAAAATGGCTCAACAGCGCCCCCTTGAAAACTTTGTGCCTCAAGCCCCACGATACGGTTTGACGTACATGCACGAAAATCGGTACACACAGGTATCATGGGACAACTTAAAGAAAAGTCTCTTGGGGTCATGCCCGAAACCGAACAGGATGTCGGCCATTTTGAATTAGTCATGTCATTTTGGCGAAATTTATGCCATTCCTTCGAAAGTTAATTCAGCCCGAACCGTAACGTGCACCCAGGTGTGTTATACATAAAAATGTGCGTCTCCATCCTCCGACACCACGCATTACTTTTCTCTTTCAAAAGCGTTACCGTGGCGACGCTAGACGCCAAAAAGCGCGCCCACCCTTCATCTGATTCTTTCAGACAGAAAAAACTTTGCGCCTCAAGCCCCATAATACGGTTTGACGTACATGAACGAAAATCGGTACACACCTGTATCATGTCGCAACTTAAAGAAAAGTCTCTTGGCGCCATGGCCGAAACCGAACAGGAAGTCGGCCATTTTGAACATTCTGAATTAATTGCGTAATTTTGGAGCAATATATGCCATTCCTTCGAGAGTTAATTCAGCCCGAACCGTTTCGTAAACCCAGATGTGTTATACATCAAAATGTGCGTCTCCATCCTGCGACTACACGCATTACTTTTCTCTTTCAAAAGTGTTACCGTGGCGACGCTAGACGCCAACAAGCGCACCCCCCCTTCATCTGATTGGTCCATATTTGATAGTTCCCCAAAAGGCACCAAATTTGGCATGCAAGCCAGGCCTGGCGATAAATTTGATATTTCATTGTTTGCATTAATGGGCGTGGCAAAATGGCTCGACAGCGCCCCCCGGAAAACTTTGTGCCTCAAGCCCCACAATACGGTTTGACGTACATGCACGAAAATCGGTACACACCTGTATCATGGCAGAACTTAAAGAAAAGTCTCTTGGAGCCATGGCCGAAACCGAACAGGATGTCGGCCATTTTGAATAAATTGTGTCATTTTGGCGAAATTTATGCCATTCCTTCGGCAGTTAATTCAGCCCGAACCGTAATGTGCCCCCAGGTGTGTTATACATCAAAATGTGCGTCTACATCCTGCGACACCACGCATTACTTTTCTCTTTCAAAAGTGTTACCGTGGCGACGCTAGACGCCAAAAGGCGCGCCCACCCTTCATGTGATTGGTCCATATTTGATAGTTCTCCAAAAGGCACCAAATTTTGCATGCAAGCCAGGCCTGGTGATAAATTTGATATTACATGGTTTGCATTAATGGGCGTGGCAAAATGGCTCAACAGCGCCCCCTAGAATACTTTTCTCTGCCATAACTTTTGAATGGTTTGACATAGGAAGTTGTGGGTGGTGTCATGGGACTCTGTAATGAGTCCTTAAGCTTCGTTGGCCTTAATTAGCCCCGCCCCTTCTTCTGATTGGTTGTCCCGATTTTGTGCTATAACTTTGGAATGGTTTGACATAGAGAGTCGTGGGTGGGGTCATCAGATTCTTTATGGAGTCCTTGACCTTCATTGGCCTGAAGTAGCCCCGCCCCTTCTTCTGATTGGTTGTCCCTTTTTTCTGCTATAACTTTTGAATGGTTTGACATAGAGACTCGTGGGTGGTGTCATTTCTGATATGCTTATGGGGGGCGGTGGCCGTGAGTGCGAGGGCCCGTTCATCGCTGCTTGCAGCTTTAATTATTATTATTATTATTTTTCTGACGAAAGGAGGGCCTTTTTGCCCCCCTAAACGTGCCCAAAAAGTCACCAAATTTTGCATGCAAGGCAGGCCTGGCGAAAAATTTGATATTTAATGGTTTGCATTAATGGGCGTGGCAAAATGGCTCAACAGCGCCCCCTTGAAAACTTTGTGCCTCAAGCCCCACGATACGGTTTGACGTACATGCACGAAAATCGCTACACACCTGTATCATGGCACAACTTCAAGAAAAGTCTCTTGGAGCCATGCCCGAAACCGAACAGGAAGTCGGCCATTTTGAATTAATTGTGTAATTTTGGCGCAATTTATGCCCTTCCTTCGGCAGTTAATACGGCCCGAACCGTAACGTGCCCCCAAGTGTGTTATACATCAAAATGTGCGTCTCCATCCTCCGACACCACGCATTACTTTTCTCTTTCAAAAGCGTTACCGTGGCGACGCTAGACGACAAAAAGCGCGCCCACCCTTCATCTGATTGGTTCAGACCGAAAAAACTTTGCGCCTCAAGCCCCATAATACGCTTTGACGTACATGAACGAAAATCGGTACACACCTGTATCATGTCGCAACTTAAAGAAAAGTCTCTTGGCGCCATGGCCGAAACCGAACAGGAAGTCGGCCATTTTGAACATTCTGAATTAATCGCATAATTTTGGAGCAATATATGCCATTCCTTCGAGGATTAATACGGCCCGAACCGTATCGTGCACCCAGATGTGTTATACAACAAAATGTGCGTCTCCATCCTGCGACTACACGCATTACTTTTCTCTTTCAAAAGTGTTACCGTGGCGACGCTAGACGCCAACAAGCGCACCCCCCCTTCATCTGATTGGTCCATATTTGATAGTTCCCCAAAAGGCACCAAATTTGGCATGCAAGCCAGGCCTGGCGGTAAATTTGATATTTTATGGTTTACATTAATGGGCGTGCCAAAATGGCTCAACAGCGCCCCCCGGAAACCTTTGTGCCTCAAGCCCCACGATACGGTTTGACGTACATGCACGAAAATCGCTACACACCTGTATCATGGCACAACTTCAAGAAAAGTCTCTTGGAGCCATGGCCGAAACCGAACAGGAAGTCGGCCATTTTGAATTAATTGTTTAATTTTGGCGCAATTTATGCCATTCCTTCGGCAATTAATACGGCCCGAACCGTAATGTGCACCCAGTGTTATACATCAAAATGTGCGTCTCCATCCTGGGACTACACGCATTACTTTTCTCTTTCAAAAGTGTTACCGTGGCGACGCTAGACGCCAAAAGGCGCGCCCCCCCTTCATGTGATTGGTCCATATTTGATAGTTCTCCAAAAGTAATCAAATTTTGCATGCAAGTCAGACTTGGCGATACATTTGATATTTCATGGTTTGCATTAATGGGCGTGGCCTAACGGCTCAACAGCGCCCCCTAGAATACTTTTATCTGCCATAACTTTTGAATGGTTTGACATAGGAAGTTGTGGGTGGTGTCATGGGACTCAGTAATGAGTCCTTAAGCTTCGTTGGCCTTAATTAGCCCCGCCCCTTCTTCTGATTGGTTGTCCCTTTTTTCTGCTATAACTTTTTAATGGTTTGACTCCCGCTTCCTGATTCAAACGTCTGCCGGCCCCGCCCCCCGACCAATCAGTGGCGAGTAGGGTGATGACGACCCCGCCCCCCGACCAATCAGTGGCGAGTAGGGTGATGACGGCCCCGCCCCCCGACCAATCAGCTGTTGTAATGTGGTGACGTTAGAAATAGTCCCGTGCTCAGCCCGGTTAGAACCGCGGTAGAATTGTTACAGAAAAAGTAATAATAAAATAGTAGTGTTTTACTAATATTTATACTTTACAAATATTTAAAAAATTAAGAAAAAAAGGTTCCAGATATTATTCGCTATCTTGGTCTCTCCTAACCCAGTAAGTCAATGTGAGGTATCAGCTGAGATATAGCTCAATCAGATCATTGCGATCTTTGGTGCCGGTGGTTGGGAGTTCGAGCCTGGCAGGATGCTGAAATTTTTGTAAGCAAATTTTGTGTTTTTTTTACATCAAGATGTGCGTCTCTTTCCTGCGACGACGCACATTACTTTTCTCTTTCAAAAGTGTTACCGTGGCGACGCTAGACGTGAAAAAGCGCTCGTCCCCTTCATCTGATTGGTCCATATTTGATAGTTCTCCAAAAGTCACCAAATTTTGCATGCAAACCAGGCCTGGTGATACATTTGATATTTAATGGTTTGCATTAATGGGCGTGGCCTAACGGCTCAACAGCGCCCCCTAGAATACTTTTATCTGCCATAACTTTTGAATGGTTTGACATAGGAAGTTGTGGGTGGTGTCATGGGACTCAGTAATGAGTCCTTAAGCTTCGTTGGCCTTAATTAGCCCCGCCCCTTCTTCTGATTGGTTGTCCCTTTTTTCTGCTATAACTTTTTAATGGTTTGACTCCCGCTTCCTGATTCAAACGTCTGCCGGCCCCGCCCCCCGACCAATCAGTGGCGAGTAGGGTGATGACGGCCCCGCCCCCCGACCAATCAGTGGCGAGTAGGGTGATGACGGCCCCGCCCCCCGACCAATCAGCTGTTGTAATGTGGTGACGTTAGAAATAGTCCCGTGCTCAGCCCGGTTAGAACCGCGGTTGAATGGTTACAGAAAAAGTAATAATAAAATAGTAGTGTTTTACTAATATTTATACCTTACAAATATTTAAAAAATTAGGAAAAAAAGGTTCCAGACATTATATCGCTATCTTGGTCTCTCGTAACCCAGTAAGTCAATGTGAGGTATCAGCTGAGATATAGCTCAACCAGATCATTGCGGTCTTTGGTGCCGGTGGTTGGGAGTTCGAGCCTGGCAGGATGCTGAAATTTTTGTAAGCAAATTTTGTGTTTTTTTTTACATCAAGATGTGCGTCTCTTTCCTGCGACGACGCACATTACTTTTCTCTTTCAAGGCTGTATGCCGAAAATTTTGTAAGCAAATTTTTGTGTTTTTTTTTTATCAAGATGTGCGTCTCTTTCCTGCGACGACGCACATTACTTTTCTCTTTCAAAAGTGTTACCGTGGCGACGCTAGACGTGAAAAAGCGCTCGTCCCCTTCATCTGATTGGTCCATATTTGATAGTTCTCCAAAAGTCACCAAATTTTGCATGCAAGGCAGGCTTGGCGATAAATTTGATATTTCATGGTTTGCATTAATGGGCGTGGCCTAACGGCTCAACAGCGCCCCCTAGAATACTTTTCTCTGCCATAACTTTTGAATGGTTTGACATAGGAAGTTGTGGGTGGTGTCATGGGACTCTGTAATGAGTCCTTCACCTTCATTGGCCTGAATTAGCCCCGCCCCTTCCTCTGATTGGTTGTTCCTTTTTTCTGCTATAACTTTTGAATGGTTTGACATAGAGAGTCGTGGGTGGTGTCATTTCTGATATGCTTATGGGGGGCGGTGGACGTGAGTGCGAGGGCCCGTTCATCGCTGCTTGCAGCTTTAATTAGGGCCCGAGCACCTTCAGTGCGAAGGCCCTATTGTATTTGCAGGAATTTTTATTATTATTATTATTTTCCTGACAAAGTAAAGGCCTTTTTGCCCCCCTTAACATTCCCAAAAAGTCACCAAATTTTTCACCCTAGTCAGGCCTGGCGAAAAATTTGATATTTAAAGGTTTGCATTAATGGGCGTGGCAAAATGGCTCAACAGCGCCCCCTTGAAAACTTTGTGCCTCAAGCCCCACGATACGGTTTGACGTACATGCACGAAAATCAGTACACACCTGTATCATGTGACAACTTAAACAAAAGTCTCTTGGGGTCATGCCCGAAACCGAACAGGATGTTGGCCATTTTGAATTAATCGTGTCATTTTAGCGAAATTTATGCCATTCCTTCGGCAGTTAATTCAGCCCAAACCGTAACGTGCACCCAGGTGTGTTATACATAAAAATGTGCGTCTCCATCCTGCGACACCACGCATTACTTTTCTCTTTCAAAAGCATTACCGTGGCGACGCTAGACGCCAAAAAGCGCGCCCACCCTTCATCTGGTTGGTTCAGACAGAGAAAACTTTGCGCCTCAAGCCCCATAATACGGTTTGACGTACATGAACGTAAATTGGTACACTCCTGTATCATGTAGCACCTAAAAGAAAAGTCTCTTGGCGCCATGGCAGAAACCGAACAGGAAGTCGGCCATTTTGAACATTCTGAATTAATTGCGTAATTTTGGAGCAATATATGCCATTCCTTTGAGAGTTGATTCAGCCCGAACCGTATCGTGAACCCAGATGTGTTATACATCAAAATGTGCGTCTCCATCCTGCAACTACACGCATTACTTTTCTCTTTCAAAAGTGTTACCGTGGCGACGCTAGACGCCAACAAATGCACCCCCCCCTTCATCTGATTGGTCCATATTTGATAGTTCCCCAAAATGCACCAAATTTGGCATGCAAGCCAGGCCTGGCGATAAATTTGATATTTCATGGTTTGCATTAATGGGCGTGGCAAAATGGCTCAACAGCGCCCCCCGGAAAACTTTGGGCCTCAAGCCCCACAATACGGTTTGACGTACATGCACGAAAATCGCTACACACCTGTATCATGGCACAACTTAAAGAAAAGTCTCTTGGAGCCATGGCCGAAACCGAACAGGATGTCGGCCATTTTGAATAAATTGTGTCATTTTGGCGAAATGTATTCCATTCCTTCGGCAGTTAATTCAGCCCGAACCGTAACGTGCACCCAGGTGTGTTATACATCAAAATGTGCGTCTCCATCCTGCGACTACACGCATTACTTTTCTCTTTCAAAAGTGTTACCGTGGCGACGCTAGACACCAACAAGCGCACCCCCCCCTTCATCTGATTGGTCCATATTTGATAGTTCCCCAAAAGGCACCAAATTTGGCATGCAAGCCAGGCCTGGCGATAAATGTAATATTTCATGGTTTGCATTAATGGGCGTGGCAAAATGGCTCAACAGCGCCCCCCGGAAAACTTTGTGCCTCAAGCCCCACAATACGGTTTGACGTACATGCACGAAAATCGCTACACACCTGTATCATGGCACAACTTAAAGAAAAGTCTCTTGGAGCCATGGCCGAAACCGAACAGGATGTCGGCCATTTTGAATACATTGTGTCATTTTGGCGAAATTTATGCCATTCCTTCGGCAGTTAATTCAGCCGGAATCGTAACGTGCCCCCAGCTGTGTTATACATCAAAATGTGCGTCTACATCCTGCGACACCACGCATTACTTTTCTCTTTCAAAAGTGTTACCGTGGCGACGCTAGACGCCAAATGGCGCCCCCCCCCCCCTTCATGTGATTAGTCCATATTTGATAGTTCTCCAAAAGTCACCAAATTTTGCATGCAAGCCAGACTTGGCGATACATTTGATATTTCATGGTTTGCATTAATGGGCGTGGCCTAACGGCTCAACAGCGCCCCCTAGAATACTTTTCTCTGCCATAACTTTTGAATGGTTTGACATAGAGAGTTGTGGGTGGTGTCATGGGACTCTGTAATGAGTCCTTAAGCTTCGTTGGCCTTAATTAGCCCCGCCCCTTCTTCTGATTGGTTGTCCCTTTTTTCTGCAATAACTTTTGAATGGTTTGACATAAGAAGTCATGGGTGGTATCATGGGACTCTGTAATGAGTTCTTAAGCTTCGTTGGCCTTAATTAGCCCCGCCCCTTCTTCTGATTGGTTGTCCCGATTTTCTGCTATAACTTTGGAATGGTTTGACATAGAGAGTCGTGGGTGGTCTCATCAGATTCTTTATGGAGCCCTTGACCTTCATTGGCTTAAATTAGCCCCGCCCCTTCTTCTGATTGGTTGTCCCTTTTTTCTGCTATAACTTTTGATTGGTTTGACATAGGAAGTCGTGGGTGGTGTCATGGGACTCTGTAATGAGTCCTTAAGCTTCGTTGGCCTTAATTAGCCCCGCCCCTTCTTCTGATTGGTTGTCCCGATTTTCTGCTATAACTTTGGAATGGTTTGACATAGAGAGTCGTGGGTGGTGTCATCAGATTCTGTATGGAGTCCTTGACCTTCATTGGCCTGAATTAGCCCCGCCCCTTCTTCTGATTGGTTGTCCCTTTTTTCTGCTATAACTTTTCAATGGTTTGACATAGGAAGTCGTGGGTGGTGTCATTTCTGATACTTATGGGGAGCGGTGGCCGTGAGTGCGAGGGCCCGTTCATTGCTGCTTGCAGCTTTAATTATTATTATTATTTTTCTTCTGACAAAGTGATGGCCTTTTTGACCCCCTTAACATGCCCAAAAAGTCACCAAATTTTGCACCCAAGTCAGGCCTGGCGAAAAATTTGATATTTAATGGTTTGCATTAATGGGCGTGGCAAAATGGCTCAACAGCGCCCCCTTGAAAACTTTGTGCCTCAAGCCCCACGATACGGTTTGACGTACATGCACGAAAATCGGTACACACCTGTATCATGGGACAACTTAAAGAAAAGTCTCTTGCCGTCATGCCCGAAACCGAACAGGAAGTCGGCCATTTTGAATTAATCGTGTCACTTTGGCGCAATTTATGCCATTCCTTCGGCAGTTAATTCAGCCCGAACCGTAACGTGCACCCAGGTGTATTATACATCAAAATGTGCGTCTCCCTCCTGCGACCACACGCATTACTTTTCTCTTTCAAAAGCGTTACCGTGGCGACGCTAGACGCCAAAAAGCGCGCCCACCCTTCATCTGGTTGGTTCAGACAGAAAAAACTTTGCGCCTCAAGCCCCATAATACGGTTTGACGTACATGAACGAAAATTGGTACACTCCTGTATCATGTCGCAACTAAAAGAAAAGTCTCTTGGCACCATGGCCGAAACCGAACAGGAAGTCGGCCATTTTGAACATTCTGAATTAATTGCGGAATTTTGGAGCAATATATGCCATTCCTTCGAGAGTTAATTCAGCCCGAACCGTAACGTGTACCCAGGTGTGTTATACATCAAAATGTGCGTCTCCATCCTGCGACTACACGCATTACTTTTCTCTTTCGAAAGTGTTACCGTGGCGACACTAGACGCCAACAAGCGCACCCCCCCTTCATCTGATTGGTCCATATTTGATAGTTCCCCAAAAGGCACCAAATTTGGCACGCAAGCCAGGCCTGGCGATAAATTTGATATTTCATGGTTTGCATTAATGGGCGTGGCAAAATGGCTCAACAGCGCCCCCCGGAAAACTTTGTGCCTCAAGCCCCACAATGCGGTTTGACGTACATGCACGAAAATCGCTACACACCTGTATCATGGCACAACTTAAAGAAAAGTCTCTTGGAGCCACGGCCGAAACTGAACAGGATGTCGGCCATTTTGAATAAATTGTGTCATTTTGGCGAAATTTATGCCATTCCTTCGGCAGTTAATTCAGCCCGAACCGCAACGTGCACCCAGGTTTGTTATACATCAAAATGTGCATCTAAATCCTGCGACACCACGCATTACTTTTCTCTTTCAAAAGTGTTACCGTGGCGACGTTAGACGCCAAAAGGCGCGCCCCCCCTTCATGTGATTGGTCCATATTTGATAGTTCTCCAAAAGTCACCAAATTTTGCATGCAAGCCAGGCCTGGCGATAAATTTGATATTTCATGGTTTGCATTAATGGGCGTGGCCTAATGGCTCAACAGCGCCCCCTAGAATACTTTTATCTGTCATAACTTTTGAATGGTTTGACATAGGAAGTCGTGGGTGGTGTCATGGGACTTTGTACTGAGTTCTTAAGCTTCGTTGGCCTTAATTAGCCCCGCCCCTTCTTCTGATTGGTTGTCCCGATTTTCTGCTATAACTTTTGAATGGTTTAACATAGAGAGTCGTGGGTGGTGTCATCAGATTCTGTATGGAGTCCTTGACCTTCATTGGCCTGAATTAGCCCCGCCCCTTCTTCTGATTGGTTCTCCCTTTTTTCTGCTATAACTTTTGAATGTTTTGACATAGGAAGTCGTGGGTGGTGTCTTTTCTGATATGCTTATGGGGGGCGGTGGCCGTGAGTGCGAGGGCCCGTTCATCGCTGCTTGCAGCTTTAATTGTTATTATTTTTCTCCTAAAGGGGGTTTCTAATTAATCTTCTCTTTAAAAGCTCATCCTCAAACAAGTGATGATAAATTAGCAGCCAGTCTTGATAAACGAAGACATAGTATGTGGAAAGGCTCAGTACAGAATGTGCTTTCAATGCTTCTCAGGGAAAACAAAACACAAAGAGAAATAAAAGCATACGTCCACTTTAATGATAAGAAAATAGATCTCAAATAACCTGAATCAAAGAGGCTGAAAGCAAATACATTATATTCTCCAGACTGGAGCTTTCCATGAACACGAATAAGGCTGCTTCACATTTAAACTCATCCACGGTTTAGCTCTTTCTCAAACACAACATCGTACCATTATGTCCCCTCAGCGGATAGGAATCACAAATGAAGGAAAAAAAAATAATTTGTTTGTCCAGAATTTTACAACAAGTTTGAATCAGTCTAACCACCCACATATCCTGCCTGTATGTAACGTGGCAGCACGGCCACATTTCATCAACCAACTGTGGCCAAGGCTGCTGGGCCGTTTATGAAACTGCTTTGTTATCTCGACATTTAGATATTAGATAAAAGCTGGAGTTGCTGCTGCACCATTAGGTTTAAAATGGTGGGAAGGGAACACTTAAAAAAAAAAATCACTGACATTACAGCACCTGTGTCCAACTTAACTCACCGCAGTCTGACCAGCACTTGCTGTATGTCGTACGCTGTACAATCCTATGTGATTTCTTGTTTGTGTTGTTCTTAACACCCACACCCACACATTGGATAAAAGCGTCTGCTAAATGACAGTAGTAGTAGTAGTAGTTGTAGTAGTAGTAGTAAATGAGCTACGAGGCAACATTTAATACATCAAAAGAACTTAAAAAATACTACTCCACACACAATCAAACATACGTTTTTTATACCTTTTCTAAAGAAAAAAACATTAATTTTCATGCTCTGCAGGCCTGCAATATTCTTGAGCCGTTGAAGCATGCTCCATAGGTACAGAAGATTATATTTTTGCAGGGAATAGGGCTGCCACTTGTGAATGCAAAAACAAACGACAAATATCTCTTTGCCTTTTAGGTTTTCTAAACATAGATAACTTGCACAAGCATTATGTGCTACGTGAACAGCAGGGGACTGCCATGCTATCAGATTCATTAAAATCAATGCCCTATTAAATGGAGTAATATTAAATGGGGGAAATATGTTATCAACCAACTGAATGACACAATGTTGGAAACTTGATCACAGTTATCTCAGAACGCTTTAACTAGAGTTATTTGTTAATCATGTTTGACAGGCCAGGCTGGAATTGCCAAACACGCAACCTGGTAGTATGTGAAAATCCTCTCTAAATTAGCTGAAATAATATAATAATCAACCCATAGTTCAATGTTCAAATGTTGAGTACAATGTTTTACCAGGAGTACCTGCTCAAACCCACATGTGCACTATTTCACTTTCAAAGTTAGACACATCTCTTTCTACTATTTCATCACATTGCGACATACACTTATACAATCCATGTTTACTGACTGCGGTGACGTAGGAACACATTTCTTACATTGATTGGGTGATGGCATTGTGTTGGATCTATTTATTTGTATAAAGCTGGGCATAGCTCAACTATTTGATGTACTGCACAGACATAATGTTACCCGTACATGCACAGATGTTGACCATGTACTTCAGCTTTCTATATCAAATGAAAGGATCCATGGAAAGTAACCAGTTTGTCAAATGACTTGAAAAAAAAAAAATAAGGACGAAAAAAAGAATCCCCAAACTTCATCACAGAATGAGAGGATAACTCTTGCAACTCCTGGTACCAAATACATGTTTACCAGTAGACAATCATGTTACAAGTTTTACCTGAAAGAGAGGTATGTAGTTGTGTCCATGCAAGAATACTTCCTTGTCATAGAATAACATTCAAGCAAATAAAAAAATTGCTCTAGATATATATATATATATATTTGAAGGTATGAACCAATTCTGAGCCATGGAAGTGAAAATGTTGGGGTTAAGGATACCTCTGCTGCTTTGCAGCTTGAAGTCAGTGACTCAGTAAGCATTCTGTATCATATCAAAGCTACTTGATGATGATGATGTAAAGTTGAACCCAAAGTGGAGTTTTTACCAGGGTACAGATCCTCAACACACAGTCAAATTCACAGGAACCAACTCAAAGGAACAGATTGTTATAAATATTGTCATAATAAGTCATAAAAATAGATTTTTCCCTCAACTCCCTTCCAAAGATATCTTTATTACACCCTTTTTGCAGTATTACCTAAAATTATCTGACTGTTTCTTTTTTGTTTTCCTTACAATCCCTACCTAATCTTTAAGAGGCCCGATAATTCTACAGCTATTTCTATCCATGGAGAAGAGTTGGAGGCAGTGGAGGGGTAGAAATACCTCAGAGCTCACGGTGAAAGCAGGCTGTACTGAAGTTGCAACACTGAGGCTGTGATGCAAGAAGTGACAGAGCACACTGTAGATTAGGCCCTTTTGTATTTGCAGCAAGATATTGCAAATCTTTTATAAAACAAAACAAAAAAAAAAAAACTGAACAACCAACATTTTTAAGACTGTAGAGTCCTTTGTTCCTGGTTGTGCCAGGCCCTGCTAGTCCCCCTCCCCTGAAGTCTTTGCCTGTTGATTTTGACAGGCGGTTACTCCCAAGGTGTAACTTATTCATGGAGAGGTTGATGTGGAATCTACTCATCCTGCTTTTAAGGACTCTCCCAAATTCTCATTTGTTTATGGATATGATGTGTATCTTTATGGGGCTCCAGACGGCCATTCCTCCCCAGGTGTAATCGATTGAAAAAGGGTCATGTGAATTTCACTCTCCCTGTATTTGGGAAGAATGCTTCTGTGAGTTGAGGTGTCGTAAACCAGGCTTGGATCACTACACAACAACAGATCATCTTCAGTCAAAGGCTTCTTCAGGTACATGCAATATATACAAGAGACAAGAGAACAATAGTTATTTCCTGCCCACAGCTATAACCATCTAAAATGACTCTTTATACAAGCACAAAGGACTTTCCTTCATGTCAAAATATCAGTTTCAATTTCATCTAAAAGAACATTTGATTACTTTCAAGAAGTGTTACAGAAATGCTCAAGGTCACTTGTAACTACTATCCATAAAAGAAGCCAAAGTGACTTTGGACACCTGTCCCAGTTGTCTCTTGTAATAACTCTGCAGTCCTTTACAGCACTGTCACACATCAATGATAATGAAACTAGCTTGCAGAAGATCCAGTTGACATCACATCAAAGGTGACTATGAGACTCAAAAAAATGACGGAAGAGAAAATGAGAGTGGGATTGAGCAAAAGACCAAATAACTCATAAAAGCTATTTAATTTCCCCACCAACATGGGGTCCTGCTGAGCTGAAAATGGAAGAAAAAAAATACTTTGCTGTTTTAAAGAGACACAATTTCTCACTCACAGTACTACCATGTGTAACTTCCTTTCTGGGATTTATAAAGTATCCATCCAATTCAGATTTATTTATATAGCGCCAAATTAAGACACATGTAATATTGAGGCACTTCAAGACTATAACTTAACCAAATAAGTCAAGCTAATACAAAGTCAATTCAAATGAAGCTAAATTGAACTGAACTGAACTGAGGAATCACAGTTGCCTCATATCTAAAAGTTCTTGGTGGAAACAATCCTATATGCTGTTTGCATGGTATCCCTGAGCTGCAATGCACTTGCATCCCACCCATGGTGTACCCTCCCTTCTCACCAGAGACATTTACTGGTGAGCTTGGAAATATTTCCATTGCATTACTTTTATTTCACACATTTGTCTAGCTCTTCATGACTGGCTGTATGTATTGGGTCATTGTCAGATTACAGAACGAATTAAGACAGAAAGATGAATTTCCGAAGGCACTGGATGATGAATAAGAACAAAAACCTTCAAGGTTAAGAAAGCCATTGACTCATTACAGTTTAATTTGTCTATTTTCAAATATGGCTATGCCTTCTACAGTCCTTCTTAAAATACATCAAATAATACACATGTGTGCCGATTCTTTGGAGATGTGTTGAAATCCTGAGGAAGTCACAGCAGCACTCATTTAGAGAAAAGGGAGCAGACCCAGAAAGGCTCAGTCATGGGCAGGAAATCCCTTGTTTGTTCTGGCTATTTATAATATCAGCTGTTTCTCTCAGCTATCACTAGCCTTGCTATACAATCTAAATTCACTAATTACAGCTGCTGTAGTAACCTGAAGTTTTATGGATCCATCATCTTAGAAAGAGAGAACAAAGTCAAAATGCAAAATTGAACACAAAAACAACAACAATGAAAGTAAAGATTAAAAATGGTATGCATTAGGTCCTAAGAACATGTAATATTTAAATATTCCCCCTGTATCATTGCTTTGAAGTAGCTCGAATATATGTAGGGAAGATAAATATTTTGCACAGCAAATCGTTTACAGTGTAACTAACTATAGTACCGACACACCACATTTATGCCACTTGACACATCATTAAAATATGATAAATGACTTAAATGTTAAAGTGATTATTGTCAACATAGCGCTCTATCAGTTAAGTTGCTTGAGCCTGTTTTTCTAAGGTTGTAACAGTATTTGTTGTAGTTCAAAGCCATGAAGAGGGTTGGCTGCTCTCACTGAAGAAAGGCAGTTATCTTTGCGCATACAAATGTTGTTTTTTATCCCAGACGTTCCCGAGAGCTGATTTATTGTGCTGGAGGAACAACTGGAAAGGTTTACTTTTATTACTGACTGTGGTCTGCTCTTTAGTTCAGACAATGTGTACTGATTGAAACCATTATATTTTAATAGGGAAATCAATGTAGGACTTTTTTTTTTCGTATTATTTTTTACAGTGAACACTGTGATTCTGGGTATTATTGGGTATTATTACTGGGTATTATTGTTTCAGTTTTAAATAAATCTGCACCACATTGTAAGAGAAATGAAGGATCACTAAAAGTGAACTTGACTGTTTCATGACTGACAGTAGCAACCACAATCGTGTCTGTGTGAGTGTGCGTGTTTGTATATGTAGTGAGATGCAAGGTAGTATTCACACCAGCCTGCTTTTCATTTGACTTCAAAACCACCTCTCCTAAAGCTGTAAATGAAAACAACCTGGAACACAAGGTCAATAGTACTAAATTAAATTTAATCTGTTGGCAGACAGCAGTTCAGACCAATTTGAACCTATTCCTCCCTCAGCAACCAACAAATAAGACCAGGGAAAACAAAGAATAAGGAGGCTGACTGAAACCTATTGAAATATAGCCTCAACCTGTACATATGACACATTTTGAACAAGTTGGAGCCCATGGCCTTAGCTTCTAACTATGGGAGGGATTCCTGCACATGTTTTGCACAATTTTAATCAAATCCACCTTACAAGACAGAAACTAGCAAAAATCTGAATAAATACATGTGCCTTAAAGGCTGTCCCTGTGTTGCATGCTTGAAGCTGTCTGTGCAGTGATGACGTGTTTTCCATTTGGGGCTTGGCTTTGCGCCCTAAGTTCCAAGTGAAAATTGGACTTGACAGTTTAGCAGCTGCTGGCATCAGCTTTCATAAAGCGGTGCTACCTCTGACATGTTTCCTACATCACTGGTTCCCGACCGTGGTCCTCGAGTTCCCCTGTCCTGCATTTTTTAGACGTTTCCCTGAATTCACTCTGATAGACATGACTGTGTCATTTACAGCAGTGGTTTTCAACCCTGGATTTACAAAGTTGTGCAGACCTTGATAACAACCTGATTGTGATCATTAATTAGTCAGGTGTGTTGAAACAGGGAAACATCTTAAAAATGCAGGGCAGGGTTACTCAAGGACCCGATTTGGGAAACACTGCCCTACATGTTGAAGTGCAACATGCCGTTAGTCTGCAGAAGGAGACTGCAGAATCTGTTAACCGACAATCACACAGTAAGCGGTGTACAACAGTTTAAGATTCACTGTTACAGTTTTAATTAAAGTATTTCAAGTGATAGAAAAGGTGATTTATTACCCTACTTATAATTTGATGGCTCCAGAGCTATGTTGCAAGATAACAGTGGCTATTCAGGGCTTCCACGGGAGAAGGAGTCTTGTATAGTGTTTTATGTCTTCTATCTTGTGTCAACACAATATCTTATCCTGTTTATGTAATATCATTCTGTTTATAATAACATTCTGTATTATACTGTTTATTACATAAATGCAATCATGCTAAATGCAACAAACTAGACTACACAGCACAGCACATCCCCTCTTGACCTGTCGGCCTTGGGTTGCGTAGTGCTGCAAAAGCATGTTAGTGCTAGTAGTTACCGCATACTTTTTCGGTTTTAAGTGCAGTTTAGTGTTGGTGAATGCCAGTTCCTCACTTCGCCTCACCACTCAACCCATCCACTTCATTTTGCACATTCATGTGTTGTCCAGGGGTATCCCACTTAATTTCATGGTGGAGGAATGAGGGGAAATCCCTTTAAGCTAAGCTTTTTCAGGGGTACACCCAAATCCAGGGCAAACTTAGGGATGGGACACATCAACCCGACTGCTGACCTTTGGCAGAAAAGCAGTCAGACTGAAGTCGGATCTCGTGTCCCCAAGTTGGTCAAAAAAACACCCCCGAACACACCAACCCAAAGCTGACAGGAGCCTGCGTTCTACGTAATACGTCCCCATGACTGCAACGCTAATCTGTGATTTTGCCGAAATAGAGAAGGAAAGATCAATAACCGGAAATGACGGATCGCTGAAGTCTAGAGTTCTAAACAGAGTCTGCTGTCATCAGTCAGTGTTTTCATTTTTGATAGAAGTCAAGAAGGATCGAGAATACGATGGGTAATAATGAAAATACTGGTGTTCACAACACAGTCAAACACAATCCAAATCCAAACCAACCAATGATTGGTGTGTCCCGGCCCTTAGAATAATTCATGAATTACTGGCAAGATGACTACAGAATATTTGAATGCGTGTATTTTAGCATGGATTAAATTTTTTAAAGGAGGAAAACCAATCAATAGTCAAGTTTGTATTAAGAAATAATCGCCATCTTCATAAAATAAAAAGAAGAACCAAGAGTTACATAGCCTATAGATTTCTCCATTGCTATCAGGCTAGTAAAACCATTTCGAAACACTGATCTGTCTGCAACGTTGAAGTACATCTGCTGTGGAATAGACAGGTGAAGAAAAGAAAACACATGTTAACAACATGACCATCCCTGAAGACATGTTGATCTCTGGGAATAACATGTCATGTCCCTAATCACATCTTTTGCGAAGAATATATTTTGTGTCACTTGTAGCTTCACGTGTCTTGTAGTTTTCTACCACTAAGCCTACCACTAAGCCTCATCACTTTGAACCTAGGGGCCGGAGGGGACAAGCTTCAAAAGAGAAATGAGATTGTTCTCTTCTCTCAATTTTGAAGAGCTGTGACAAAGCTCAAGTCTTTGGCATAGCATTTTTCGTTGAACAGCTGATATAGACAAAAGAATTACTACATGTAACATTCATGCCTAATTCCGTACTAAGTGAGAGCACAGTCTGGTTGAGACTACATGAAGGTTGGATATTATTATTTCCGCATCTTAATTATGTGATATGCTGTCAACTGACAATTTTCTGTTGATATTTTGTCAAATATTTACCGGATTATTGCAGCTGCACACCAGTAAAGACCATTGCCCTGTTTTAAAAAGGTGTGAACCATCCGCAAGCAGTTTAATTAATTTCCATTAATTTATCTGATCTTTCTATCAGGTTTCTTTTAATCATCAGTCCGATTAAAAATTACTCAATTTTCCTCCCTTGGTGACACCTAATTTATTGGCAAATATTGTACATCCCTTCTAACGTGGCACAATATTTTCAGTTAAAGCTGACGTTCTCAACACTGGAGTGCAGTGTTGCAACAAGTTTGCTACCTAAAAAGAAAAAAAAAAAAGGCCACCAAAGCATAAATGATTACATTTTAAAGATTGTAACCTCCCATCTGAAAGGGTAGTGCAATATAAAAATGTTTAGCCTCCAGCGGATATTTATACATCTGCTATAGCTGCTGCTTCAAAGCTTGCACATACTAACTGTGAACAATTTTGAATAAAATAACTACCAAGGCACAATGTGTTTCAGTGACGTTCTTTTGATGAAACTGGAATAAAGTCCATATAATTTCCTCCAACGCTTACTTACTTTCTTGACATGAAAAGCTGCAGAATCTCAGAATCTTCACATCTTTGTTGGAATTTGACCGTGAGACACTCATCACTGCCCACTATCTACAACATAGTAAACTAAAGCTGAGGCAAAAAAATTGCTGGATGATTGGAGAAAAAAAAGGAAATATCAAACCTTTTGAAAAACTAAGTTAATTTGATGGACTCCTTAAAATTCCAGCTCAGAGAAATAATTAAGCGGTTATGTCTGAAACAATATTCTGCACAAAATTCATAGATTAGTTTAGCAAAGTATTACCCGTGGAAAAAGTGCAGCACATGTCCCATACACAAAAGGAAAACCAATTTTAAGCCATTTAATGCTGAACATGTAACTGCAGTGTAAAAACCATGGGTAGGTCGTATCTGAATTAGAGAAAATGGTTCAAATTCCAGTATTTTAAAAGAAAAGAAAAAAAGAGCATAATAAAAGATGAAGGATGAATTTTTAAAAAATGCATAAAATATGAAAGCTGAGAGAAAGCAGATGGTACTTTTTCAACATTTCAATATTCCAAACCAAACAACCAATTTGTAGTGGGTTTTATCTTCTCAACTCAATTTGAATTTGTTTATGCTGTCTCCTCTCTTTTTAACAGAGAGACTCTCTTTGAAAATTTCATTCACTCTATTTTTTCTATCATGCAGCACATTCATATTTCAGGCCCCAAACAAAAAAATAAAGCAGTCACTGCCATTTGACACAGCAATGACAGTTAGGCAAAACAAAGTAAAGGTTAAATGTGAATAAAGTGAGTTTCCTAATTTCAGAAATGTGCTGGACTGTTAATCGGTCAGGATCACGCAGATGTCTTTGAGATAATTAACTTTATTGACCACCACAATTGTAATTACAGCTGCCTCACACTAAAATAATAATAATCCATTTTATTTATATAGGGCTTTTAAAAGTGTGTTTATGTGTTTTTTCTCATGGACGTACACAAACATGAGGCGGCTGCATTGACAGGGGAATAATAGTCCACACTATCAACAGGTCCTGCTTCCGAATCAGGGCTAGCAACCGCTGAAGTCCAGGTGGCTCTGGATTGGCTGAGGGTTCAGTCTGGACTAGTCCACTCTCAACAGGAGAGGGACAGCTGTGGTGGAAGTGTAATTATCAGTTCAACCACTAGGGGGATTTCTCCATGCCCAGTAAACAAATGGGATGCCATTGTCCCCTCTCTGTAGTGCCCATTTTCCGCCCCACTGTGTGGCGTGAATAGCACAAGGAGGTAAATTAGCATAAAACTTAATTCTGGGGATGTAACATCTTGGAAGGTGGTGACTAAACAATCATGGGAGCAAGGGAGTCCTGTGTACAGGGGCGTCAATTGGGTATGGCAAGGTACGGCAGCCGCCACACCTTGGCTTCAAGGGAAAATGTAAATGTTTGTTTGTTTTTTTTAAACATTTATGGAATTACTCTGTGTCTATTTGTATTGATTATTCTATTACTTAATACATATAGAATAACTACAAATGCAAATCAGAACATGATCGATTTCACTAGTTATTATACACTGCAAAAACTCAAAATCTTAACAAGAATATTTGTCTTATTTCTAGTTAAAATGTCTAATTTTTAGTAAAAAAAAAATCTCATTATATTTAAGACAAGACTAAAAAACAACCATTTTCACCTGTTTCAAGTAGACTTTCACTTAAAATAAGTGGAAAAAGTGGAACAAGATTTTTTTGCTTGTAATGAGAAGATAAATCTTGTCCCACTGGCAGATTTTTCTACTTATTTCAAGTGAAAATTTACTTGAAACAGGTGAACCTGGTCAAATAAGTTATTTTTCTGGTGATGACTCTTGTGTAATGACATTTTTTGACTAAAAATGAGACATTTTAACTAGAAATAAGACAAATATTCCTGGTAAGATTTTGAGTTTTTGCAGTGAGCGAGACTGCATTTGAAAAAGTTCCAATTTTTTTGACTACACAGATAAGCTACATAGCAGACTTCTGTGATGAGTATTTGCTGGACGTGTTGATTGATACTCTAGTTAAGTTCTGTGGCTCGTAACCTTGCCATACCTTAGCTTCGACTGAATTGACGCTACTGCCTGTGTAAATGTCTTTTCTTGCAAGAAAGCTGTACAGAACATAAAAACCTTTTAGCAACGTTCAGGCAAAAAGACAGCAAGAAAAAAAGCTACCATATTTTCATCCACAGTAGTTGGAGAACTTTGTCACTGAACTTGGGGCACGAGCTACCGGGAAAACCCTGCTGTCCTGTAGAAACCTCCAGGAGCCTTCATCTGCTAAAGTAGGGAGCTGCCATCTCTCTCCTATACTGTAGCTCCATCAGCAATAGGGGAGCTGTAGAAAAGGGTTGTCCTTACATTAGGAATGCACATCTGGAGAGTGGAAGCGGAATAAAGAGGGGATCACAAGCACATTTCTATAGTGCAAATCACTGTGAGAATGTGGTTAAAGTCAGAATAGAAAAAAGACTTCTGATTGTCGGGACGAGTCACGTCTTGCTCTGTAACGGAGCGGAACCTGCAGTTGCCACTGGTGACACTGATGAAATGTAAATGATTTCTCTCTTGTCATACAGAATACATTCTTTCATACATCATTCATGTCACTGTATTGACACTTCTGTCTTTTTGACTGCCTTCAAGGGCAGTTTTTGCATTTAGGGAAACAAAAATTCATGATTCATGTCATGTGACCACAATAGCAATTATTGTTCTTTTCCTTTGGGGAAAATGTTATGAACTTAACATTTTTTTAAAAAACCTCCCATATTTTTAATCAATCCTTTTTTTATATATATGGTGGAGACTCCAATTCACCCTTATTGGTATGACTTGATGGAAAACCTGCTGAGAGAATTGTTTCTCTGTTGCTCTAGGCATTTCATTTCACAACCACCCACCATAGCTGCTATCACTTTACTCTAAGCATCTTCTCTACGACAGGGCACTGACTTCTTTTGTTTTTGTCTTTTACCTTAGGCTCTTTGTTTTCTTGTGTGAATGCAGCCAAGAGCAAACTTTAGCCCACAATCTTGCTGTGGATTTATTAACCAAGGTCGTCTCATCAATCATGGTACCGGCTGCTATAATGCTATAATCCCGGAAAGATAAGACCCAGTATTTGAATTGTTGATCATACATTTGCTATTTAATCTCCATCACATCGCAAGAGAATAGAGCCACCTGTCCACTTAATTACAACGTATTACTGGTGGTTTAGTCATAGATGGATTTTTTTTTCTTTTCCTTTCTTTCCTTTTTACGCCCTGCAAAAAGCCCATATTTGTTCCTTGTCCAGATTTTTCTGCCTGGCTGGAAAACTGAAGGATATAGCCAAGTGCAGTCAGAATAGCCAAGTGGCAGGCAGGGTGCTGGCTGTGATTTCTTGTTTGTTGCCGCTTCAAATGTCTATCAGTTCTCTTCTGCTCTGCCAACGAGGTCTGACATGCACTCCGATACTCCAGACTCTAAGAGTATATAAGAAGCAAGTAAGTAAGTAACATGTATTTATAGGGCACCTTTCACAGACACCAGTCACAAAGTGCTGTTCGAAAGTACAATAAAAACATAATAGCAAATGGCAGTTGTTTTTTAATATAGCTATAGCAGCCTAGGACTGATTGATCTTTCTATACTGACTGTCTCTGAAGGATTTGCAGCAAAGCTTTTGGAACATCCATAATATCATAACATGGGAAGTACTGCTTCTGCTCATTCTTGTAATGACAAAACCCAGAGTTTGTGTGTTTTATGCGCCTGTCTATTTTATGCAACAGCCTAAAATATAGCAACGTACCTCATGCAATAAGCTTTTAGGATACAGAGAACAATTAACTGGCATTGGTTGATTTTAAAGTATCTCAACAGGTTCTGAAAGGTACAAAATGTTGTGGAAACATTCAACTATCCCAGAAAATGAGTCCTGAGGAAGTTGGTGATTTTTACTCTAATGAATGATCACATTATTTCCAAAGTTGAAATGTTAAAACTCTTATTACTTGGATGAATTTTAAATTTATAATACACATTGATATTAACTTTACATCTAATTATAATTGGCTTTTACATTTTACTTTTTGCATTCACTAGGTTGAGATGTGTTTCCTTAATATTTAAATATATAACCAAATAATAATAAACAATGCATATACCAATCTGCATTTCTTTGTGCTGTTTATTTTTAATCATGCCAGCTTACCAGCACTCTAAACACTCTGTGCACACATACCTGTGTCATAGTCACCCTGAGGTCTATAACATACAACATGACTGTATCTTTTGGGCTTTTTCTGTACCTTACACTTTCTCTGTGCTTTCCACCATCCCTCAGCGGTCCTTTTTTTCAGCTGGATCACCTTGGCGACACAAGTCTCTGTCACCTCCACAGAATGATTGTCTCCCTGGGATTATAACACTGATTTTCTTCCTACTCACGGCCCTGGGAGCCAACTGGTCGGCCCTCAATTAAGTTTTGACAGGGCAGTTGAGAGTGACCTCCATGACTCCAGTTATGATAACCAGTTGTGCAGAACCATGTTTCAAAGACCAAAGGCTGGTTAAATGGCTGCGAGACAAAACTATCACAACCTGATCACTACAGTACATGTGGTATTACAGGGGTTGGAAAATATTGTATTGCCCTGCTTCTATTTATTTACACAAGTTTTAAAAGATAGTGATAAATTCCAATGCCTAAACTACACATAAACAACAACTAACTAAACATTAAACACAAACTTCAGATTATATACATGTGTGTGTCATGATGGCTGTTCATACACGTGAAAAGAAAGATGGATGGCTGACGAAGTCACGTGGTGAATGAGTCTTGCGTGATTCAAAATGGTGGACGAGATTTTGTCTCATCCAGTGTGTGTGTGTGTGTGTGTGTGTGTGGGGGGGGGGGGGGGGGGGGGGCTTAGTAGGAGAGAATGAGAGAAATAGAGAAGAAGGTAAAACCCAAGACACTAGAATCACTTCTCACCACCAGAAAACCAAGTTATTCTGATGTTTCCCACACAGAGACGCACCAATGTGAAACTAACTTCACATGTGCGCTCTGGTCATTCAACTGGGAAATGAGGAAGGGCTTTGCTTTCTGTTGTGGAAGAGCATGTCATCAACATCCAGCAACATGGATGCAGCAGTAGACAAACAATAAAATAAACAAACACACTTAAGCTAATAAACAGTTGTGATGGGATCAGCGGTCCGGCTCACAAAGTAAAACTAAACTAGTTAAATGTGCTAACTATGTGTCTCTGCCCAGACACAAAAACAGCCTCTTACGTGGATCTTTGTTATTGAAGAAAAAGGTGATTTGGTCTGGCCGGTCAGGCTTCCTTGGTGAGTGTCTCTCTCTCTCCTGCTCTCCTCATCTCAGTGTGGATGAGAGTTGCAGCATGGCCAGCAGCAGCTGGGCTTCGTTCAGCTCCAGGTCGGTCCAAAAGCGTTCATGTCAGGTCATGCAAGAGGCCCTTGTTCGGCTCATCTGGGGCTCGGAACGTTTGTGGGTCACTCGTTGCAGCGCTGCAGACTCTGGTTGCCATCTCAAGGCAACGAGACGCTTCTTCAGGCACGATAATGGAAAAGGCCGGCCCATAGCTAGTAGTTATTTACGCTAAAATAGCAGCTGTGGCCTTCTTCATAGCTCACAGAGAACTCCATGGGACAGTGGACAGGGCTGAGGGAGAAGAGATCTTGGGAGCATATTGGGATCTATGCCCAATGAGGGGGCTATTCCTTATCCCCAAGTGTCGTAAATGCAAAGCCTGCTGGGGCTTTGATTCATTGTGTAGGTTCCTTTGTTTCAAACCATGTGGTCAGCTGTAAGAAATCGAGGCTGGGCTTAGAGTTGGGCCTCAGAGCTAGGCCCCCCTAAGTCTTCCCATGTTCAACACAGGACTGTGGCCCAACGGCAGACATAAGTCTGTTGAGTCCAATATTAGTTCAAGTTGGAATTATTGCAAATTCAGATTTCATTGTATAGGAAAGGTGAATCAAATATAATTATAAAGCAGAAATCATACACACAGGTAGTTTACAGCATTTACAGAACAGAGACTAAATTCATAATAAGAGATATGTGAATACAACGTTGAAACCTTTACCTTTCTCTTGCAAATCAGTGGAAGTTTTTCTGTCACGATTAAATGGTCTCATCAGAACACCCCAGTTTACTAAAAAAAAATTTGGTTTGAAAAGGACATGAAGTAAAGTCAAGTTGATTATTTTGGCAGAAATCAAAATCCCTATTGTCCCAAGTATTGTCAAATTAATTAGCCTTAAGTTACAAATGAAAAAAAGAGATTAAGTAATGAAATGCTGTCAATCAGTAAAAAGTAGGGGTGTAACAATATATCGTGCCACGAAATTTCGCGATAAAAAAAACGTCACAATACGCGTCGTGGAGGTGACAAACTGTATCGCGATATTGGGTTATTAATATTAATCTATTGTGTTGACTAGTAACGCGCATCCGACCACGCGTGCCGACCACGCGTGCCGACCGCGCCTCGACCCGCGGACCAAAATTTTACTCCGCTCAGAAGAAACTAGTACCGTTTAGGTCCCGATCACAGGGTTTTGAGCTCTGAACCTTTACTTATGAAAGGCTGGTGTAGAGTTAAGCCATACCTTATTAAATTAAACCTTTTTCGGGTCGTGAGTAGGATAAACACGTGGACAACTTCTTCTGAGTTCGAGTGTAATTTAATGTCCGCTCAACAGGGTAGGATTTTAGAACATCAACACAGCACCTGGTGCCGTACTGTGGCGTATCACTCCGCCCAATCTAAAACATACTAAGCACTACAGATAAACTGACTAGTGTAATTATATTCCCTAATTTACATCAGAATATAAAGAATATATTTATAAAATAATGAACCCTGAATTACCAAAATAACCTTCTTAAAGGTATTGTGACATGAAAAACACATTTTTCTTGATTTTTTGTGTTTTGTTGGGTGTCTTGACATCAATTACACCCAAAAAACAACGAACTTTTAACATTCAGTGTATTGTGTGCTTTCTGGGATTTTCCGCATAACTGTGCAAAAACGGCGCACCTGGTTTGGTGGCGGATCGTTACGTAACGATCCGCTAAATCACCGCCCCCTCCACCCAGCTCCCTGCCTCCTCTCTTCTCCAGCGCACCATAAAGGCCGATTTATGGTTCCGCGTTACACCGACGCAGTGCCTACGGCGTAGGGTTACGCGGCGACGCGCACCGTACGCTGAACCCTACGGCGTAGGCTCTGCGTCGATTTAACGCGGAACCATAAATCAAGGTTAACACGGAGCTGTTTAAAGCCTCTTTTGTTCTAATCACCGGAGGAAAACTGCTAAGAACTGACTGGACTTAAGATAAGGGGACACTTTATTTACATGCCTTTATTTTTGTGATTGTTTGCTGTGGACTGTCTGCTTCGCCCTGCTGCTTTTCCGTGCATGCTTCGCCTGTCGCTCCCGGCTTAACTCTCCGACGCCGCTGTGAGTGTATTGCTCGCGGGGAGCTGCGGTCCCGGTCCTCTGGTCCCGGTTGGACTTCATCCCCGGGCTGTAGTTGCCCTGTCTGGGCTGTGTGTCGGTGTTTGTGGTTTGGTGTGCGCGCGTGTGTGTGGAGACGCTGGCAGAAGTGTGTAGCGGTTGGTTGGAGGAGGTTTGGAGGAGGAGCGGCGCAATGATTGACAGGAAAGGGGGAAAAGGACCCGTTTTTCACGGCGCAAAAAAACACTGTCATAAAAAGGACAGAATGGAGTACTAGAGTGAAGTTTTTCTTGTTACACTCTTTTAGACACATTTAAGGGATGTTGGCCAAGACTTTTAATAGTGTTAAAAGCATGTTAAAAATGATGTCACAATACCTTTAACAAAAATAAATCTCCTCTTACACTTATAAGGTGAGCATGAACCAATCTTTTTTATGATGTAAAATTGTATGTATTTATTTACTTTTATTTATTTATTTAATTTTAGTTGTTAAATTTCTGGAAAAGAAAAAAGTCAAATCATACATGAGAGAAACTATTCCGTTTGTGGCAAAATATTTGTACTTGTATGAAACTGAAGATGCATAATGCATACCTGACATTTACTTTTAGTTCAGTTTGTGGAAAATGGTTGGCCTGGCTTTCTCTTTAAAACTTAAACAGTTATAAAGCATTACAAAATGTAACAATAGGGCAAATGCACAGCATTGTTTTGTATTTTGTGTCTTTCAAATAAAAGACATTTTTTTCCAGTCATATGTTCCTCATTCCACGTTGTTAAAAAAATACTGCTATAATATCGTTATCGTGACCTCAATATCGTGTATCGTACCGTATGGTAAGATTAGTGTATCGTCGCACCCCTAGTAAAAAGGGAAAAAAAAGTTGAAAAGTCTTGAGTCTGGATTTGAAACTGGTTTTTGTCCCGCAACCCTGGGTGTTTTTGGGAAGATCCTTCGGGCTTCGCAGCATAGCACCTTAAGGCTGTGTCATCCTGTTGCTGCAGGTATAATCATCAATATTCTAAAGTAAATAGGTTGAGCCTGTTTTGAAAACAATAACTTCTTAACTTGACTTCTTAAACATTTATCCCGTTTAAGAAAGGAATAAGAAATAGTCACATTCATCTATACAGTCTACTAGTTTTTTTTAAAACTTTTTTTAAAGTAATTACTGAGGGAGAAAATGTTTTTCATAACCAGGGATTTTATTAAACAGATAAATGAGTTTATGAATTAGAAATCATATTACCCAAGTGTACATAGTGCATTAAATAATAACACGGAAGACACCGCCATGTCTTTCCTGAACATCATCAGTTTCACTGATTAGATTTCATAATTGCCTTTTTTTTTTTTTTAACGCTTTATTTTACTTAAATATTTATTTTCTGCTGCCTCAGTGAACAGTCTTGTGACATTTTCTCACAACAAAGCTGTTGGCAATCAAATTCTAGCAAGGCTAGTGGCCTGGCAAGGTTATTGATGAAAGATTTGATGGGATTTAATTTATTACTTAAATTTATGACCATGAGGTGGTACCACAAAGAAATAAACATCCTTCTCCCTTCAAATCCCTTCTGTCTGGCCCCACGGATATCCCTCAAAGACACCAGACCCCACTGCAAAGCACCACACTGTATACATTTTGTTCATCTCCGATTCAACATTTTTCACGGCCCAAATTCTCTGCACCTTGAAGTATAGGACTTATTCATATCAGTGGAAAATCTCAGAGATTAGATCCTGCTCACTTTTAATCGAGCAGTCCTATCAGTTATGTATTTTCAAGAAATACAGCTATGAGGTGCGGCTTTGTACAAGTGTAAAACTAGAATTTTGTTTGAAGAAGAGTCAACTTTAGATGAAAGAATTGCTTCAAACAGTGAAGAAACTCTATTAAAACTTTAAATTTATGTTCACTCAGATGTTATGACATCCAATTACTATCCGTGAAGATACCAATAAGCCCTAATCAACTTTGCATGTGCAGAAAAGAAACCGAAAATATGTAACACCAATGCTTCATTGGTCAGCTGTCTGACAATAGGAAAGAAGAAATTTGAATTCAAGAAAAAAGAAAACACACAACATGCAGAGTGCTGTCAGGAATCAACAGACACCATAGCGCTAATTAACAGTCTTTTGGCAGCTGGCATAAAATCAAAGCAAGACCTGTGTTTGTACAAAGCTGAAGCTCCAACACTGTCTCTGTCTGTTTAGAATTCATTGTTTTTCCAGTCTAAAATTAAATAAGATCGACCAGCATCCACTTATTAATATGCTAATTAGCATATATATATGCAGCCTGCAACAATGTTATTTCCAGGAAGTCAACATGTATTTTCCATGCCAATTTGTGTCTCATTTTTAAAAGCTGCTCTGTGGCTCATTACAGACTCTGGGAAATGGAAGCAAGAGTTTTAAGTCAGGGTATAAACAAGACAAAACTTAGACGTTCTCCGGTGCTGAAGTGTCAATATGCAAAATCTGTTTGATATTTAGAAAGTGTCTCAGCATTCATGGAGAAGACTAAGTGCAGTAATGACTTGTTACATGTGCGCCCTTTACTCCAGCTGGAAATACCACCGCTATTTTGAAGCGAGACACACACAGCGACCACTTTACAGGTGTTGCCACATTGAAATACCTTTTATTCACCTGCATATCTAGATTGTCCAAACCAGATGTTGGAATTATTGTAAATAAGTTATCATGCTGGCTATTGTCAGAACATATGATAACAGAACGCCTGTGACACACTGTTAAAACAATGCTGTGTTAAGTGATTAAAAAGGGCTGCACAATAAGTTTCCTGTTCTATCAGCATAAAACAGAAGTCTGCAGAAAACTTCTTGTTACAAACAAAAACATGTACAAGTTATACTTTTCTACTGACTACGCAGCCAGCTATGTAAATAAAGGCGTGCCCAGAATGAATAAAAGGAAAGAAGAGCAGCAGGCGTGTTATAGTAGGTTTGAGATGTACACGTCTCAGCTGCTCTCCTTGCGCAAGTCAAAAAGATACTTAACTGTGTCCGTGTCTGTTTTGTCTCCAGAAAGTGTGATGTTACAAATGTTAAGGGTTTGAACCTAACACCAGAACATGTAGAATATATGATCTACATAGAAGCATCCACACATGGAAAGTTTTTTTTAGTACCATTCGATAAAAGAAACAACATCCCACAGTGGCCACTGAAAGAACCTGAAACTTACAGACATTGGTTTTACAATTAAGGGAAACCTGTAACTCTCAATGGGACTTTTGCATCCACAAACTTGAATTCTGGTCAGCTCCTCAGAAGCAAAGAGCTCCAGCTGTCTCAGGTTTGAAGAGTTTTATTCTTCAGACTGCAAGTCTCCTTGGATCTATTTGGAAGTTGTTCTTGGATTTTTGGTTAGCATTTGTTTTATCAATCTCTTCAGTTCAATTCAATTTTATTTATATAGCGTCTATTACAACAACACTTCTCTCTAGACGCTTTCCAGAGACCCAGAACATGACCATTGAGCAAATATTACATAAACATAAACAATGGCAGGTAAAAACTCTCCTAGTGGGAGAAAAACCTTAAGCCAAACAGTGGCAAGAAAAACTCCCCATTTTGAGCAGGACCTGGATCATAAGAGGGGTCCATCCTGCCGAAAGCCAGCTGGGCATTCTGTCTTCATTCTGTCATTCAGTATCCTTTTAAGAGCCATGTCCTTAGAGGTTGGTCACAGTCTTGTGGACCCAAAATTTCTGAATGAAATGTACAACTGTAGTCACAGGACTCCAAGCTGCTCAGACATGGCCTTCTAGCCTTTAGCTTAATCATGCTTGTCTATAATTTTCTTTCTGATCTTCTCAGAAAACTCTCACCTTTGCTTTCTGTGGTCTTCATTCAACACCATGATACCAAACAGCAGAATCCCTACTTTCCACCATATAAATAGACTTCACTGACTGTAACACTTTAATTTAATGTGTCAGTCTGGTGTAGTGATCCAGGCCTGGTTCACGACACCTCAAGTCACAGACACACTCTCCCCAAATCCAAGGAGAGTGAAATGACCTTTTTAAGTGAGGTCACACCTGGGGAGGAACAGCCACCTCCAAAAAGATACACATCTTATCCATAAACAAACCAAAGAAGAATTTGGGAGAGACTTTCCAAGCAGGACGAGTAGAATCCACATCAACCTCACCCTGAATAAGTAACACCGGAGGAACCGCCTGTCGAAAGCACCACCAGAGAAGAATTTGGGGGAGGCCCATCAGAGCCTGGCACAACAAGGAACAAAGGAATCTATAGTCCTAAAATTATTACTCTGAGAAGAATCAGACCTGACTCCGTCTCCAGCAACCCCAACTCCATGAGAGAAACTTAAAGACTGGAATGTGTGAATTAACTTTAGTTAAGAAACCTTCAAAGTGATTTTCCTTTTGTTAAACTACAGTTCTATCTTCTTGTTTATCACCATAGTTGATTCTGTTGATGATCGTGCCATGCCTTTTTAAATGATATTAGGTCCTTTATTAAGTTAGAGGAACAATGTAACCAGATGCCTTATGTGTATTCATTAAGTTATAGTACACATGAAAACTGCAATATGATATATATATATATATATATATATATGCAGAGCCGTCTGGGAGATTTGCGAGGCCCTGTGGGAAATGGCCGGGGGGGCCCCTCACGCGTGAGCGTAGCGGGCGTGCCCGAAATTTTTGGGTTTTTCGGGTCGGATCAGGTGTCTATATGCGCAATTTTAACTCTCCTATTAGCAAAATACTGGATACCTTCCCCTGCCTCATCATCATCTCGGCTTGCCTCAACAGGGGGCCTCGCGGCTGCTTGAGATCCGGTCGGATCGGTGATTTTTGTAACAAATTTATCAAACGAGCCTTTCAGAGAGGCATTAAACTCTTCCATTTTCTTTAGTTTTTTTCTTTTTTCATCCCCTGATGGAAATTTCCTGAATCTGTCTAGTTCTCTCGACATTGTGTGACAGTTTGTTCCACACTCCACCCGTCTGGATCAGAGCAGCTTGTGTCTGCGTTGGTCTGAGCAGTTGTTTTGAACAACAGACACGCACATCATTGCACATATATTTATTTATATGCACAGACTAGTACACATTTAGGTCTGTAATGGAAGGTGACTGTTGATATTTATAAGGGAAAAAACGAAAAAAAAAAATGTTTGAAAAAAAAAAAAAAAAACGGCCCATAGCGCGAGGCCCCGTGCGGTCGCACGGTTCGCACACCCCTTGCGACGGCCCTGTATATATGTATATACAGTATATAAAGGGTCCAAATATAGAACTCAATCTATCATGTTGATAAGATTAGATCTATAGGGTTCTTTTCCTTTCTTTCATTTTATTTAATCTTATCCTAAAGAAATGAGGAGAGGAGTAGACCATGAGAGGTGTTAAAACCACCAGCTCAACAGGTCATGATTGGTTGAAGAGACTACTTGACCCCCGCATGGACCAGGTTACTCTAACAATTTAGTTAAGTTGACATTTTTAATATTCGTTTGGCTCCTTTAGCCATCCTTCTTTTCGTTAGTAATTTTCCGCTGAATATTTGAGTCTTTGAGTTTGACTCTGTCTGTTTCTCTCATCAGAACCTCTGTCTAGCTCTCTGTGTGGGTGTGTGTCCGGGTGTTGCGGTGAGAGGCTGCTTTACTCACCCATTTCACACTAAGAACAAATCTCTTCTCCGGATTCAGAACATCAAAAAGGCATTTCAGTCAAATGTATTCGATTGAAAATGTAGGACTTTAATTTAACTTGAATAAATATGAAATGTTTTCTCTTAAATGTTCTCAAAACTATGACATCCCAAGCTGCTTTCAACAATATTGCCTCTGGGCTCATTAAATATCAGGCCTGATACCCGTCGATAATTTACAGTATTGAAGACCTGGTGGAACCTTTCTGCTGAGCTCAGTCCTGAATAGACACAATTGTCTGCTTCTACCTGTGTGACTACGTCATACCAGATCGTCCAAGGTCTTTTTTTTACTCCTTGAAAACTTCAAGAACAGTCAACATTGACTTCTGTCCAATTGTCTCTCATTTGTTTGTTATGTTATTAGCAGCATATCATTATGCTGCATGAGGCAGAGTTTGATGCAGCTCCATCATTTCTTATTTTAGGTTACTTCCCCCTTTTAAAGCTTTTAGACCTGTAAACTGATGTGTCAACTTATTTTTTTATTATGTTTAAATTCATCTTTTGGGTCCGTGAGTGCTGAATAATAGCTTGAATTGTTAAGGCACTGGTACATATAATCATTGATGCAAAACAAATAGCAAGTGTTTTTGGACGCCTATCCCAGCAGGATAGCCCATTTATTTCACTAGAGCCCTGTTGTTTCAGTTTTGATGGCTGTGGAGGAAAATAAAATAATTGTTGATGCAGTCTACAATAAAAATATGAAGTATAAATTATAAACTTTTACATAGTGGCCCATGATAAAAAATAGACCAAAATACAGTGGTAATGCACAAAAATCATCAGAAAATAAATAAATAATGATAGATTAGTTTCTCAAACTACTTTTAGAGTCAATACAAAAATGTTTTTCATATGAGTTCATCAGTCGATAGTGGAGGAATTTTGGACCACTCTTCTTTGCAAAGTTGCTTCACCTGCTGGAGGTTTCATTCATTTATGCACAGCTTTCTTGGGGCTGAACCACACCGTTTCAATCATGCTGAAATCTGGACTTAGACAGGGCCATTGCATCACCTCAGATCTTACGCTATGTTATTTTACAAATTAGTTCATGATCATGTGATGCCCAGATTCTCTGTTTTATGATTTTATGTCTGGCTTCCTCTTCTTCCACTTTTAACCTGTTTTTCCAATGAATTATTCCAATGAACAATATTTGAAAAGTGAAAATGATGCAGAAGTTGTTTTATACTTCATTCATACAATGTCAACATTTTTGTAAATAGATATGTATATGATTTTTTTATACATACATTTGCACATGTTGAAATACTCATTGCTCAGTTTGGAAAAAAGGTCTATATACTCATAGATGATTTAAAGCAGCAGAGCTTCTTGAAGAGTGGACATTCAGAAGTGGTTGCAGAGAGAGAGCAGAACAGAGAGAACAGATCAAGATACTCAAAATCAAATCTTTTCAGAAATTAATGAAAATACCTCAATCTCAGAGGTTTTTTGAGCAGCCTCTTTGTCCTGTTTGGCTCTCTGATAGATGTCTAAATACCTCTATTACTTATGGAGTGGGCTGGCACATTCATTATCCCAAGAAAAGAAAGAAATGTTAGACTCTGTGGTGGCTCCTCCTCCTCCTCCTCCTCCTCCTCCTCCTCCTCCTCCTCCTCCTCCTCCTCCTCCTCCTCCTCCTCCTCCTCCTCCTCCTCCTCCTCCTCCTCCTCCCCCTCCCCCTCCCCCTCCTCCCCCTCCCCCTCCCCCTCCCCCTCCTCCTCCTCCTCCTCCTCCTCCTCCTCCTCTCTGCCATGTATAGCACTGATATATGTGTGACCAAGACAGCCTGAAGTGGAGATCTGAAGCTCAAGAACAGAGACCTTTTAACTTTATTAAACTGTCACATTACACATGCTTCATGCAGTTAGCAGACTTTAATAGATTTAACATGGAAGCTGGGGATGAGAGAGGTAATACTGTGTTAAACGTCTTCCACAGCCTCACCTGGTTCACCACGCCTCCCTCTCTATGCCACATGATCTCCCTATTGAGGCCTGATCAAGGTTATTGCTGGGATTTAACACCATGATATTCAATGAAATGAGATTACATACAACCTAAAAATAGGCTAATACACTTTTAATAAAGAAATGTGTTTAAAAATAGAATCTCCATCTTTTTTTTGTAATGTTTATTAGGGATGGGGAGTGGTAGCCTAGTGGTTACAGAGGCGGGCTTGGATCTGGAGGACCATGTTCATGTCCCTGGCAACTGAGGTGAACTTTTGCTCCCTGAGCAGGGCCCTTAAACCCAGGGCAGATTTCTGTAGTTTCCCTTATGAAATGAAAGAGCCAGGAGAAAAGGTGAACAGAGGAGCGTGAACTGGATGAGCCCATGGATCGGCAGGCGATGGGAGTTTTGCATGTATGAGCAGCTTATCGTGGAACTCCGTTAGCTGGGAGGAAGTGGAGCCTATGGGGGCAGCCTGCTGCTGGCGCCACAGACAATAGAGCCTGAATAATTTTCACTAGAGTGTGGTGATGGATAGTCCTTGTGTCCGTGTCCGTGTCCATGTCCATGCATACTCCGACAGCCACAAGACTTCTTTGCAGAACTCTTCGATGTTTTTGGCATGATGGTGATGTTAGAACCTCTGCAATGTCTAATGTATCTTCGGGTACGACAGATGATTGTCGGCTGACATATACTATGTTTTTAAAAGCCATGTATACACCTTAGACGGGCCAAACTGAAGCTCTTGAGATTTAGCTTTTAGTGGCAGATCATTTTGTCCTAATCTGAGTTATTTCGGCATGTATACGCAAGCAACGCTGAAACGAGTCACTGACTGCCCCGGGACTCCCCCTTCCGGATATGACGAGCCGCAGGAACGGGAACAATAACAGTCACGGCATCACATCAACATGGTAACAGAAGAAGAAGAGGGAAACTTTGTGTGCATCTTACCTGCAACATGATCAGGCTTAGTATGTATGAAATTTGTACGCATTTTGTTGCCCTCCTTTGCGCTTGTTTACTAATTGTACCGGAAGAATGCCAACGCGAAAGTGCGTTTGGCGCCACCTAGCATCGCGGAGTCAAACGCTACTGTTACGTGCCACATAGATAGGGTTCTCTGTGTCTCTGCATTTCTCTTCCACCTTCTCCTCCCCTCCCTACCCCTCATTCTCTGCAGGTCTGAGGTCCATAACCAGCAGCCATTCACCACCCATCTCTCATTGGCCAGCCTCTGATTTCCTGTCTCCGCCCTCCACCAATCATCTCCACCTGTGCGCTATATAAGGGCTGATTGCCAGTTCCCTCTGGCTCTCTCACAGCAAGTTGATGGCTGCTTGCTTAGAGTCCAGAAGCACACCTGCTGTTATTGTTCTTCTACTTAGTCTGGTGTATATGCCCTGCCTTGGGACAGGTAAGACGGGGGCCCCTATACATAGGCATCACGTAGGTAGAATCTATGTTTAGTCACACAAGGTAAGGGATGGTTGCCACTGGTTAGTGTAGTTAGGCAGACATGCTTTTGTTTTCTTATTAGACAGTTAGACAGAACTGTGTTTTTCCTTAGCTGCTTAATTTGATATTTTGGCAACATCCGCGTCCCCTGGCATTGGCATACTTTTGTTTTTTTACCCTTGTAAATATTGTAAATATCTTGCTGAAAAGGCAGTAAAAATTAGCACACCCTTTAAAAACCCTGTGTTGTCTCAGTTATTTGCATACTTTAATGCTTGGGATCCCTTTTGTCTTAGATGTCATGCTATGTGACCCTTGGTTTAAATGCCTGTACATGGCCTAACCAAGGGTTTCGTAACACTACATTGTTGCCAATAGCTTGATTTAGATGTGCATGAAACCGCACTGACTGGCTAAATTGTCAATGTGTGACAGTTGGACTCCTGTTCCTCCCCACAAACCTCTGTGGTGCCATCTATAATAACTAAAACTGAAACTGATCATATTTTTGGACTCACCTGTTTTTACTTTTCAAGTGACTTTTCACCTTCCCTCTTTTTTGTGAATATTAGAGGAATTAATTAGTGTAAATGCAATTTCTTTCTAATTTATTCATTTGTATTTATTTTGTTTACTCAAATATTCCTATAGAGGCACTCATTAACAAAAGTCTCAATTTTGTCTCAAAATCTTCCTAAACACATACAGAAATATTTTCCTTATCGCTATTCTTAAACACAATGTTACCATTAAGGCGTTTGGTCTGGTTCTTTTTTTCTTCCTCCCTTGGCTGGTGACTGACACACAAAACCAGTTGATTGATTTTGTTTTGTGTCTTGTGTCTTTCCAACAAAGATCTGAGAAAAATAGCTTCCAAATCCCAGCAAACTTTGCATTTCATACCTTGTTTCAGCCTGGTTTGTTAAAAAAAACTAAAACACGTCCCTTTTGGTAAAGAAATTTCAAAACCTCAGTCGCTCCTTCAACCCCTCACAATAAAATTATATCAACCAGGTTATTAAAACTGCTGCACCATGTCTGTCCTTACTGCGTAGTCACACTAGTTAATTTAAAACTGTTACGCTGTAAAGTAGGGTGTTATAAAAAATGTAAAGAAATCCTTCACCTACTGGCAGAGAATATTCAAAGTATCCAACAGTCCACACAGTGTGATTGATTGACTTTGTTGCTTTTGATACAGCTAATTGACCAGTTGATGAGTATATTTTCTTTCTTTTTTAATGGATGAATAGAGATGAAAGGACTGCTTTGTTTCCCTAATGTTTAAGATTCCTCCAGCTGTACCTGACCCTGATTCTTTCTTCCCTTTTAGTGCAAATCAGCACAGTCATCCATCCTGCCTATTCACTTTTTGTGAGGGACAGATGGCATTTCTACACTTAGCCATGTCTTACACCACTTATCCACTTTATTTTATTCCTCTTCTTTGTTCATATTTGACGGGTTTAGCCAACCCTTTCTTGTTCGTACACCATTAGTGGTAAGAGGTCTTGCTTGCCTACAGTACTTCAACCACACAAGGCCCGTGCTTTGTCCTCCACCTTGTTTTAAATGCTGTGTTATTTCCACAGACCTATTCCAGCAATCAGATTTTATGACATACCTGGCCAAATAAACTCAGAGTAAGTGGTAAACCAAGGGTTTAGATTGGTCCTTGTCACAAAATTGCTTTCCTTTTCCAAGTTTGACAAATTGATTGACATCCATAAATAATCTGGAGTTCACACTAAAAGAGGAAGATCAGACTATGAAGTAATGTGGTTTTTGGTAGAGCACTGTTCTTTCTTCTATTTTTTTTTATTTTTTAAAAACCTTCTGGAGCCTGACATTTCAAAATTGTCTCACCATGGAGCCACAGAGAGTTATTTGTACAGCACTGAATTTATAGAGCGTGTTGGCAGGGAAAACCTCTCCCCAGTCAGAGTGAAAGGTTTCTATTGCACATTGGTCACAAAAGGGAAACGGGACTGGGATTGGAGGGAGAATATGTACAAAGATCAATGGCAATCATATTCAGCTTGAAATAGAGACACTGCACAAACGTGCTGCTGTCTTCAGGGGTCGTTGGACGTGCCCTCCATCAATAACAATGGTCCGTCCTGTACTGATGTTGAGAGCCACCTGGTTCCCCAGCTGTTTCACAGCCCTCATCTGTCTTCTTACTACTGGTTTGTTGTTGAACCAGCCAATGACAGATTCGGTTAAAAGAAGAAAAAGGATATGATTTAGAGGAAAGTTCTACTAATTTTGAATTCTATTTTTATTTAATTTATACTGTACCTGTGTTGCTATGCGCTTTTAAAGGTCACTGGATTGTATCTGAATAACAGAACAAAGCCTGTACAGTGGGAGCCACATCAAAAAATGAATTTCAAAACTAGATGAATGCATTTTTGCCATAGTAATTCTTTGCCAAGCCAGATATAATTCCTTATGTAGTGTTGTTTTTTTCATTAATATAGCTCTCATTTTCACAAGCCTCTGGCAGAACTTGTTGCTTTAATTTTGAGAAGTGTGTGAAGTGTGTTGCCTTTTATATTACTGTTTTTGACAAACCATAGACAATATCTACAAAAGTTTGTCATGCACATGTGCAACCCTGAGTGAGTGGATTGAACTAATTCATAACCAGTGTTGTGAAACTGACAGCTCAAGTTCAGTTGATGTAGTTTGACTGACCTCGTGATTGTTCAGGGCTTTGGTCCGACTCTTATCTTTGTCCTACATTCACAAACACACACTTCTGTATGTACACTGATACCCGCCATTTGCATTGCCAGCTTTGTTTGTCTTGTTTATGCATATTAAGGTTTATAATTTGCTAGTTTAGTAGTATATTTCATAATTTCTTGAAACTGCGATTAATATTATTTGCACGTATTCATGCTTTTTATAGTTTAAACAGATGTTATTGGTTATTTTCTCATATGTGCGTGTAGCTGTAACTGGTTGCAAATGTCACTGCTCTATAGCTCTGTTCCTCTGTCAGTGTGGCCAACATTAGACCAGAATGCTTAAAGTAATTCATTTACTCATTCAATTCAAGTTATTCCTAATGCATCAGGTCATGAAGTGTATAAAACGTAATAATCTAAACTTTGAGTAATTAATATGTGTCTCCTGCTGTTTATTAATAACCGTTACATGAATAAAAACAAAACTGTCCAATCCTCAACCATGCTTACATTTAATTTACATTGTTGAATGTCTAGAGAAATATATAATGGATTCCTGGTAAATAAAGCAAAAAAGAAGCCTCAATTATTCTCCTCAAATTTAAAACATGAAAATTGGGATGATCCTTGCAACAAGCTTCCAAAACCACTGTTGAGGCTTGTAAGTGAACCCACAAAGTACATTCTTTGGCTACTTGGTACAGAGGATCTGGCATTTTACAGAGTGGTTTTGTCAGTTTTAAATGCATCTGTCAATAAAATTCACAGGCTCACTGACACCCACCCAAACTTGTGAATGGGGATGTGTCGTTGAGGCATCCCCTGACAAAGCGCACTACAGACGCTTACCCGAGAATGTGAAACCCTCACACAACAGAGTAAACTGATGTGTGTTAGTCACTTACTCCTTTTCATTCCCTTTTCGGCAAACCCAAAACCACAGTTAAACCTTTTTTAACACAATCTTCTGCTTGCATACGCACTCCATCATGACTTCCTCACTCAACCGGATTTCACTGCTTTTCCTCAACTGACTGAACACAAAGGCGGGGATCTCGTTTGTTCCCCTGAGGGTCCTCCTGTCACATCTCTGCAGACTTGTTAGCTCATTCACTTCCGCGTCTTCTGTCAAATGAAGTTCTCCCTCCAGATCAAGACCATGCCGGTCATGTCAGCCATGTCTGACTGTGTTTTTGATGTGCAGCCTCTCGTACTTTCTCTGGCTCTGTCAGGGATTGAAAGCATCCCAAATCTCATCTCCACACAGCGTGACAACTCATATGATGTAATGTGATTTAACCAGGAGATACACACTGGAAGTTATTTTGTTATTCATTTGAGCCAGGGCTGCCATCAAAGATTTATATTAAAGTCCCAAAGAGTACAGGGAAAGTTTCACAAAGCAAATGCTGTCCATGTTAAATTTAGGACTGGCCTGAATGTCACTGAACCTCCAGAGTTTCAGATTACAATGGATATTCAAAGCTAAGGGTTGTTGTTATTTATTATTTCATCAGTTACATATGATATGTGACTAATAATATTATCTGATATCATATACAATATGTTACATATTATGAAGCCAAGCAACTTATGCCTGATACAAAATACAACTAACTACACAGCATGTACTTCTTGTCCAGCTGGACTAGGACTGGATGGTGCTATAGCATTGCAAAATCATTTTAGTATTAAGGGTGGTCTAAATACCTTTCCATGGGTTTTGAAGCATCAGTTGAAATATACAATGAATATTTTAATTTTAGTTTTGCTATCAGGAGCCACGTAGAGGAGTATAACCAGGGTAAGGCCGCCCTGTATTGAGCTGAAGTTGACCAGAGAGGGGTTTTTGGGTTGGATCCCTCAGAGTTCATCGGAAGGGGGTGCATGCTTATTTAAAGGGGACCTATTATGAAAAACACGTTTTTTTCTTGCTTTAATATAAGTGGTCTCCCCTCAGCCTGCCAACTCAGAGAAGGAGGAAAGCAACGAAATTCTGCAGTGTCTGTCCAGCCGCACGGATGAGCCATCCAGTGTGATGTGGCTGCTACGAGCCGTTCAGATTCTCGATTTACAGAGATGCGTGAAACCGCGCCCACAACTAACTCTGGCCGGAACAACAACAACAACTCCTCCGGCCGGAGCTTCCACCATTTTTTCGTAGCGGTGTATCGTGATGGCGTCTGTTCGAGCTAGACATGCAAATTGCTCTGTTGTTGGTTGTGAAAACTTGCTTTGTGCCCTCCCCTGCTACGCGTCATTCAGGCAGCCAATCAGCACAGTGCCTCATTATCATAGTCTCCCCACCCACTCAGAATCCCACATCAATCAATCAATCAATCAATCAAATTTTATTTATATAGCACCTTTCATTCAGGTACATGAAATACAAGGTGCTTTGACATTTTGATTGAAAAATAAGCATAATAAACAAATAAATAAAAACTGGGAGACCAAAAAATAAAAACTGGGAGACCAATGCACCCTGACATACAATATAAAATATATAAAATTTATAAAAAGATAAAAGTTCAAGGATTAAGGCTAAAAAATAATCAGTCCACAACAATAAAAAAATAATAAAAAACATTATAAGAGATAGATAAATAAATAAAACAGATACCTCTAAAAAATGTTAAACAGAATAAAACTACAAAATGTGATGCTACATAAAAGCCAGACCAAAGAGATGAGTTTTTAGTCTCTTTTAAGAGTTTAAAAGATAGATAATGAGGTTAGAGACTGGGAGGTTAGAGACTGGGAATTTTATTTAGTAAAAACAAATCAAAAGCTTGTTTTTAACACATTCAAGGCCTGTTTAAAATACATGTAGGTATTAGATGCCATAATAGGTCCCCTTTAAGGTGGCATGGGGGAGCAGGCAAGTCTAAGTAAGTGGACAGCTGAGACTCAGGCTAAGAAATGGATTGACCATCCGTGGCCTGACTCACAAGGGGAAACCTCTGCCAATGGAGACTGAACGATTTTATGGGGCCATTGGGCCACCGTAGCAGGCAAGCATACAATTGCATATCTTTGGTAGAATATCTTTGTCTTGACATCTATCAACTGAAAGTGTTGCCGCACAGCTGAGATCTTTAAAATGAGGACCACATGCCAAACAACCAAAGTGAACTGGAGGATTGCTGTAGTTGACACTCAGAGGTAAGAGAGAGGGTGGAAGAAAAAATAAAGAATACCAAAGGATCTCTGAATATTCAAAAATGTGTGCCCAGCTTTAGTGAAGCTCTGGACTAACAACGTATGTGTATATCTGTTTGTTAGAGGTTTTTTTTTTTACTTCTTTTTGAGGAATCCTGTTTATTCAACATAGAAAGGCAGATGATCAACATCCAGACAAAGACAAGCCTTCCCATCACCACACTGTGTGACTCCCAGAACACTGCAGTGTTCAGAGTCCTACCCTGGAAAAGCAACAACATAAGCAGGATGGAAAGATTCATAATTATTTTACATTTATTTTACATTACAGTTTTAAACTAGCACAATTTACAGAAGAGCTGGAACAACAACAACAAGATTTTCAGTTTTGTCATCAACCATTTTCCATGGCATTAACTGTGCTTTGAGAGCAGCTTTGTTGCTCAAAAATTCCAACATATGTTTGTATCAATGAGATATGTATCAATGAGATATATATCAAAGGAGATTAATCACACATGTGCAAGCCACCATGCAGTGAGCAGTGAAGTACTCCTATCAATGTTCCCTCTAAGCTGCGCGCGTGCGCAATCGCGCACTGCCCGCATATTCTCAGCGCACAAGAAAGTCTATCCAGCGCAGTGCTTTAAGTGGGCTGGTACGCGCCGGTACGGAGTACCCCCACTTCTCAATATTAGCCTCTGGCGTACCGGGACCTTTTACGCCGTACCGGGACTTCTCATGAACTCAGTTCTCTGTTCTCTCCTTGTGATTTGGCTACAGTGGCGTCGCAACGCGACTGGCCCTCGTGAGACGTTCAATCGCAAAGCCTGATTTATGGTTCCGCGCTAAATCGACGCAAGGACCACGCCGTAGGAAACGCTGCGACGCGCAACATACGTGCACGTCTCCGCGTACCCTACGGCGTAGGCTCTGCGTTGGTGTAACGCGGAACCATAAATCAGTTTACGGACGTCCCGCGAGTCGAGAGGAGGAGAAGTGTTGAAGGATTTGGGGAATACAAGGAGCTGTGGGGATCCCGGACACGAGAAAGTCTGAAGCCTCTGCTAAAAGCTGTCCATACCATTGCTGTGTATACCAGCAGTACTGGAGTTGAGGGGGGATGAGGGGGGGTGGCATCCCCTCCTGAAATAAAAACGGCCCAAATCATCCCCCCTGAAATAAAAACGGTCCAAATCCCCCCTGAAATAAAAATGGTCCAAATCATCCCCATCTGAAATAAAAACGGTCCAAATCATCCCCCCTGAAATAAAAACGGTCCAAATCATCCCCATCTGAAATAAAAACGGTCCAAATCATCCCCCCCTGAAATAAAAACGGTCCAAATCATCCCCCCTGAAATAAAAACGGTCCAAATCATCCCCATCTGAAATAAAAACGGTCCAAATCATCCCCCCTGAAATAAAAACGGTCCAAATCATCCCCCCTGAAATAAAAACGGTCCAAATCCCCCCTGAAATAAAAACGGTCCAAATCATCCCCCCTGAAATAAAAACGGTCCAAATCCCCCCTGAAATAAAAATGGTCCAAATCATCCCCATCTGAAATAAAAACGGTCCAAATCATCCCCCCCTGAAATAAAAACGGTCCAAATCATCCCCCCTGAAATAAAAACGGTCCAAATCATCCCCATCTGAAATAAAAACGGTCCAAATCATCCCCCCCTGAAATAAAAATGGTCCAAATCATCCCCCCTGAAATAAAAACGGTCCAAATCATCCCCCCCTGAAATAAAAACGGTCAAAATCATCCCCCCTGTAAAACTGCCATCCCCACTTTCCATCCCTTATGTCATTTCATCAATGAATGTGGTTTTACTGCTATTTCAACATTTACAGTCATCACCAGAAAAATAACTTATTTGACAATTTTCACCTGTTTTAAGTAAATTTTCACTTGAAATAAGTAGAAAAATCTGCCAGTGGAACAAGATTTATCTTCTTATTACAAGCAAAAAAAATATTGTTCCACTGGCAGATTTTTCTACTTATTTCAAATTTTCAAGTGAAAATTGACTTGAAACAAGTGAAAATGGTCAATTAAAACAAAATTTTGTCGACATTTCAACTTTTTTCATAAAATCTTTGACTTTTTTTTCTGAAAATTTCAACTTTTCCCTGGACATTTTGACTTTTTTTCTCTAAATTTTGACTTTTTTCTCAAAATTTCAACTTTTTTTCTCGACATTTCAATTTTTTTTCTCAAAATTTCGAGAAAAAAGTCGAAATTTTCACCTGTTTCAAGTAGATTTTCACCTAAAATAAGTAGAAAAATCTGCCAGTGGAACAAGACTTTTTTGCTTGTAATGAGAAGATAAATCTTGTTCCACTGGCAGATTTTTCTACTAATTTCAAGTGAAAATTTACTTGAAACAGGTGAAGATTGTTGTTTTTTCCAGTGATGAGTCTTGTTTTAAGTGTAATGAGATACTTAAAAATAAAGCGTGCATATCTGATGTTGCTCACAGTCGTCCTGAGTTTGCTCAGGGAGCTTGTGTGTACGCCCAGATACATGACAGATTAGAGGGAACATTGACTCCTATATCTTCCCAGACACTGGCTGTTGTACCTTTCAGCTGATTAAAGCTTGGATGGTATTTCTCATCTTTGGCATTTAGAATCCCACATGTGTTTTATCCCAAAAGGATGGAAGTTGAAATGTGGTCTTATTTGATCACAAAACATGTCCACTCTACCTCTGTCCATCTGAGATGAGCCTGTGCCCCCCCCCCCCCCCCCCCCACATTTCTGCTAAGTGGATGTACGTCTTCCTCCGTGTATAATACACGTTCAGGTTCTCATTCAGGGTGCAGCGGCTAACTGGTTCAGGTGACAATCCTTTTCTAAAGCACTCCAAAGCTCTTGTGGCTGCACGGTGGTCTGACAATTTCTCACGCAGTGGTGCTTGACCACTCAAAGGTCATGCATATCCAACAGCGGATTCCTGCCTTGGCCTTTTATCACTGACATTGCCAAGGCACGTCTCAATTACCCCTAGATTTGCCAAAACCAAATATTGAAAAATAAATAGTTTAATGGAAATGGCACTAAATCGAAAAAAAACGACATTATATTGAATAAACCATTTTACGCTTCCAAGAGGGGGTTGTTCAGGGGATTTGATAATCCACTTTATCGCCAGTGGAATGGGAATGCTTTTTGTGGATTTCCACATCTCTGGCAGCGCTGGGTGTGACGTAGTTGGTCAATCTAAAAGTCAACAACATCTAGTATCCAGCTGTTTTTGGCCACATTAATAGTATGAACTTGTCCTGCAACACTACTTAATCATTATATGTTACGTTAGGGCTTTGCCTCTGAATAATCATTTGAATGATAATCTGCTGCCTTCTTCATCTAGCTATTTTCTCAACACCGTAGCAGCAATTGCAATAATTTATCAGAATAAAGAGATTTTAGTTAATTTTCATCAACGTTGAGATTTTCTTTTTCATTGTTTTGAAGAGAAGTCTTGCAGGACGAGATACGCAGAAGGTTACGAGAATAACACTTGTTTGAAAAAGAGCAATCAATGGAAACACAGACCCCCCACAGTGCTGCCTTTATCGAACTTATTGAAATTCGATTTCTTTTGCAAAAAAAGTGTAACATAAACGATCAACATTAAGTTATTTGCAGTTCTTCATTGAAAAACAAAAGTGTTGGTACAAAGTGACGAGTCACGAAATATGCCTTCATAAAAAGGGTTTCTGGATACAGTTTTTGTATCCAATGCAGACACCCTTGTCTCTCATCAGGTACTCTGATAACTCTTTAAACTTTAATCTCTTTCTTCACAACTTTTTACAAACTGTTCTGAGTGTGTTTATTTTTGTACCTTAGTATAATTAAAGTGTTAAAGACACTGAAAACCCTGAAAAAACTTCAAGTTAAAAAGAAAAAACATCAATAAATTACAGATCGAATCTTTTGTTTCATTTTAGAAAACTTCCCAACATTTCTGGACACAGGTTTTGTATGTATGAGTGCAATGCTGTGCAGGATTAAAGAAGCTGCTTGACCAACATTTAAAGGGCAAAATCTGACCTTTTCAGAAATGTCCATCAGTAACAACAGGCTTCTCCAGAGCCGCTGCCTACATCTCCTTTAAATGCGGACTGCATGCAATACAGGAAACACTGAACCCCCCATATGGATGTTTATATGGAAAGTCCACCATGCAGCCATCATCATAACCTGTTCATTCAGCAGATCACAACACAACTGTCATGTTTGAAATAACACCAGGAAGCAGCAACTGATCAATGGGTTGCTTATAATCTCAGTGACAAGGAACAATTGACTTTAATTCATCTTCCACCCTCAAAGAATAACAGCAAGGCTGTTTTAACCATGAGAAAGTGGGCGCCATGGTTAACAAAACACTGCACAGACACATTTGTACACTTTCACACCCAAGCACAGGTGCATATATGTTTTGTATAGGGATTTTTTTTTTTTACCTGCATTTAAAGATCCACAGTTGAAGATGTATTGCATCAGGTAACGGCATCCAAAAAAAAGAAGAGGGAGAGGAAGACGTTTTAGAAAGTGCTCACAGGCATTAACTGATCACGTTAAAGTCAGCACATAGAAACATATTCAAGATTCAGACATGAGTAAGGTCAAAAATATACGTTAACACAAATGAAACAACTGATTTCTAAAATAATCACCTAAGACTCCTTCCCTTTTATTTCTCTTTTATCTGCACTGGGATGTGCAAGAAACAAACTGCAGGGCATGAAGTCATGGTGTCCACCTAGTGCTGATTGCATATGCTGTGGGCAGATGATGGTATTGCTCAACGTCGTCATTGACTGTAAATAATCTCAAACAGCAAATATCTCAGCTCCTTCAATTTTAATATAGTCATTCCAATTAGTGTTTTTTTTTTCATTCTTGATCAACTGGCGGTTGCCAAAAGTGCAAGTGATGCACTACTGGCATCACGTGGTATTAAGTGGCAGTCAGTGAATCTTATCAGCTGTGTCACTGTAAGTTGAGGCAAGACAGCTGAAAGGATCGAGGAGAAGGTCGATCCTGTTAGCGACCCACACTGATGGAAATGCAGCGATGGAATTTTTGTTTTACAAAACACAGAATTTGTTGCAGATGAGTCACATTTAGTCCAAGTATATACACAGGATACGGGAGACAAACATTTAAAATAATATTCAGAATTGACAGGACAGATGTCTTTCTTTACTCATACAAACCAGAACGTTTGATAGGAGATTCTTCTCACAGAAAAGACCAAAGCAGCACTTTCACTTCAGACTGTGCCTTTCTTCCTTGCGGTAGGATTTGAACTAAGTAGTTGAGTCCTCCCTTTCTCAGTGTAATTCTCTCAGCTCACAGTTAATGACCACTGACCAGTCTGTATCCCTCCCCACCAGCTTTAGAGGAAACTGAGAAAGAGCTACAAGGCTCTACCTTTCAAGGCCATTCTGCACAGAGGCTGCTGACTAGGAGAAAACCATTTCATAACCCTTGGTGCCCACAGAAGTGCAACAAGATAGGTGCAATTATATCCCGATTTTGTAGATGTTCTGTCCAGTACTATGTCCAGTACTATATACTCTGGCAAATTAAGTTGACCCAATTATCTTAGGTGTGCCTTAGCTGTAAGAGGAAAAGTTTAAAAAAAGGGTCAGGCTTCTCCTAATAAAAGTACAAATACCACAACCCTAACAATCACACAACACAGTTACAACTAATGCAGACATCTTGAATTGGTTGCATTTCATATTGTGAAAAAGTGTACGTCAATTTTTTGTTTCATTCGTATGGCTTGTGCGTAAAGCCATCATCATATGAAGAATAAGATAACTTGTTACAAAGTTACTCACTGAATGGGATTTTTTCAGAATCAACCCCTACTTACAGTGTTTAATTGTGTAATCTAAAGGTTTTTGGTTTAGTAGTGACTTCAAACACTGGTGGTCTCAAGCACAGAACAGAAAAGGTTTTTCTTTTTTACATGTCCCCTTTAATGTTAACAGTAGAGAAGCTAACATAATAGCACGGCTATTATTGTGTCTCTGAAGCTCTGCTGTCAGGGGTAAAAAAAAAAAAGAAAAAAAAGAAGGGTGACAAGTTAATCTTAACAACTATGTCACCACACTCACACACACAACAAACAAAGAGTTTGTTCATGAGCTCCCTCACATTCATGTCTAACTTTTCAAGAATCCTGGCTTTTATTCCCCAAAGAGGATTTACCATCATTGTAACAACGAAGCAAAGCTGTTATTTCAACCTGTCTCATTAGTATTCAGCTCTTTTGTTGTTTTTGAAGAAGCAGATTTGTGAAAGACATCCGGCTTAGCATCATGGTCTGAAATTTTTTAACAACACAGAGTACTTAATATTACCCGCACTTCATTTCCTGCCAAATGAAACATTTACATTAAATCTTTCAAGTCCATTTAGCTTAAACAGTTCATCTCAGTCACAGAGCGAGGTTGCCCTTTTGCAAAGCTACAACCACTTTGTCATAAAGTGGTGGAGAATTTTCTGCAGTTGCATTATTTTTGCACACACTATGCCTGTAACTAATGGCCCTTTTCCACTAGTACCTACTCTGCGCGCCTCTACTCGCCACGCCCCCGTCTTGCGCTTCTCCACTACGGGCCGAGGCGGGTAGAGGGGTGCCGAGTAGATACTTTTTCTGTACCTATTCTGCCGAGGTTCTAAGCGTGCTGAGTCGGCCCTGTATCTGATGTCATCACAATACACGTCACTGATTGGTCGGGGGGTGGGGCCGTCAGACATTTGAATCAGGAAGCGGGAGTCAGTGCGAGAGCAGCCCGCGGCTTCCTCATTTTATCCGACAGGCAATGGCAGGGCAAAAGTCTGTTTCGTGATCCAACTCTGAAGTGCAGATGTTCATAAACCTGGTGGCTGAGGACAGAATTAAAAAAGGGATGGAGACGGGCGATAAGGAACGATCAGGTACTCGGTCACTTGATTTCTCATCAGCGGCGACGAACAAAATAAAAGCTTGAAGCTTCTTTCACTCTCATTTTTTAACTTGATATCGAACACAAGCCACAGACCCAGCAGCACATATATCATCTCCACCAGGTTCTACATCTTTAGTGTTGTTGTTTTCTCTGTTTAGATCACACAATCAAATACGTCACAGCAGCTTCGCTCCAACCCGCCTACTTCTCACCTGGGTGTTGAAAAGAAACGAGGACGAGGCGAGCGGAGGCGGGTGGAGGCGGGTGGAGGCGGGACGAGGCGGGACAAGATGTGCCGAGTCAGGGCGCGCTGAGTAGGTACTAGTGGTTAAGCGCCATATGAGAACACGAGATGATTGCCATCATTATGCTGAAAGTCTAGACTCTGCTCCAGCCCTAGTCTCAGACCCAGACTCTGTTCCAGCCCTAGTCTCTGAGCAATACTTTGCTCTGGCCCTTGTCCCTGACCCAAAGTCCAACCTATTTGTAGCTGGACTTTGTGCTCCAGATATAGCCCCAGATCTGGTCCAAAACCCACATGACAAGGGAATGCGGCGTGCAGCACAACGGTACGGAGGGTTTATTAAAAGTCTTTATTATAAAGTCAGCCTCAGCAGGCAATAGAGGAGAGTTCAGTCTTCAGGATCGTGGTAACGCTCAGAGTCGCAGGAGAGCGAATACCAGAAAACAGCCGGTGTGAGTGCTGACTAGATCTGGAAACCGGAACACAGGAACCTAAACGCCGGTCAGTCAGAGGAATCGTCAGGCAGCCCAGGGAGGCAAACAGAAACCAGAGACCCTCAGGCCTAACTAGTGGTCAGGGACAGAAGGCTGAGGTGATGGAGACAAGCGGACAGGTCTGACACAGGCAGGGTCGGCAACAGGTGAAAAACGCTTGAAAGTCAGGCATGACACAAGAACAATCTGGCAGTGACTGGCTGGGAGTGGAGTGCTGAAGTAGAAGCCCAGGGCTGATTGCAGATGCGGAGCAGGTGTGGAAGGGATAGAAACCATAGTGACGCAGCAGGTAGTGCAGCCGTCTCACAGCAAGAAGGTCCTGGGTTCGATTCCCGCCGGGGGACGCTGTGGGTGCTAAAGTGCGTGTTAGTTTCCCCATGACTTCAGCGCCCACACCATGGGTGGGATTGGCGAAAGGATCTTTCTGTGTGGAGTTTGCATGTTCTCCCCGTGTTCCCTTGGGTAGCTAATGGGAGCTACCCTCACAAAAACATGCACACAGTCCTGGGCCACACATGTCACCTCTGGCCAACCGGGGCGCCAGATGGGGTGGGGAGGATCCGGCCAGAATAAAGTGATCCTTCCACGCGCTACGTCCGGCCGGAGAAACCCCACCCTGTCTGGTGAAAAGATGCGGCCTGCTCACTCCTCAGGTTAAGGAGGAGACCTGAGCTCAGTGCAGGGCCCTCCCGGGGTTGGTAGAGGATGACAATGCCCAGGACTGTTAGGTAGGAGCACGGGGTGGTAAAAATGGGAAAAAAACGGGATAAAAAAAAATTTAAAATAAAAAGAAACCATAGTGACACGAGGGGGCGGAGCTGGCAGGTGAGTGAGGCAGGTATGGAGCTGGAGTGGATTTGACACCACAGGCCTATGCACAGACATTTTTGGGGGCTGGTCTCAAACTAAGAAAAAAGAGCAGTGAATTAATTACAGTATAATTTATAGAGTACATAATACAATACCACTTTTTCAATTTACAGTTCATTTTTTAATCCATCAAGATACTCAGAAAATCACAGAAATACACATCAGACATTTATCTGGATTTGTTCTTTTACACGTCAACAATGTCCAGACAGTAACTGAGTTTGAGCTGGAACTACTTGCAAACCATACATCCACGCAACAGCAACATGGTTCTAATACACATACAGTTTGCTATCCAACTGCTTTTGTAATATAGACCAAAAAAGTATTTAATACAAGAACAGTTAATTAGAATGTCATAATCTCCCGACAGGCTAAGACTCTGGGTGTCATCCTCGACAGCACCCTATCCTACCACACCCACATCAACAACACCATCCGGTCCGCCTACCTCCACCTCCAAAACATCAACTGCCTCCACTCTTCTCTCACTCCCAACAGCGCAGCAATCTTGGTTCACTCTCTGGTCACTTCCCACCTGGACTATTGCAATTCCCTTCTCCTTGGTCTCCCTCAAAAACTGCTCCCTAAACCCCAACTGGTCGAGAACGCTGCTGCCCGGATCATAACCAGAAAACGTCCAACAGTCACATCACCCCCATCTACACCAATTCCAATGGCTTCCCATTAAACACCGTATGAACTACAAAATCCTCCTATTGACGTTTAAGGCCATCCATAACCTCGCTCCCCTATACCTCTCTGCCCTCCTATGCATCAATATCCCCACCCGGTCTGTCAGATCTGCCTCCTCCATCAGCCTGACTGTCCACCATGGGGTCTAGAGCCGTCAGCTGCTCCGCCCCTCGTCTCTGAAACTCCCTACCCCCTGACATCAGGAATATTGACTCTGTTTCAGTTTTTAGGACTGATCTCAAAACCTACTTATTTAGCAGGCATTTGACCTACAATAACTGTCTTTTATGTCTGTTGCAAACTCTGCTGTTTTCTGTTGTTTAAATTGTGTTTTTATACTTTGATTGTTGTAGGGCGACCTTGAATGCCATGAAAGGCGCGTAATAAAATACAATATATTATTATTATATTTTAATACCAATGACTTTTAAAGGAGCTTGAGGCCAGATTGAGGCAGAATTTATGAAAAAAATCTGTATACGTTTTAAGTTTTCTAGTAATAATGTCAGATGAAGCGTTCCAAACCAAAAAGAATGAGCCCTCTAGTGTATCTCTCCGTTGCCTTGAACAGGCTGTGTGCTGCAAAATGTGCTGCAATTCTGGACCCGAATTTCCCGCGCTGGGCTGCGGATGTGACGTCACATGACGCTGCATGTGCGTTCTCCCCGTTCTCCCATGCCGGCTTCACTGTTGGCTGCAGTACCCCCAACGGCCGTCGTGGTGAAGGGTGGCGCTAGAGAGTCTAATTTCTTAAAAGGAGCCTCAAGCTCCTTTAAGGGTACTGAAGGGTGAAAGGTATGTCGCCCTCATCCTTCTTTGTATTGCATGGCTTGACCCATAACAGAAGGGTTGTAATTTCAAACTGGCATCTGAAGCTCCTTTTCTTTCCGATTGCTTAAGCAGTTGGCAAAGGAGCAAAATAAATGCTATGTCCAATCATTAAGTGTTGTATATAATCAGGGCTGCGCATAATTATTTTGGTCTGGTGCTCAGAGGAGCCCCTGGATATGTGACTTGGGGCTCCAAAAACGCGGTGACCCGTCTCGCCGGATCGATAAAAGAGGGATGCAGGAATAAGTTATAGGCAAAACGATATTTATTCACTTATAAAGATGAATTAACAAATTATGGTGTGTTTTAGTCTGTAGAGTCAGTATAAAAGTTACAGTTTTCATGGGCCAGATTGGGATGCTCACGGCATATTTTGCACCTAGGGTTGCCAACTTTCAGAAATAGAAATAAAGGACGCCCCGATTTCAGCAGCGCAGGAGACAAAAAAAAAGCCCCAAAACTTCTAAACTGCATAAAAATGTGTTTATTTTATATGAAAAAATGTGTTCTTTAATAGCATTGAACTTGCATGACTGTACATTACATGCAAAGCAAGATATGTTGAACCTTTATTTGTTATAATTTTGATGATGGAATTGTTTATTGATTTCATAAAATATTCTCTAATTTATTTTTTATTTGGGGTTTTCTTAAACTGTGAGCCATAATCAGAGGGCAGCTTCTTGCTGGTGCAGGTAACTGCTGCACGCAGTGACGGACACTGGCTGATTTATGGTTCCGCGTTGCACCAACGCAAAGCTTACGGGGTAGGATACGCGGGAACGCGAACGTACGGTACGCGTCGCCGCGTAACATCATGCAGCCACTTCTCAGCGTGTTTTCTGTTCGATTCGAGTAGTGGTTCAGTTTGGCGTCTCTTTGTAGTTGGTGGTGGTGGAACGCCAAAATAATTACTTAAAGCAGCACAATGTAACTTTTCCACCTTAATATAATATTTCCAGAGTCATTGTGATGGTACATCAACTTACAACAGGTTTAATGACACCTCTGTCATGGTCTGAGGGGTCTGTATCGCCTTCACTGGCACTTTGTAACTTGGAGGTGGATGGTAGGAACCCTTCCACACTACTGGTAAAGCACTACCACACTACTGGTAAAGCACTACCACACTACTGGTAAAGCACTACCACTTTTGTCCAAAGGAGCCGCCCATTTAGCGCATTATGTTTTTTAGTCTTTTAATTGATTTTGTAATCTCTAACTTTACTTTTTCTGTTTGCGAGTTGCCTTTATTTTGGAAACTGTGTTTGTGTGGTGGGCTTCTTGTGGTTGAGTTGTGGGTGGAAAACCATGATCAGTCCCACCTTGAAGTGGACATTGATTGGCTGTTACTGTGTTTGGGCATGTTTAGCAGACGCTGGTAGGCTCCCAGTGTAGCTGGATAGGCATGGAGAGGAACGGTGAGTAGTGGAGAGGAGAAGTGAAAATGGAGGAGCATGTGAAGGTTGTCGGTCCAGTGAATGGGAAATGTACATTTCTAAAACGCCCCGACGGCACCATTGATAAAGGTAGAGTGATACAGTATGTGTTCTTTGTGGAAAGGACTTTGCTCACCACCAAAGCAGCAAAAATGTTAGCTATTTATCGAGCCACAGCAACGCTCTTCCCCAAACTAAACTCGAGGAGAGCACCACGCGCATGTGCATGTCTGCGACCGAGAGGCTGGCAAATTATCTTGCCAAGTGGATGTAAATGGTTAAGGACTGCATCCGTTCATGTCTGTTAAAAAAATAAATAAATAACTTTATAAAGCCACTTTATTTGTTATACATCAATCTCTTGATCTGCCACAATAATGTAATGAATTTAAAAGGAAAACACCTCAAGTTGAGGGCTTTTCTCTGGAATTTTTAGGTGAGATTAAAAAATAAATGAATTAGAATAATTAATTACATATATATATATATATATATATATATATATATATATATATATATATATATATATATATATATATATACATACATACACACACACCTACCTACATGCATACATACATATACATATATAAATATATATAATATTTTTTTTTTTCCCTCAAATAATCAGGGTCAGTAGCTACAGAAATATACACAACACTCCTTATACTATGAACCGACTGTGTAACTTGAGATATAGCAGATGGTGGAGCTGCAAGGATCACTGTGCACTAGGTGCTGGCTTCATTTCTTGCCATTTCTGCCTGGGCATGAAAGGGACAGAGCAATCTTCAATGGCAGCACTGAACAAGAAATTCAAGTAATTTCACTTATGCATAGTGCACTGAGGGATACCAGCAAAAACCCATTGCTCTGTTCTGGTGTTAACCTAACATATAATCCTACTTATTGTTTAGCTGATCAAAAGTGCATGGTGAAAGTAACATGCATTTTCTGTGCAACACTAGTTCAGTCAAATATCAACAGACCAGTTCAGAAATTCATTGCAGCCAAAAGAACTCAGTGTTCTTAGAGAGCTGGATTGAACCCGACATTGATTGAGATGCCACATGCACAGATAGCTTCCATCCTAGAAACTACCTTTCAGTACCTGTCAGACTTCCAGGTCTCACATACAATATCCTTCACTCATTGAAGGACACAAGAAAGCTTTTGAATTTATAGTGTGTTGGAATTTCATTTCCTTGTAAAAGCAGAAGAAAGAAAAGCCTCAGAACAGTATTCAATCATGAACTGGGTCATTTCAAGTTTCAAAAGAGAGCAGATGTGGGTTTACCAGGATATCAGGCATTCAGTGGTGGACAACTAATTTATTGTCAAGGTTCACCCGCACAAAATTTCCACTCAGTCCTATGTGTGTAGAAGTGAAGCGAGCATGTAATAAATTGAAAGAGGGATGCAAAACACAGGCTTCTTGCACAGTGTGAAGGACAATGTATTGTTTGCACAAGTTTAGTTGCCATCCATCCATCCATCTTCTTCCGCTTATCCGTTCCCGGGTCGCGGGGGCAGCAGCCTCAACAGGGATGCCCAAACTTCCTTCACCCCAGACACTTCCTCTAGCTCTTCCGAGGGGAGTCAGAGGCGTTCTCAGGCCAGCCAAGAGACATAGTCTCTCCAGCGTGTCCTGGGTCTTCCCCGGGGTCTCCTCCCGGAGGGACATGCCTGGAACACCTCCCTAGGGAGGCGTCCAGGAGGCATCCGGTACAGATGCCCAAGCCACCTCAGCTGACTCCTCTCAATGTGAAGGAGTAGCGGCTCGACTCCGAGCTCCTCCCGGGTGACCGAACTCCTCACCCATCTCTAAGGGAGCGTCCAGCCACCCTGCGGAGGAAACTCATCTCGGCCGCTTGTATCCGCGATCTTGTCCTTTCGGTCACTACCCAAAGTTCATGACCATAGGTGAGGGTAGGTGCGTAGACCGGTAAATCGAGAGCTTCGCCTTTCGACTCAGCTCCTCCTTCATCACGACGGTCCGGTACATCGACCGCATAACTGCGGACGCTGCACCGATCCGTCTGTCAATCTCACACTCCACCGTTCCCTCACTCGTGAATAAGACCCCGAGATACTTGAACTCCTCCACCTGAGGCAGGACTTCTCCACCCACCTGGAGAAGGCATGCCACCCTTTCCCGATGGAGAACCATGTCCTCGGTTTTGGAGGTGCTGATTCTCATCCCTGCCACGTCGCACTCGGCCTCAAACCGCCCCAGCACATGCTGAAGGTCCCGGTCCGATGAAGCCAACAGGACAACGTCATCTGCAAAAAGCAGAGATGAAATCCTGAGGTTCCCAAACCGGATCCCCTCCGGCCCCTGGCTACGCCTAGAAATCATGTCCATAAAAATTATGAACCGGACCAGTGACAAAGGGCAGCCCTGCCGGAGTCCAACATGCACCGGGAACAAGTCTGACCTACTGCCGGCAATGCGAACCAAACTCCTGCTCCGATCATATAGAGACCGGACAGCCCTTAATAGAGGGCCCCGGACTCCATACTCACTGAGCACCCCCCACAGAATGGCACGAGGGACATGGTCAAATGCCTTCACCAGATCCACAAAACACATGTAGACTGGTTGGGCAAATTCCCATGAACCCTCAAGCGCCCTGCGGAGGGTATAGAGCTGGTCCAGTGTAAGTTAAAAAAGTGTAAGTTTAGTTGCATGTGATATAAATGTAGCAGGATCCAAGGGTCCATCTAGAGACACCTCAGTACAAACTGAAAATATATGGAATGGGATTTCAGAATGTACATTTGCCAATAGTATCAGTGTACGATTATTACTATTGCAACAAGACATCATCAGTAGGGTGAAACTAACCTATCTCAACCCAGTTCACGTTCCCTATTAGTGCATTAACAGCTTATTTCTGAAACTCATTTTTGAAGAACATTTGGACATTAGAGGTCATCAACATTCTCTAAAGATACAATTGGTCTTCTTGAAAGAACTCATTAGTTATCTGAGAAGTAGAAAAATGACTTAAGATTTCTTCAAGATAAAAAAAGACGGACATGCATCCTATTAATGAACAAATTAAAATGTTACATCTTTAAATAACACTTTAGGCCTAGTCATTGTTTATGTTTGTCGAAGTTAGAGTATTTTCCACACTATAAGATGCACCCAAAAGCCTTTAATTTTCTAAAAAGCCGGCAGTGCGCCTGATAATGAGGTGCGCCTTACATAGGATCATTACGGTAATTTCTGTTACTGTAGTCAGGGGGATTTTGGGTACTGTAGTCGGTGTCGCTGAAGTAACGGTGATAAAAACGGTGGTAAAAAAACAGTATGATTTATTACAGTCCCACATCACCTATGTAAAGACCCCCAAAATGGCACCTATAAAGAGACACACTTACAACGCAGAGTTCAAACTCAAGGCTATCAGCCACGCGAATTGCGTGGCAGCGGTGGATGGCGGAAGGGGAACACATGTTCACCAAGGTGGGACGGCAGCGCCGCGCGTCGTACTCCACCATCTGCTAGTGGATAGTCCATTTATTGAAGGTGCGCCTTATAATGTGATGCACCTCATGGTGCGGAACTTATGGTGTGTATAATAAATTACACATTTTAAGAAAGACAGTATCTGGGAAGATGTTTCAACTTATCAGGTAAGTCAGTCTACTAAAATCTTTTATTCCTTAAAGGGGACCTATTATGAAAAACATGTTTTCTCTTGCTTTAACATATATACAGTGGTCTCCCCTCAGCCTGCCAACTCAGAGAAGGAGGAAAGCAACCAAATTCTGCAGTGTCTGTACAGCCGCCCGGATGAGCCATCCAGTGTGATGTGACTTCTACGAGCCGTTCAGATTCTGCTCCCTTTCGTTACATAACCAAAATGCGATTTACATAAGTGGACCTCCGATGCGTGAAACCACGCCCACAACTAACTCCGCCGGCCGGAGCTTCCGCCATTTTTTCGTAGCGGTGTATCGCATCATTCAGGCAGCCAATCAGTACAGTGCCTCATTATCATAGCCTCCCCGCCCACACAGAATCCCTCATAGATAATGAGGTTAGAGAATGGGAAGATAAAGACATGGCTCAGAGGTTGAATTTCTAATTTATTTAGCAAAAACAATCAAAAGCTTGTTTTTAAGACATTCAAGGCCTGTTTAAAATAGGTATTAGATGCCATAATAGGTCCCCTTTAACAAAGTACAAACATTATTCATACACACACTTCTATAAAGGAGACAGCCTTGCTTAAATAGATCCACTTGGTTAGCTAAGCTAAAACAATTTCCATTCCGGCCACACTGGAGACGCTCTGTTATGTGTGCTTATGGCTTGCAGTAATTGCAGCCTCTTTAGTGAAGTAATGCAGATAAACTTTCATCCAGCATCCGAAAGCTGATGTCAAATTGAGAGAAATGAATAACAAAGCTTTTTATGTAACCAAACTATTGAGTCCGCCTGTGCTTGGAAAGATGATAACCTGAAGCATGTGAAGCACAGACACGTTTCTGCATCACTGCCCACCTCTGTATACCCACACAGTCTGAAATGCAAATTAGATAAAGAAGAAAATGCCTCTGGCAGTGTCTGTAGACTGGAAAAGAGGACCGTTTTTAACTGCATAGTTTATACTGGGATGGGGAAAAAACCAAACACTTAACTTCATGACATCTCATAAGGATAACTACCAAAACTGGAATCTAAATGAATGGAAAGTTATTTCAGCTTTTTCATACTGTAGGGTCGCCACAGTTGATCGATGAGTTCGGCATATTGATTTGACATATGGTTTACATTGGATCGCATTTCTGACACCATGCTTCCCATTCATCTGACCAATAGGAGTAATATGGGCTCCAGTGTCCACCACTGGGACACTTTGGCGGGACATTGATTTAGCACCTTTCTGATTGTAAAAATACAATAATATGGATCTGATTCGAGGACAGGCAAAGAACTGTCCATGAAATCTCTGGAGAAACTGACATTCTTTTTACAACAACAATCAGAGAAGTTTATGAGATGGTGGTCAAAACGGATCAGATATCTAAGCTCATGGGGAGCAGAACTGCTTTGAATTCACTTATTGTACAGTTTGAGGTACCGTACTACTATAACTATAACCACTGAATGACTCCGAGGACATTGATGGGAATAGATTTATACAGAAAATTAGTAAGTGTAACATCTTTTGTTCATTTGTTGAGATATTTTCTTTCCTTTTTTTGTTTTTGTATCTGTTTTGCAATTTTAAATGAAATTAAAGCTGCAAGCAGCGATGAACGGGCCCTCGCACTCACGGCCACCGCCCCCCATAAGCATATCAGAAAAGACACCACCCACGACTCTCTATGTCAAACCATTCAAAAGTTATGGCAGAAAATCGGGACAACCAATCAGAAGAAGGGGCGGGGCTAATTCAGGCCAATGAAGGTCAAGGTCTCAATACCGAGTCCCATGACACCACCCACGACTCTCTATGTTAAACCATTCAAAAGTTATGGCATAAAATCGGGACAACCAATCAGAAGAAGAGGCGGGGCTAATTAAGGCCAACGAAGCTTAAGAACTCAGTACAAAGTCCCATGACACCACCAACGACTTCCTATGTCAAACCATTAAAAAGTTATAGCAGAAAAAAGGGACAACCAATCAGAAGAAGAGGCGGGGCTAATTCAGGCCAATGAAGGTCAAGGACTCCATAAAGAATCTGACGACACCACCCAGGACTCTCTATGTCAAACCATTCCAATGTTATAGCAGAAAATCGGGACAACCAATCAGAAGAAGGGGCGGGGCTAATTAAGGCCAACGAAGCTTAAGAACTCATTACAGAGTCCCATGACACCACCCACAACTTCCTATGTCAAACCTTTCAAAAGTTATAGCAGAAAAAAAGGACAACCAATCAGAAGAAGGGGCGGGGCTAATTCAGTCCAATGAAGGTCAAGGACTCCATAAAGAGTCCCATGATACCACCCACAACTTCCTATGTCAAACCATTCAAAAGTTATGGCAGAGAAAAGTATTCTAGGGGGTGCTGTTGAGCCGTTAGGCCACGCCCATTAATGCAAACCATGAAATATCAAATTTATTGCCAAGTCTGTCTTGCATGCAAAATTTGGTGACTTTTGGAGAACTATCAAATATGGACCAATCAGATTTCAAAATGGCCGACTTCCTGTTCGGTTTCGGCCATGGCTCCAAGAGACTTTTCTTTAAGTTGTGCCATGATACAGGTGTATAGCGATTTTCGTGCATGTACGTCAAACCGTATTGTGGGGCTTGAGGCACAAAGTTTTCCGGGGGGCGCTGTTGAGCCATTTTGCCACGCCCATTAATGCAAACCATGAAATATCACATTTATCGCCAGTCCTGGCTTGCGTGCCAAATTTGGTGCCTTTTGGGGAACTATCAAATATGGACCAATCAGATGAAGGGGGGGTGCGCTTGTTGGCGTCTAGCGTCGCCACGGTAACACTTTTGAAAGAGAAAAGTAATGCGTGTAGTCGCAGGATGGAGACGCACATTTTGATGTATAACACATCTGGGTTCACGATACGGTTCGGGCCGTATTAATTCTCGAAGGAATGGCATATATTGCTCCAAAATTACGCGATTAATTCAGAATGTTCAAAATGGCCGACTTCCTGTTCGGTTTCGGCCGTGGCGCCAAGAGACTTTTCTTTAAGTTGCGACATGATACAGGTGTGTTGCGATTTTCGTTCATGTACGTCAAACCGTATTGAGGGGCTTGAGGCGCAAAGTTTTTTCTGTCTGAACCAATCAGATGAAGGGTGGGCGCGCTTTTCAGCGTCTAGCGTCGCCACGGTAACGCTTTTGAAAGAGAAAAGTAATGCGTGGTGTCGGAGGATGAAGACGCACATTTTGATGTATAACACACCTGGGTGCACGTTACGGTTCGGGCCGTATTAACTGCCGAAGGAAGGCATAAATTTCGCCAAAATGACACGATTAATTCAAAATGGACGACTTCCTGTTCGGTTTCTCGACATGACGCCCAGAGACTTTTCTTTAAGTTGGGCCATGATACAGGTGTGTACCGATTTTCGTGCATGTACGACAAACCGCATTGTGGGGCTTGAGGCACAAAGTTTTCCGGGGGGCGCTGTTGAGCCATTTTGCCACGCCCATTAATGCAAACCATTAAATATCAAATTTTTCGCCAGGCCTGACTTGCATGCAAAATTTGGTGACTTTTTGGGCACGTTTAGGGGGGCAAAAAGGCCTTCCTTTTGTCAGAACAATAAGAAGAAGAAGAAGAAGAAGAAGAAGAAGAACTAGAAAATTTCTGGAAATTTTGATATGGGCATGCCCTACCGCCCATTCGACCCCTCTCGCCGCTTTGGTTTGGGGCTGTAGTGTTTGTGTTCGGGGCGGTTCTATGTCAGTTTGAGGTGTTTACGGTTGTATTGCATTCATTCCTGTGCTCCCAATAGCTATTAATGGGGCGCGCTTTTTGCCGTCTAGCACTGTAACGCTTTTGACTGAGAAAAGTAATGCCCATCGAGGCACGATGGAGAAGCATCTAACGGTGTATGCCGTGCATGGGTGCACGTTCCGGTTCAGACTACGTTAACGGATAGGGTTTTGTTTCCACCATGGTAAAAAAAAACCCATCCGAATGAATGGGGCCATTTGGACTGGATTTTACATTAAAGCTTCCTTAAATCACAGCTTCATGAAATTTGAATATGTTGAAGATCACAGCTTGCCGAGTCGGGGAACATTTGTATCATGTCTCTACGATAATCTGTTGCCTAGCAACAAGCATCCAAAGTCAAATGGAAATTAAAAAAAAAAAGAAAGGTCAATATCGCAAAAACTTTAAAAGTTGGCATAATGAGCTTCTAGGGTCCGTTAGTGCCAATCAGGCCGAGTGTTTGAAAGTTTGAACGATGTCTCTACGATAAAGTCCGGCCGAGCAATAAGCGTCTGAATTTTCGCCTTTTTTTTTGCTTTTTGGCATCTAGCGTTGCCACGGTAACACTTTTGACTGAGAAAAGTAATGCCCATTGAGGCACGATGGAGACGCATCCAACGATATATGCCATGCATGGGTGCACATTGCGGTCCGAGCAGCATTAACAGATTGTTTATTCACATGCTCCCCCATGCCATGGCAACAAGCCCCATAGGATAGAATGGGACAATTTGGCTTTAATATCTAAAAAGCTGTAAACGACAGCGTAATGAGACCTCAGTATGTTGTAGTCCACATCAACCTGAGTCTTTTAACGTTGGAACCAAGTCTCTACGATACTGCGTTGCCGCGCAACAAGCATCCGAAGTTCCGTTAGCATCAAAATGAGAAGAGTAAAATATCTCAAAAACCGTAATAGCAAGCATGACGAGACTAAAATATGTTGCAGTACAAAGCGTCCCGGGTTGGTCAATGTTGTAATGATGTCTGTACGATAAACCGTTGCCTAGCAACAAGCGTCCAAAATAAAAGTGATTTTTTTTTTTAATTGAAAGTTAAATATCGCAAAAACCGTAGTAACTAGAATGATGAAGTTGTATGGTCCTTTAAAGACTATCGGGCCGAGTGTTTCAAAGTTTGAACGATGTCTCTACGATAAAGTTCGGCCGAGCAATAAGCGCGGGAATTTTCGCCTTTTTTTTTGCTTTTTAGCAACTAGCGTTGCCATGGTAACCCCTATTACTGAGAAAAGTAATACCCATCGAATCACGATGGAGACGCATCCAACGATGTATGCCATGCATGGGTGCACGTTGCGGTTCGGGCCGTATTAACGGACGAAAAAAAGTGCGGAATAATAAGAACTAGACAAAATTCCCGGGAAATTTTGAAGTGCCACGGACTACTGCCGGATGATCGCGGGGCTTATTTGCACCCATGAAGGTCAAGGACTCGATACTTAGTCATTTGACACCACCCATGACTCTCTATGTCAAACCATTCAAAAGTTATTACAGAAAATATGTAATAGGCTAATAGAACCGCTAACAAGACCGCTAACGGGATCGCTAACTGAACCGCTAACGGGATCGCTAAAGGGATCGCTAACAGAACCGCTAACGGGACCGCTAACCGAGCCGCTAACGGAATCGCTAACCGAGCCGCTAACAACCGCTAACGGGACCGCTAACGGGACCGCTAACGGGACCGCTAACGGGACCGCTAACGGGATCGCTAATGGGATCGCTAACGGAACCGCTAACGGGACCGCTAACGGGACCGCTAACCGAGCCGCTAATGGGGTCGCTAACGGGACCGCTAACAACCGCTAACGGAACTGCTAACGGGACCGCTAAAAGAACCGCTAACGGGACCGCTAACGAGATCGCTAACAACCGCTAGCGGAACCGCTAACGGGACCGCTAATGGGATTGCTAACGGGACCGCTAACGGGGTCGCTAACTGGACCGCTAACGGGATCGCTAACTGGACTGCTAATGGGACCGCTAACGGGATCGCTAACGGAATCGCTAACTAAACCGCTAACGGGACCGCTAACCGAGCCGCTAACGGGATCGCTAACCGAGCCGCTAACGGGATCGCTAACGGGATCGCTAACAACCGCTAACGGGACCGCTAACGGGATTGCTAACGGGACCGCTAACGGGGTCGCTAACTGGACCGCTAACGGGATCGCTAACTGGACCGCTAATGGGACCGCTAACGGGATCGCTAACAGGACCGCTAACAGAACCGCTAACGGGACCGCTAACACCAATAACACTACCATCCCATAATAAACACCTACCATCCCATAATAACACTAACATCCTATAAAAACACTAACATCCCATAATAACACTAACATCCTATAAAAACACCTGCCATCCCATAATAACACTAACATCCTATAAAAATACCTGCCATCCCATAATAACACTAACATCCTATAAAAACACCTGACATCCCATAATAACACTAACATCCTATAAAAACACCTGCCATCCCATAATAACACCTATCATGTGTGTGTGTGTGTGTGTGTGTGTGTGTGTGTGTGTGTGTGTGTGTGTGTGTGTGTGTTCATCTAAGGTTAAAAGGTCAGGGTTCAGATTTCTCCATTTTCCAGGTTATACTATGAAGTCTGTACTGAGTGAGTCATGTGACCAGTTCTGGGTCAGCCTAATCAGTCAACAGCTGAGCTCTGGTTGCTAGGGGCAACAAGAACCTGATACAGAGGGAGCGGGAATGACTCAGCTGGATTTTCGGTTGTGACAAACCTGAAATCACTCCACTTTGCGCTCAAACCGTAGCACTTAGCAGAAAAACGAAAACATTTTGAGAAACAGAGAACCTACCAGATTATCTAAATGTTATTTTCATACAGATATTCCTTAAAATGTGTTAGTAACGGCAATTCGAAAACAAAAATGAGATTTTTTTTAAGAAAACTTCATTTAACATGGGAGTCAATGAAGAGACAGACAGGAATTGGCGTGACTGTTGGCTCCCCCGTTAAAATTTTGTGCACACCACGCCTGTCAAAGTCACATTTTACGAATCACAACACCTATGTCTATATTCTGACCAAAAATGATCTGTCTACCTTTTACGGTTTGGCCGTGACCTCGAGTTACAAATAAGAAATCATGTTTTTTTTTCAGTGTAACTACACTCTAGCAAACTGACTCCCGTGCTCTAGATTTGAAAAAAAGTGATTTCCAGTCCTCGCTTGAGCGCTCATATCTTGAAAAGTGTACATTTTAGGAAAAAACAGTCCGGGGTTTGGAGAGAGAAGAGAAGTTTTCCTCCGTTTTGAAGTTTGAATGACGTTTCTACGTCCAAATATGAGAAAGATACGTGACTCGGAAAAAAGGTGAATTTTGTCTTTTTTTTCTCAACATTTTCCCATCCGCTTATAATGGCGCCATTGAAATGCATGGGAAAATCTTCCCCATTAGTTTGGAAATTTGGAAATGTTTTTGCACTTCGTGCAAAAACTATTCGTGCCATCGTTCTGAAAATCCACAGGACTGTAGTTAAATTCAGGGCCTACAACTTTCTAAATCGGTTCGGAATTTTTCGAGTAACGGTGTGCGAGTGGTGAGGCCCCAAAGTTCACGCAATGCGTTCCGGATGGGGCAAAAAGCGCACGTTTGTGCACGTTGCGCAAAAACGTGCACGCCAATTGCTTATAAAAGTCATACCCATCGATTCCCGATTAAGGCGCACGTTTCTACGTTTTTACTTTTCGCGTTTTCTCAAAGCTGTGGGACTAGTTACGGGACGAAGTTTATACGGAAGAATATGGAATAAACTAGACCAAAATTCCCGGGAAATTTTGAAGTGCCACGGACTACTGCCGGATGATCGCGGGATGCACCCATGAAGGTCAAGGACTCGATACTTAGTCATTTGACACCACCCATGACTCTCTATGTCAAACCATTCAAAAGATATTGGACTATAACGTATCGGCCAATCAGAAGAAGGGGCGTGGCTAATTTGCACCAATGAGGGTCAGGGACTCGATACTTAGTCATTTGACACCACCCATGTCTCTGTATGTCAAACCATTCAAAAGATATTGAACTTTAACGTATCAGCCAATCAGAAGAAGGGGCGTGGCTAATTTGCACCAATGAGGGTCAGGGACTCGATACTTGGTCATTTGACACCACCCATGTCTCTGTATGTCAAACCATTCAAAAGATATTGGACTATAACGTATCGGCCAATCAGAAGAAGGGGCGTGGCTAATTTGCACCAATGAGGGTCAGGGACTCCATACTTAGTCATTTGACACCACCCATGTCTCTGTATGTCAAACCATTCAAAAGATATTGGACTTTAACGTATCAGCCAATCAGAAGAAGGGGCGGGGCTAATTTGCACCAATGAGGGTCAGGGACTCGATACTTAGTCATTTGACACCACCCATGTCTCTGTATGTCAAACCATTCAAAAGATATTGGACTTTAACGTATCAGCCAATCAGAAGAAGGGGCGTGGCTAATTTGCACCAATGAGGGTCAGGGACTCGATACTTAGTCTTTTGACACCACCCATGTCTCTGTATGTCAAACCATTCAAAAGATATTGGACTATAACGTATCGGCCAATCAGAAGAAGGGGCGTGGCTAATTTGCACCAATGAGGGTCAGGGACTCCATACTTAGTCATTTGACACCACCCATGTCTCTGTATGTCAAACCATTCAAAAGATATTGGACTTTAACGTATCAGCCAATCAGAAGAAGGGGCGGGGCTAATTTGCACCAATGAGGGTCAGGGACTCGATACTTAGTCATTTGACACCACCCATGTCTCTGTATGTCAAACCATTCAAAAGATATTGGACTTTAACGTATCAGCCAATCAGAAGAAGGGGCGGGGCTAATTTGCACCAATGAGGGTCAGGGACTCGATACTTAGTCATTTGACACCACCCATGTCTCTGTATGTCAAACCATTCAAAAGATATTGGACTTTAACGTATCAGCCAATCAGAAGAAGGGGCGGGGCTAATTTGCACCAATGAGGGTCAGGGGCTCGATACTTAGTCATTTGATACCACCCGTGAGTCTCTATGTCAAACCATTCAAAAGATATTGGACTATAACGTATCGGCCAATCAGAAGAAGGGGCGGGGCTAATATGTATATATAATATACAAATGTAAATATTTATATGTATAATAATAATAATATACATATATATCCCATGAACCTGTCCCCAGCAGGACTGGGGATCATGTAAGGTCAAAAGGTCAGGGTTCAGATTCCTCCATTATCCAAGGTAAAGTATTATGAAGTCTGCATTGAGTGGGTCATGTGACTAGTTCTGGGTCACATGACCCGGAAGTATGGTAGTGTATATTGTATTGGAATGACTCAGCTAGTTCTTCGGATTTGACAAGCCTCAAATAACTTCACCTTGTAATCAAACTGTAGCTCCTAGCAGAAAAACAAAGACATCGTGAGAGAGACAGAACCCGGAAGATTCTGACAATCTTAATTTTATTCAGATATTCCTTAAAATGTGTTAGTAACGGCAATTCGAAAACAAAAATGAGATTTTTTTGAAGAAATTTTTTTTTAAACATTGCAGTGAATGGAGAGAGAGACAGGAATTGGCATGGCTCTTAGTCTCCCCATTTAAATGTTGTGCACACCACGCCTGTCAAAGTCACATTTTAAGAATACCAAAATGTATGTCTACATTCTGACCAAAAATTATCTGTCCAGCTTTTACGGTTCGGCCGTGAGGTCGAGTTACAAATAAAAATTATGGTCATTTTTTCAGGGTTCTGCTCACTCTGATCAATTAAAACCTCCACTCTAGATTTGAAAAAGGGGGTTTTTTAGTCCTCGCTTGAAGGCTCATATCTTGAAAAGTGTACATTTTAGGAAAAAACAGTCCGGGGTTTGGAGAGAGAAGAGAAGTTTTCCTCCGTTTTGAAGTTTGAATGACGTTTCTACGTCCAAGTATGAGAAAGATACTTGACTTGGAAAAAAGGTGAATTTTGTCTTTTTTTTCTCAACATTTTCCCATCCGCTTATAATGGCGCCATTGAAATGCATGGGAAAATCTTCCCCATTAGTTTGGAAATTTGGAAATGTTTTTGCACTTCGTGCAAAAACTATTCGTGCCATCGTTCTGAAAATCCACAGGACTGTAGTTAAATTCAGGGCCTACAACTTTCTAAATCGGTTCAGAATTTTTCGAGTAACGGTGTGCGAGTGGTGAGGCCCCAAAGTTCACGCAATGCGTTCCGGATGGGGCAAAAAGCGCACGTTTGTGCACGTTGCGCAAAAACGTGCACGCCAATTGCTTATAAAAGTCATACCCATCGATTCCCGATTAAGGCGCACGTTTCTACGTTTTTACTTTTCGCGTTTTCTCAAAGCTGTGGGACTAGTTACGCGCCGAAGTTTTTACGGAAGAATATATAATAAATACTAGACAAAATTCCCGGGAAATTTTGAAGTGCCACGGACTACTGCCGGATGATCGCGGGATGCACCCATGACGGTCAAGGACTCGATACTTAGTCATTTGACACCACCCATGACTCTCTATGTCAAACCATTCAAAAGATATTGGACTATAATGTATCGGCCAATCAGAAGAAGGGGCGGGGCTAATTTGCACCAATGAGGGTCAAGGACTCGATACTTAGTAATATGACATCACCCATGACTCTGTATGTCAAACCAATCAAAAGATATTGGACTATAACGTATTGGCCAATCACAAGAAGGGGCGGGGCTAATTTGCACCAATGAGGGTCAGGGACTCGATACTTAGTCATTTGACACCACCCATTACTCTCTATGTCAAACCATTCAAAAGATATTGGACTATAACGTATCGGCCAATCAGAAGAAGGGGCGGGGCTAATTTGCACCAATGAGGGTCAGGGACTCGATACTTAGTCATTTGACACCACCCATTACTCTCTATGTCAAACCATTCAAAAGATATTGGACTATAACGTATCGGCCAATCAGAAGAAGGGGCGGGGCTAATTTGCACCAATGAGGGTCAGGGACTCGATACTTAGTCATTTGACACCACCCATTACTCTCTATGTCAAACCATTCAAAAGATATTGGACTATAACGTATCGGCCAATCAGAAGAAGGGGCGTGGCTAATTTGCACCAATGAGGGTCAGGGACTCCATACTTAGTCATTTGACACCACCCATGTCTCTGTATGTCAAACCATTCAAAAGATATTGGACTTTAACGTGTCAGCCAATCAGAAGAAGGGGCGGGGCTAATTTTCACCAATGAGGGTCAGGGACTCGATACTTAGTCATTTGACACCACCCATGTCTCTGTATGTCAAACCATTCAAAAGATATTGGACTATAACGTGTCGGCCAATCAGAAAAAGGGGCGTGGCTAATTTGCACCAATGAGGGTCAGGGACTCGATACTTATTCATTTGACACCACCCATGTCTCTGTATGTCAAACCATTCAAAAGATATTGCACTTTAACTTATCAGCCAATCAGAAGAAGGGGCGTGGCTAATTTGCACCAATGAGGGTCAGGGACTCGATACTTAGTCATTTGACACCACCCATGTCTCTGTATGTCAAACCATTCAAAAGATATTGGACTATAACGTATCGGCCAATCAGAAGAAGGGGCGTGGCTAATTTGCACCAATGAGGGTCAGGGACTCGATACTTAGTCATTTGACACCACCCATGTCTCTGTATGTCAAACCATTCAAAGATATTGGACTATAACGTATCGGCCAATCAGAAGATGGGGCGGGGCTAATTTGCACCAATGAAGGTCAGGGACTCGATACTTAGTCATTTGACACCACCCATTACTCTGTATGTCAAACCATTCAAAAGATATTGGACTATAACGTATCGGCCAATCAGAAGAAGGGGCGGGGCTAATTTGTATATATAATATACAAATGTAAATATTTATATGTATAATAATAATAATATACATATATATCCAATGAACCTGTTCCCAGCAGGACTGGGGATCATGTAAGGTCAAAAGGTCAGGGTTCAGATTCCTCCATTTTCCAGGTTATATTACATGAAGTCTGTAATGACTGTGTCATGGGACCAGGTCTGGGTCAGTCTAATCAGCACAGCTGTGCTCTGGTTGTTAGGGGCAACAAGAACCTGATACAGAGGGAGCGGGAATGACAGCTAGATTTTCGGTTGTGACAAACCTCAAATCACTCCACTTTGCGGTCAAACCGTAGCTCTTAGCAGAAATATGAAAACATCGTGAGAGACAGAGAACCCAGAACATTCTGTCAATCTTATTTTCATTCAGATATTCCTTAAAATGTGTTAGTAACGGCAATTCGAAAACAAAAATGAGATTTTTTTTAAGAAAATGTTTTTTAACATGGGAGTCAATGAACAGCGAGACAGGAATTGGCGCGTCTGTTGGGCCCCCCGTTAAAATTTTGTGCACACCACGCCTGTCAAAGTCACATTTTATAAATCACAACACCTATGTCTATATTCTGACCAAAAATGATCTGTCTACCTTTTACGGTTTGGCCGTGACCTCGAGTTACAAATAAGAAATCATGTTTTTTTTTCAGTGTAACTACACTCTAGCAAACTGACTCCCGTGCTCTAGATTTGAAAAAAAGTGATTTCCAGACCTCGCTTGAGGGCTCATATCTTGAAAAGTGTACATTTTAGGAAAAAACAGTCCGGGGTTTAGAGAGAGAAGAGAAGTTTTCCTCCGTTTTGAAGTTTGAATGACGTTTCTACGTGCAAGTATGAGAAAGATACGTGACTCAGAAAAAAGGTGATTTTTTTTTTTTTTAACCTCATCCCACACACAGTGTGAAATGCTGCCCCATACAAATACATGGCCCCCATTAGTTTGGAAATTTGGAAATGTTTTTGCACTTCGTGCAAAAACTATTCGTGCCATCGTTCTGAAAATCCACAGGAATGTAGTTAAATTCAGGGCCTACAACTTTCTAAATCGGTTCATAATTTTTCGAGTAACGGTGTGCGAGTGGTGAGGCCCCAAAGTTCACGCAATGCGTTCCGGATGGGGCAAAAAGCGCACGTTTGTGCACGTTGCGCAAAAACGTGCACGCCAATCGCTTATAAAAGTCATACCCATCGATTCCCGATTAAGGCGCACGTTTCTACGTTTTTACTTTTCGCGTTTTGTCAAAGCTGTGGGACTAGTTACGCGCCGAAGTTTTTACGGAAGAATATATAATAACTAGACCAAAATTCCCGGGAAATTTTTAAGTGCCACGGACTACTGCCGGATGATCGCGGGATGCACCCATGAAGGTCAAGGACTCGATACTTGGTCATTTGACACCACCCATGACTCTCTATGTCAAACCATTCAAAAGATATTGGACTATAACGTATCGGCCAATCAGAAGAAGGGGCGTGGCTAATTTGCACCAATGAGGGTCAGGGACTCGATACTTAGTCATTTGACACCACCCATGTCTCTGTATGTCAAACCATTCAAAAGATATTGGACTTTAACGTATCAGCCAATCAGAAGAAGGGGCGTGGCTAATTTGCACCAATGAGGGTCAGGGACTCGATACTTGGTCATTTGACACCACCCATGTCTCTGTATGTCAAACCATTCAAAAGATATTGGACTATAACGTATCGGCCAATCAGAAGAAGGGGCGTGGCTAATTTGCACCAATGAGGGTGAGGGACTCCATACTTAGTCATTTGACACCACCCATGTCTCTGTATGTCAAACCATTCAAAAGATATTGGACTTTAACGTATCAGCCAATCAGAAGAAGGGGCGGGGCTAATTTGCACCAATGAGGGTCAGGGACTCGATACTTAGTCATTTGACACCACCCATGTCTCTGTATGTCAAACCATTCAAAAGATATTGGACTTTAACGTATCAGCCAATCAGAAGAAGGGGCGTGGCTAATTTGCACCAATGAGGGTCAGGGACTCGATACTTAGTCATTTGACACCACCCATGTCTCTGTATGTCAAACCATTCAAAAGATATTGGACTTTAACGTATCAGCCAATCAGAAGAAGGGGCGGGGCTAATTTGCACCAATGAGGGTCAGGGACTCGATACTTAGTCATTTGACACCACCCATGTCTCTGTATGTCAAACCATTCAAAAGATATTGGACTATAACGTATCGGCCAATCAGAAGAAGGGGCGTGGCTAATTTGCACCAATGAGGGTCAGGGACTCGATACTTAGTCATTTGACACCACCCATGTCTCTGTATGTCAAACCATTCAAAAGATATTGGACTTTAACGTATCAGCCAATCAGAAGAAGGGGCGGGGCTAATTTGCACCAATGAGTGTCAGGGGCTCGATACTTAGTCATTTGATACCACCCGTGAGTCTCTATGTCAAACCATTCAAAAGATATTGGACTATAACGTATCGGCCAATCAGAAGAAGGGGCGGGGCTAATATGTATATATAATATACAAATGTAAATATTTATATGTATAATAATAATAATATACATATATATCCCATGAACCTGTCCCCAGCAGGACTGGGGATCACGTAAGGTCAGGGTTCAGATTCCTCCATTATCCAAGGTAAAGTATTATGAAGTCTGCATTGAGTGGGTCATGTGACTAGTTCTGGGTCACATGACCCGGAAGTATGGTAGTGTATATTGTATTGGAATGACTCAGCTACTTTTTCGGATTTGACAAGCCTCAAATAACTTCACCTTGTAATCAAACTGTAGCTCCTAGCAGAAAAACAAAGACATCGTGAGAGAGACAGAACCCGGAAGATTCTGACAATCTTAATTTCATTCAGATATTCCTTAAAATGTGTTAGTAACGGCAATTCGAAAACAAAAATGAGATTTTTTTGAAGAAATTTTTTTTTAACATTGCAGTGAAAGGAGAAGGAGACAGGAATTGGCATGGCTCTTAGTCTCCCCGTTTAAATTTTGTGCACACCACGCCTGTCAAAGTCACATTTTAAGAATACCAAAATGTATGTCTACATTCTGACCAAAAATTATCTGTTTACCTTTTACGGTTTGGCCGTGACCTCGAGTTACAAATAAAAATTATGATCATTTTTTCAAGGTTCTGCTCACTCTGATCAATTAGAACGTCCACTCTAGATTTGACAAAGAGTGATTTTCAGTCCTCGCTTGAGGGCTCATATCTTGAAAAGTGTACATTTTAGGAAAAAACAGTCCGGGGTTTAGAGAGAGAAGAGAAGTTTTCCTCCGTTATGAAGTTTGAATGACGTTTCTACGTGCAAGTATGAGAAAGATATGTGACTCTGAAAAAAGGTGAATTTTTTCTTTTTTCTCGACATTCTCCCATCCGCTTTGAATGGTGCCATAGGAATACATGGGGAAATGAGCTCCCCATTAGTTTGGAAATTTGGAAATGTTTTTGCACTTCGTGCAAAAACTATTCGTGCCAACGTTCTGAAAATCCACAGGACTGTAGTTAAATTCAGGGCCTACAACTTTCTAAATCGGTTCATAATTTTTCGAGTAACGGTGTGCAAGTGGTGAGGCCCCAAAGTTCACGCAATGCGTTCCGGATGGGGCAAAAAGTGCACGTTTGTGCACGTTGCGCAAAAACGTGCACGCCAATCGCTAATAAAAGTCATACCAATCGATTCCCGATTAAGGCGCACGTTTCTACGTTTTTACTTTTCGCGTTTTCTCAAAGCTGCGGGACAAGTTACGCGCCGAAGTTTATACGGAAGAATATGGAATAAATAAATAAATAATAAGCCTGAGCAATAGTATGAGTGCCTCGTGCTGCGCACGAGGCACTCCTCCTCCATTGAGCTTGCGCATCTCAATGGAGGAGGAGTGCCACGTGGCGCAGCCGTGGCACTAATAAGCCTGAGCAATAGTATGAGTGCCTCGTGCTGCGCACGAGGCACTCCTCCTCCATTGAGCTTGCGCAGCTCAATGGAGGAGGCGTGCCACGTGGCGCAGCCGTGGCACTAAATAAGCCTGAGCAATAGTAAGAGTGCCTCGTGCTGCGCACGAGGCACTCCTCCTCCATTGCGCAGCTCAATGGAGGAGGAGTGCCACGTGGCGCAGCCGTGGCACTAATAATAAGCCTGAGCAATAGTATGAGTGCCTCGTGCTGCGCACGAGGCACTCCTCCTCCATTGAGCTTGCGCAGCTCAATGGAGGAGGCGTGCCACGTGGCGCAGCCGTGGCACTAATAATAATAATAATAAGAAAAGGGAAACCTTTTCTAGATACTAATATATCGCCTTCATTTTCATGTTTTTCCTCATTTTTTCGGCCGTGTTTTACTTTTTGGGGATTTTTTTTTTCCACATCAGTGCGGGGTCATGCTGTACACCCGCTGGTGCGCAGTGGGACTTTTGCGACTTTAGCATGCTAGCAGCATTGCCCTTTGGGCCATTCTGGACGATTGCAATATGGTCATGCCACTACTTGGCATGCCCATAATAATTCCTACAGATACAATAGGGCCTTCGCACTGCAAGTGCTCGGGCCCTAATAAAAGGAAGAGTACTTTATTAGAAAATGAGTCTTGGTTCATTTTTTTAAATTATGTGTGTACCAAATCATTATCGTGTATGTCTTTATTTCTCTTACCCAGAGCCTTTCAATTGGGCTAAAATCTGAAGTTTGGCTGAAAATACAAGAATTCAGCTTTTGGAATGATCTCATCCTTCTAATATAGATTTGCCTGTGTGCTTCAGATCATTGTACAGCTGCATGACCACATTTTGACCAACCTCCAGCTATCTAACATGTGGCTTCACATTTTCCTCCAGAATACTCTGCTAGATGGGGAAATTCATGGTCAACTCAAATTAGAAGCTCCCCAGGTCTTGCTGGAATGCAACCCCAAATCATCAACTGTCTACCACCGTTATTCCTCCTGAAATGGTGTGTATGGGTTTCATCAAACAGTGCACTTAGCATTAAGGCCAAACAACTTCATTTTGGTATGCCTAAAGGACATGATTCCGTAAGTCTTATGGTTTTTTCAGATAATGTCCTGAACTTCAGCCATGCTTCAGTTATCTTTCTAAACAGAAAAGGCTTTTCTCTTGTCAAACCTTTCCATACGAACTGCATATGTATATAGTCTTCCTCCAATTGTGCTGTCATGACTTAATCATTTCACAAGCTCAGTGAGGTATCTTAGGTTATTTTCTTTTTTCAGCTTTTATCTTTGTTTGTTTTCTCTGTCTGATCTTAGTGGAAATTTGCTACGGTGTCTACTCCTGGGAATACGGGCAACTGTCTTGATGCTCTCCACTTGTTATAATCAATTAAACAAAAAAACAAAATAAAAAACTAAAATAACTGTACAACACTGAACTTGAGATTGTTTAAAAATATATTTTTTTATAAATATCTCCAGTTTGATGTGCAACAGTTACCTCTCTAAGACCATTGTTTATGCATTTCCCTTTTGGCACTTTGTTCAAACACATCTAAATTCTCCAGACCATCAAACTGCAAAACACGTCTGCTTTTGCAGAGGGTTACACATCTGCTGTTGATCACTTAATCATATGCTTATGATTAGCAGCACCTAGCTGCTACAGTACCTGCCCTCTTAAAGGAGCATGAGGTAGGATTGAGGCAGGATTTATGAAAAAAATTAGTATACGTTTTAAGTTTTCTAGTAATAATGTCAGATGAAGCGTTCCACACCAAAACGAATGAGCCCTCTAGTGTATCTCTCCGTTGCCTTGAACAGGCTGTGTGCTGCAAAATGTGCTGCAATTCGGTCCCGAATTTCCCGCGCTGGGCGGCGGATGTGATGTCACATGACGCTGCATGTGCATTCTCCCCGTTCTCCCGTGCCGGCTTCACTGTTGGCTGCAGTACCCCCGACGGCCGTCGTGGCGAAGGGTGGCGCTAGAGAGTCTCATTTCTTAAAAGGAGCCTCATGCTCCTTTAAGGGGTGAATATACTTGCTGTTCAGAACGCGTACGCATCATGGCCGTCACGCATATTCTGTGTTCATTTGACGCGTCGACCGGCGCGTTCTCCAAAAGACACTGAACGTGTACGCGACCTGCAGTTCTCGCTCTGCCTGCGAGTGGCGCTGGTCCTGGTCCCAGCACCAGCTGACCACAAGTGACTTGACGCAGAGGTCTGTTTTGAAGAGAGGCTGAGCAGCTGTTATCCTCACATTTATGATCCACATCGCCACCGCACAGTGACAAACATGCGTGTCAAAACAGCGGGCGGCAGATCAACACAGTCCTGGTGCAGATAGAGTCGTAGTCGTTATGTCCGTGCTAGTCGGAAGATGCAGCGGTGATGGTGCTGGTGGGCTGTTTTGTCCACCGATCAAACGTCTGAGCCGGAAACAGAGGTTCTTCAGTCATCGCTCGACCGACACCGACTTTGCTCCAGATATTTTGGTAAATTAATCTCCTGACGATGTGCGCGTGCGCTCTCCAAACGTGTAACTGGTTGCTGCAGCTCGACAGCTCGTCTCTGTCACCCCGTAGCGCACGATGACAGCCAGCTCTGCGGTCTCGGACTCGCCGTGTGTGGTTTTGAGCTGAATTAGTAACAACGAAATGGAGGAAATGCAGAAATATCGCTGCTGTTTCTCATCATCAGTTGCTGCATCGGAAAGACAAACAAGGTCTCCAGTCTCCCAACGGCTCTGGTTGGACGGCCTGACAAACCATCTCCAATTGCGCCGTTTTCTTTACCGAGATCAGATCAGATCAGCAGAGCAGTGCATTGATCTCCTCTTCATCCCGTGTTGCCGTCTTGTTTATTTATCTTTATTCCACAACTTAAAGCTGGTTTATTATACTACTACCAAATATCTTATTACTTTTCTAACTCTGGCTGTGCATACTGCCCCAAATCGGTTACCGCCGGTACGATGCGCTCTCCTCGTGCGCTACGCAAGCAACGTTGCAGTTGGTTGTGAATGCGAACGGACGCGAACGCAGGCTCAAACAACAAGTGTATCCACCCCTTAAGATCTTGTGGAAGAAGTAAAGGAGTGCTTAGCATTACCCACAGCATTTTCTTTTCTTATAAAAAGGCCAAGGTGAAAACCAAAGTATGATGTTGTATATCCGAGGTTACGTACAAGACGCACTATGATCAGATGATTTGTATAATCTTTTCACCCCAAAAGATGAAAAAATATTAAAAAAATTGAAATTAAGTTAAAGAGTGGGTTTTTACTTTTGCAAATGAAAGTCTTCTTTTTTTTTAAATATGCTCTCAAAACCCCAGAAAATCTGGACATACATTAACAACAGTAATTTAGTGATCCTGGTTACTTCACTTGTTAGTCAGCTGCATTTGGCCTCCATTTTCTCATCAGCAGGTAGCTACACTCAGCACATTAAAATCCATTTGCTACAAATGCTTTGAGGAAGTAGTAAATTAGAGACACACGAGTTAAATTTATGTTTATACAGGCTTAAGACACAAATGGTTAGCTCTAATAAGCTCAAGGTTCAGCAGAGTTGGCAACTCTGCCACATCACATACCATTCAGTCATTTGTTTCAACTATAATAAGAATTTACTGCATATAAATGAAGTCTTAGCATTTATATTAAAAGTACTGGGGCAGACAGAATGCATTTGTGCTCTTGACATCAGACATTATCTGCATAAAAAAAACATTTATTGACCTAATGAGTCAATTTGCAGTAAACAGCTCGGTTCTAATTCGGCTTTTCTCTAGAGATGCAAGTAGTTCATTTGACAGTGCTCTCTGCTTTAAGGCAAACACATACAGCCAAGAGCCATTAAACATGAAATGGAAAGAAAATAACACTCACATTAAAAATAAATAAAAAAAAAGGACTCAATAATGAGTGCACCTCTCCTACATCCCCTTATTACATGGTCTAATAGCCTTTAGCCATAAAGGATTCTGTGTCACAGCTCAGTCCTACTGGCCTTCAGTCTAAGGATCAATCTGTGATTGAGGCATGGAATCAGTGATTGGTATTGATTACTTGGAAATGGTTCCCCATTGGACCAAAGCAACAGCCACCTTTACACTAAGTAATGAAGTACTTACACACACTCTATACTGTAGACAGATATGTTAGAGGGTAAAGGGGAAAAAAAGAAAAATCTTTCGACTTTAGAGTTCATGCCAATACTACAGTCCTGCGTGAAGCTGTTTTACTAATCTGCTTCCTACTCCCTCAAGATTTCTAACCATTTCTGTCTGCTCTTTTTTCGTAACACTTTGAGTGGATTTATATAAAGAAATACATTTATTTTAAATAAGGGCTGCATATTTTGGTTTGGCGGTTAGTTTAGCTAATATCTAACCATTATCACCTCTTCATCAGTCATCGGGCTATGGTTATAATGTAGGGTTTTTGTTGTGGCTCCCTGTGTTATTTTCAGAACTCCTGTATGTTTTTGTTTATTTTGATATTGTATTGGGGGTTACATTTTGTATTCTCAGTTTTTTCTTAAGTTCCTTGATCCCTTTAGAGATACCTTTTTGTTTGGTTTCTTTTCTTTTATCCTTGACTTGCTTCCTGTTTCTGTTTAAAAGTCTGTTTCTTGGTTTAAGTTCTGCTTTGACTTCGGCCCTGTTTACACGTAGCAAAAACTGTGGTGTTTTCATGTGTTTTGGCCGTTCATTTACACGAAAACGAAGCTCAAAGTCACCAAAAACGATCATTTCTGAAAACTCCGGCCAAAGTGGAGATTTGCAAAAACTCAGTCTTCACGTTTGCTTGTAAACAGAGAGAATTTAGGCTTCAGAACGTCATATTATGCAACAGAAACGTCACCAGCATCATGAGTGCCACCTGTGTTTACAATTTGTTTGGCCACCGTCAATATTCTCTTGTATTTTACCTGTTTTATATTCTAAAGTGACACTTAAAAGTAACTCCACTTCTCTGTCACTCCAAAGGAAAGACTCTCGTTCCATCTTGGAAGTAATTGGAAGTTACACGTGTCATTTGTTGACGTTTTTTTCCAGGATTCTGATTGGCTAACATGACTTTATGCTTCTCGTTACGCTGCCCCCTGTAGGTTTGGCTGCTCATAGCACCTTAACAGCATATTTATGCGGGTTCGTGTAAATTATGGTATTTTTCAAAACGTAGAGGGGGAAATATCTGTTTTTGTAAATACCTGGCTGTGTGTAAACGTGGCCTTCTGCCGTGAGACTCTCTCCTGATCATTCACACCTGCACCTCATTAGCCCCTGTCAGTATACATGATATTTTCTTGTTTTTCTACCTGTTTGTATTCTGTGTTCTTATTTTTCTTGTTCTTGTTCTTGTTCTGTACTTGTTCTAGCAACACTTTTGGTTTTCTATTTGATACTCCTGCCGTCTCTTGCATCCTGCATTTAGGTCCTCGTCACATCTTAACAAGTGTTAAAAGTGAGGGAACAAGTAATAAAGGTTTCATGACAAACGTACCTAATTTTGTGTTTGTCATCTAACCTATACATATGTGTGTGTGTGTGTGTGTGTGTGTGTGTGTGTGTGTGTGTGTGTGTGTGTGTGTGTGTAATATATATATATATATATATATATATATATATATATATATATATATATATATATATATATATATATATATATATATATTACACACACATGTGTATGTGCTTTTAAAGTCTGTTTTTCTTCATACTGCAAGGCATTATTTTGCAAAAGGTCCAGGAAATGTGTTGGAAAAAGGGAAAGTCAATTCTACCACTGAGTCTGGGTCAAAGCAGACTTATACTTGGAAGGGTCTTGAAATAATTCACCATGGCTCTCAGCTCCTTCAGCCGATCAAAGCTAAGCTTCTGGTCAATATTGACAATGGGACACACTGTTTCAAATGTTCCTGTGAGAACACCATAAATGACCACCGTGCATAGCTGATGCGTGGTCAGATCAAGCAACCTACTGCTTCGCTAAACTACTTCCCTGGACCATTCCCAGGTAAACACACGGACAGTCACAGTGGTCTATTAGAACAATTAACAGCACTACAACATATATTTTCTTTAAAATATGAATGATTATGTTTGGTCTTTTTCCACAGCTACAAGACCATGCCCATAATTTCACATACATGCGTTGCTTTAATTCATTTTACTTTTTGTGGTACAAAATCTATCTGGAGAGCAACATAATTTTTTGAAAAAGCCTGTAAATATGTTTTTTAACGTTGTAACACCGGGGTTCGGTGAAGATTGACCTGATTTTGGTCAGTTAAGGAACTGCAACTTTTATTCCATCCGTTTTGTCTTCAACCCAGCAGTTAGTATGTTGGTGGCGGACAGCCACGTTATACCTACCTTTTTAAAAATACTTGCATCTTGAGACTACTGGGATCCCAATCCCCTCCAGGTAAAACAACATGTAAAAACATATTTTTATTTCCTTCTGTAAAAAAAATAAACAGTAACCACAAAACATAACTGTTGACAAAAAATTGAAAGTGGTGAAAGTGGATGGCAGGATAAACAATGAACCAATGTACAAATCTAACTTTACAAGATATTTTATGCATGCTTAATGAAAATTACGGAAAAAAAACTCCCTTTTTCTTTTTCCATCAGCAGCATTCCATCTGTCATTAGCTCCACAGTACTTGCCGTATTTTAAACCACTGTCTTTGGTTGTGCCAGTCTTGGACTTAATCTTTAGGACAGATTATCTATGTGTTCCCCGACTGTGTCCACACTCCTGCAGTGACAGGCTGCTCCTTGTCCTTTGCCATTGCTACAGGCTGTTGATGACAGTTACCTGTAGCTAGTTCAATGGCAGTAATCTTTGTGACAGCCAGATGAGTAACCTCTGGCATACGGCAATGTGGGTTTGTAACTGTGTGCAGCCTTGGCACAAGATTGTTTCAAGCTGTTTTCCCCTGCTGTCTAAGCTACAGGGTCTCTTGACTTTTCGTGGGTCATGTCCATGTCTGGAGCCCCATTGACATCCAACTTAAGCAGACTCAATCTAGATCATAACTTGTATATGTCTTTAGGCTTGTAGCAGCAGCTAGTCTGCAACTTACAGCACTCAACTGCACCCAGAGCTGTACCTGGCTGTATCATAGATTGGAATTCTGATCATAAATTATCACACAGTGATAGTTAAATGGAAAAAATATAATGAAAACATGACATAACAGTGTCCTGAGATCGATTGGGGATCTGTCAGGGGTGTACGTGTGCCTTTCCCCTGAAGACATGTCGGACAGACTCCATTAGACCTCTGTGGCCCTGAATAAGAAGTGGATGAAGACAATAAGTGGATAAAGGATGGATGACATGACAATGCATGACGCAGACAGATTATCTTCATTTTGGCCAAAAGGTGGAGTTGAAGTGGCTTTAGTGGTAGTCTAGTGGCTAAAGAGGAGGGCATGTGTCTGGAGGATCCAGGTTCAAGCCCCCAGAATGGCAACCAAGATGAACCACCTTGGGCCCCTGAACAAGCCCCTTATCCCTGATTGCTCCCCGGGTGTCTTACATCTCTCAGATGTAAGTTGCTTTGGATACAAGCATCTGCTAAATGACAGTAGGAGTAGTAGAACTTTGGATTCTTCTTTTCCTTGGCTAATGCTTGTTTATTCACTTATTCATGCATTCATTCATTTTTTATAAAAAATGAGCTAGAGGAGGAAAAGAGAGTCCAATGATCCGAACAAATCATTAAACTGGTTTATTTTGGTCTGTCCAATAATTGGTTCAGGAAAAACTGTCATATTTAATTTTACTGAATAAAATCACACTTTGAGTTTGGACTTGCATTTAAATTCATTTAAAATATGTTGTAATCCAGCAGAATGTGGGCTGATGTAGATATAAGAACAACTCATACAATGCTATAATACTGTACTATACCATGTTTTATAAATTAGGGCTGTCATATTTAATGAGTTAATATAACCTCTAACATCATTTGTAGAAAGTGTGTCATTAACAGAAGTGATTGCACTGAAAATTAGATTCCTGGTCTACACTCCATAATGGCTGGGAGTGCAAAGAGAACCCGAGTGGTGTTAATACAAACGCCATACAAATCTGACAAATGAATCAATTTATGATCCTTGGATGGGTTTGGCTTGATACTGTGTCTCCACAGCAACTCCCAATTCAAAATGTTCATTTACTGTTGATACCCACTGCATTGACGGGGTATCAACAAACAACTTTCTGCAACTTAAGTCATGTTGGAGTCATTGTTTTAAAGATTAATTTTGTTATTAGTGAAAGAAGTATTCAGGAAATTGTAGTGGAGAATAATTTCTCTATTGTACAAATTCGGCTTGGAAAAAAAAATTGAGACATAAAATGGAAAGCAATGATTTGCAAATCTCACAAACTTGTATTTTATTCTCAATGGAACATGGCAATGTTCTATTAGGGGATGGGGATGATACCAATGTGTAGCATTATCTCTTCTTTTGACAACACCTCCTATATGTCTGGGAATTGAGGAGAGTAGCTTCTCGAGCTCAGAAAGAATTATTGTCTGATATAGGATTTAAGCTGCTCAGTACTACTGGGTCGTTTTTGTCATGTTTTTAATTTCGTGGTTTTCAATCGGTGAAAGGTTTGGACTCCAAACAGCCCAGTCCAGATTCCAGACTCTTCTGCTTCGAAGTCATGCATTTATAAAGGAAACCGTATTTAGTTTAGCATTGTCTTGTAGAAAAGATGCAAGGTTTCCCCCCGGAAATGACATGTGAAATATGTTGCCCTTAAAACCTTGTATACTGTTTTGACATTAATCTGTCACTTCCAGATGTGCAAGCTGGCCATTGCAAAAAAAGGCATACACCTCAAATCATCAGAGGTGCAGGCTTTTGTTTATCCAATTTTTTTATTTATTTTGGTGATAAGGCTGTGTACAGACATACAGAGGACAACGAAATCATGGCAAAATTAAAATAATACTGACTGAAAAGGTTTATTTTTTCTACCCTTTAGACAACACAGAAGACAACTAAGAATATTAGAAAATTAAACATTAAATGAGCAAAACATACCAAAAACCAGAATCTAAAGTGTCAAACTATTCATTATAAGAAAATGCTTATAACTGAATCTTATTTTTATTTAATATTTTAATACCAAGGCAGTCTCACAGACAGTTAGGGGTTTTATTATGTGACAAACTTTGTCAGAACAAAATCTACTGGTCTGTCACTACTTGACTTTTCCTAAATATGTGCGTTTTATATTTTCTGAGGTTTTGAACATATTAAAATAAAATACACATTTCGAGCACATATTCCTTTGACTGCCACAGTGGTCCTGTAGACTGCCATCATTTACACCACAGGTGGTCCCAGCTGTAGAGTTATTGCTACATTGGAGATCGTTGCATTTCATTTAGTGCGATTTTTACAGAGATCAGTGCACCCCCCCTTTATCCTTGTTTTCCTTATATTACCCTGTATCCTGATCTGGAGGTGTAAAGAGAGAGAAGAAGCGAGAAGATCATTGTTTTACTGATCATATTTGGAAAGCTCTTAAACATGCACAATAACTAATATGGATAGAGGAAAAAGACTGTACATAGCAGAAAAAAAATTGCAAGAAATAAGTGAAATGGAGTGATGGAGAAGTCTCAGACTTCAGTGATGAGGACTGCGTTAATGAAGAAAAAAACCCCGACTTTGAGTCCGCAGACAGCTATTTGACCTATGATAAACAAGGAAGGTAGGGAAGAAAAGAATTAAAGCCAATGCTGTTCCTCTCAACAATGCAACAAAACTGGTGTTGTTTTGTTATGTTTTGTTATGTGTTTTTTGGTTATGTTTTGAGGAGTGTGCTGTTTTCGTGAACATATTTTATATATTTTGAAACTTCATATTTTTCACCTAATCGGTATAATCGGTAATACATTTTTAATCAGAAATAAAACATTTAGTCTCGATTATTACAGTCCCTCCAACCCATCTGCACGCCACACGCAAAAATGTGTTTTCGAATATATATAATTGAGTGAAAACTTATTAACGCTTTATAGGACAGTCAATAAAATACTTTAAATTTTGACATTTCAACTCTAGAGGGTTATTGTTTTTTTTCAATACTGTATACAGTTTTAAGGTACTTTCAGCTAATAACATATTCATTTGTTCCTTTAATTTCAACAGAAATCTCAGTTGTTTTTTTAAAGCCTTCTAGCATATTCAGGGTCAATTTTCATTTAAACCCATTCTTCTTAACTTGGGAGTAAACCTACACAAAAAGAGATTAACGGCTTGTGAAAGTCTTTTTCTTTCATGCAAGGATCGGTTTTTGATTTTGAAGCATAATGTTGAGCAAGATAGCAGAAAATCCATCTCTACATCATATTTATAGGATCATAACATGATACGGTTGAAGAGTGAAAGTAGAAGTCACATGCCAAATATAAATTACAGCAAAATATAATAAATACGGTTCATGACAATACTCTGCAGAATAAGCTAATTTAAAACTAAAGGCCTTTGTGTTTGTACATTTTCACTCCACATTCCTAAAGCATCACTATGTGAAGCCCTCAGGATGTTGGATGCTGCCAATAAGTCAGTAACAATGGGGTTCCGCTCGCCTCTCACTGTGTGTATTTCACATTAAGCATCATTTCCTCCCACCTCTCATCCCACAACTGTTAATGTGAACTCCTACTTCACACCCTCTCCCCACCCCTGCTCACTGTCCATTAGGGAGCGGACAGATCTGATCAGATGACGCTGCATTTGATACATTTCCTGTTGGGATCAATGGAAACATTTAATCAAATGGCTGGATGTTAATGGCTTTAGTGGGGCTTGGGGTCGGACCAGAAAACATTAAATAAGGGCAGTATCAGATGGGGCGACAACTAAAAGTAGCTCTGGATACAATTTGAAACAATACAAGGCAACCCTGTGTCACACTCTGCCCTGTTGTGGTGAGTGAGTTCACTCATGTCCCTGCCACACCATCTCATCTGCGTCATGTCCCACACCTGTCTGGTCCCAGCTGCAGATCCTCACTGCTCATCAGCCAGCCACAATTCTAAACTGCACCGAGGCCTCCAGGTTGTCTTTGCAGCATTCCAGCTCTTATTTTGGATAGATGTCTTGGGTTTGACTCCGCGTTGCCCCTGATCATGTCTTCTTGCCTCTGCCCCAACCTTCTGCCTGTCCACAACAAGTCTTTTGTCTGCTCTCTCTGGATGTAGTTTGCCCCGCTGATGGTCTGCCCAGTTCTGACACTGCTTCTGCTTCAATCAGGATTTCAGCATGGCCTTCCACGGTGTTGTCGCCTTCATTGAACCCTCACAGGATTAGAGTGCTCTGGAACAAACAGTCAGCACTGTTTTCTGTTGGTTCCTCGAGTCTTCCAAGGACCTGCTGAAACCCACCTGTTAATAATTCAATCAGACTTTTCTAAACTTCTAAATGTTTATTTAAGGTGTTTTTTTGTCATCCTAATGGTTGAAAGTTGTTAATTTAAACAAAATTTGTATAATGTATGTCTATGGATGAATTTGCGTGTTACTTGATTATAGAATAAACTGTCAAAAGTAAACATTTACATGTTGGTCATAACTTTTTTTATTAGATTAAGTGTGCCTTGCATTCTTTAAAAACTTCTGGCGGTATAATTGTAAAGTACTTCCACCACAAACGAGCTTGCGTTTCAAAGTGATGTTGATGCTGGTGAGGAAAGCAACAAAAGGGAGGGGGGATTTTTGATGCTGGACGTGCAATGGCAGTGTTCCTGTTCCATCCTACTGATCCAGGTTCAGGCCCGTGATACAGGTTCTCCTCCCAGTGGGACATGCCCAGAGAACCTTACCAGGGAAGCATCCAGTAGGCATCCTGAAAAGTTGTCCAAGCCACCTTATCTGGCTCCTCTCGGGTGGCTAAGCTTATCACCCTATCTTTGAGAGAGGCCCGGACACTCTGTCGAGGAAGCTAATTTCTGCCGCTTGTATCTGCAATCTTATTCTTTCAGTCACTGCCCACAACTCGTGACCATAGGTGAGGGTGGGAACGTAGACCGACCGGTAAATCAAGAGAGATTTCACCGTAAAGTCAGTATATTAAACAATGTATCCCGCTGTAAAGGTCTTACAGCAGCTATGCAAATATTTCAGTGCAGTTCGGGTTAAGGAGCTGGGAACAGAGTAAACTGTGATTGACATGCAGTGTACGTGTTCCAGCGGACCGCATGGCATGGCTGCTAAAATGACTGTGCTTTGTATGAAGGAAAACAGGCTTTAAAACCGTATGTACCTTTACTAGAATCCTTGCAGCAACTTTTAAATTGTCAAACTTTAGGCTATACATTTGATAGTAAAGCATCATCCAGTTGAAAGTGATAAACAGGAGTACAAGTCCTTTTGGGATAGACTTCTGTTTGAAAGAAATTCTATTTTCTCAAAATGTGCAATTTATTTCTTTCATATTTTGTATTTTGATGAATATGCAATCCCCTTGGTACATCACACTTTTTTTTGTGGTGAACTCACTACAACATCTTGAATAGGATTTTAGGCAGGGTCCCACCTGGTTGTCACTCCTTATTGTCCTCTAGCCATTAACCTTCATTGATCAATAGCAATGATATCAAGGTCTATGCCTATGAAAAAGTGTTAAAAACTTTGATTACTGATCTCATAACATTGGAAACTCCCAACCTTGGTGCACACAGTATTGCTGGTTTTGTAGAGTTTTCTGGCAGATATGATTGCAGGTTATGTATCAGAGACAGGTTAGAAATTCAGGAGAGGGAAGTTGGATTTGCAGGTTTCTCTCTGATAAATGAGGAGATTCACTAGAATCATCTTAAAACCCATTGAGAAAAATTACTTGAACAACTGTTGTGGTGTTAAGAGTAAATGTGTTCTGTCAGAAAAATTAGCCAATTTCAATATGGTTTCCCTCCAGACGTAGTCTATGATTTATTGAGGGAATAGTACTGAATTAAATTCTCTGTCTGACTGTATTCATTTCCAAAAAGTATTTTACTTTAGATGCTTTGAACAAGGTGAGAGATGATATTCCCTATAAATGGACTGATAAAATCAATGTGCTACACTGTTCCACACTGTTCATCCAGCAAAACAATAGGTGGAAATGCACATGAAAATTGGTATTAAATAGAATTTTTCCCAATACTACTTTGACAGAACGTCCCCACTGATGGGCCAGCCTGGAAACTCCTTAATAACTTAAAGGACATTGTGGACATTGTTTCTCCAGTTCACACTCAGGAATCAATTCCAAATTTGAACTTTAAGATCTCTGAGCATAGAGTTGAATTTAAAGAGGTTTTCACAGAATCAAACCCTCTGTCTAAACATCACTTCTTAGAGCATTAACCTCAGTTAATTTGTTTGTTTGGCCCTTTGATTGCATTATGGACTTAGTGCTTTGAAGCGAATAACAACTTCAAAAAGGTGTGCGACATACAACCTTCATCAAAAATGTGCTTCTGTCCTTAACAAAATACATCAGTTTCTTATGGCACATCCCTTTCACCTGTAGAGTTTTTGTAAACCCTTGGAAGTCACAAATGTTTCCATTTTTCCCATTGATGTTTTAAAAGAGGTCATTGCATTTGCTGTTAGACAGAGGCACCCAGAGTTGGATGGCTTGTGCTTGACAAAAAATGCCACGTACAGTGCCCTGACCTACAGGAATGGGATGATCCTTGCACAAGGCTCATTGGCAGGGCTGCCTGAATTTGTTGAAATAATCCAGATGATCGTTGTTGAAGATACATTGCCTTTCATCATCATAAAGCTAAGTGCTTGGTACTGGGAACATTACAGAGCCTATGAACTGACAACTTGTCTTGGATACCATAGACAAGATATAGTACACAATCAGCTGAGTACTGTAGACATTTTGATGAGATGGCCAGCCCTTGACCAAAGTATAATTCCTGTTGAAATAGCTCTCTCACTGTACATTTATGCTTTTTACTTTGACCATTTTGAACATTTGCTGAACTTTTTATAGGTCCAGTAGAGATCATTTATTGCTGTATTCAGAATTACTATTTATTATTTCAGTATTAACTTTGAATATATTCTGCACGATTTCCAAGAACTAATTTTTACCCAGTTGAAACATATAACGTCTGGTATGGGAAAATGCAAATTTCTTTTTCTTTTTTTTAACACTTTTAAATACAAAGCTTTTGACTATTCATTATTAAACATTTTGAAAAAAATGAACAGTGATAGCTATGTTTGTACAACTGCTATTTGAACAATAAATGGAAAGCTTTTATAAAGGAATGTGTTCTGAGTATAAATCAGTGTATATATATATATATATATATATATATATATATATATATATATATATATATATATATATATATATATATATATATATACTTCTTTTTTTTCCTCATTCAGCTTCATATACATTCACTTATGACACCTGGAATCTGTAAATGCCTGGTTTATGAACCTGGACTGTTATTGTTAATAAAATATTTTCTTTACTGTAACAAACCTGAGCCTGTTGCTTCCAAGAATCCTACCTATTTAAAAACTACCTACCTATTTAAAAACGCTACCAAAAAGACAGTGGAATGGAACGCCATGCGTAGCAGCAGTCATTGAAAGTCAGTCTATTACCTGGCCACAGGCTGCTATGAATGGAGCTGTAAGAACATGGTTGAAAATAGTTTTTGTGTGGTATGTTTGCTTTATTGTCAGGCAACCGACATTTTATTAGGAACTAAAATTGTTAAAGTGAGACCATTTCAGAAGCCTAACAATATTCTCCCAAGCAATTAGTTATGGGATTCCTTCTTTTACATGGCCCCTATAAACATACGGAAGCGGGTATTGTTCTCACATGAACTGCCACCAATGCATTTGTCTTTTATCGAAATATGCAGAGAAAATACACATTTCTAAAAGTTTGGAATATGAACCACCTTGCTCTTCAACTTCTGCCCACATTTCGCCATGCGTAGCAGTCATTGAAAGTCAGTCTATTACCTTTTCATGACTAAACAGCATGTTTAATATTCAGTGGATAAAGGCAGCTGACTGTTTCAGCACCACATACTGTAAGTGTTTTTGTCTGTGGATTATTTGAAGTGCTTAGTGTCTGTTAAAAAAACGATTATGTGCAGTTGAGTAATAAAAGGAGCATTATACATTCCAGAACCATTCCTCATTTATTCAAATGTTTTGCAGTTTGTAAAATTAAATATGCATTTGAATTAAGTATTCTACAGTTGAATGCTGTACTGTAAGTTAAAATCAGCTCAAGGAAAGCAGGTAAAATGAGTATAATTTACTTGAATTGGCTCTCAGATCTACTCTCAGATGCTGTTTTTCAGTCAACTCGACCGCAACTGGAACTGTACATTTTGATAAACACAAAATAATACCCAAAGTGCTTTTTTTTTTTTTAGATATAAAATATAGGTAAACTCTTGATTAATACTTTTCAGATGTGAAAGGGCTTTCGCATTTGTGACCAATTCTTGGATACATCTGAAACATAGTGTTGGTGTTACTATTTGATTTTAAAAGAAAAGAATGAAGTACCATGGTCTGTCTTAACCTAAACGTTCAAACATTGATGATCCATCAGACCAACAAATAGGATTTACTGAGTCCTCAAATTTTTCCCAGGTTTTACTTTTTCTATATGTGCATCTTTTTGTTTTTAATTCCCCTGTCTTCAGCTGTTTCCCTACCATTGGCATTGACTGCCTCTTTTCTAAATTTTCTTTAAATATGAATTTTCTAAGTGCAGTAATTACTCTAATTAGCCCGACCGAACTCTTCCCAGATGTCATTATGCATATTTTTGTGTGACTCGTCACTGCAGCTGACTGCGGTTGACCGCTCAGTTCAGATCTGCCCACGCAGCAATGGTTCCCACTGTCAGCCCAAATCCAGTCTTTAGAACACCACATATCCAATCTACATTGACTTATGACTTCTTCATTGGAATGAACGGATGAAAACAGGTGCAAACTATGTGATGTGAATTTGCTACTGACAGAAATAGTTACATGGAGTCACGGTGCAAATTCTAAAAGTTACGTAAGGGATAATGCCCGACGAGGTGTACATTAACATAAATATATGGACGACGCGGGGGCGTGAACCAGTTTCCCTCCGCGAAGTCCATATTTTATGTTACTGTCCACCTCGAAGGGCATTATCCCACTTATACCACGGTCACTTACCAAAAAACATAAATATTAAATCAGTTATTCATGCTTTAATGTGTTTTCAGTTGAAATCATTCATTTTTTAACAATCCATAACTCAGTTTCCTTGGTAACGGGGGATATTCTAGTCCGCTCAGCTCCGCTCGGCTATTTTCTTTTCTGTCCTCTTCTGCATCCCAGTCATCAAAATTGTTAAATTCACCAAATAAATTAAAATAAATTACAAGATCACTCATGTCGCAGTCCTGCGATAGCCGGCTCTTCTTCTCTGAATCTCCGTTGTCGTGGTTACCACCTGGCAGTTGATCCAGCGCAATGATATTAAAGTTATCAGGCAATTTGACCAAACTTGTTTTCTAGGTGTAGGTTATCACTTATAACCTACACCTGCCAGCCAATCAGAATCCAGTATTCACACAGACCGTGGTATAAAATAAAGTATTTCCTGTGCAGCAGTGTATTATGAGCAGTTGCTCAAAAGTGGTGCTTGGTCCATGGAGGTTAGCTGTTAGCTAACAGATCTTATAGCCGTCTGCAGTGTTTCCTCAGGGTTTTTCTTTTTAAGGAGTCGGGGGAAAAAACGATTCTACCAGAGAGGTGTGCAGGCACTTGGAATGAATATTAACTGTTGCTTAAATAGAAAGCCATTTGGTAACATAGCAATTCTGGAATGAACTTTTTTTATTTGTTTATTTTGTCTTCTTTGAACCACTACTTATGGATAACACTAATGCCTCAGTGGAAAATACTGAAACTCGGCTAACAGGTCTTCCTTTCTCTCTTGTGAAGCTGGAAAATGCTTTTTGTGCCTTATCATGTGTTTTCATGTGTTTTTCTCATTCCTAAAATATTTTGATGGAAAACAAATGCTATGAAGCTTTCCAAGATACAGGAAGACAACATACAGTACATTCTCACAACAGAGACAAAACTCTCTTTGTCTCTGTTATTGCACGAGTGCAATATGATTAATACCTTTATCCAGAACAATCTTAACTGTGACTTTACGTAACAATGTGCAGTTTTATTTAACATGCTTTTATGGTTTGTATTCTATGAAACCTGTGAAGCTGGGCATACACTGTGTCGATATTGTAAATCGTTTGAGACTGCCCCATCTCAGACTGCACGACTAGATCGCGGAGTTCAAAAGTTCACAGCCCACGATTTATGATCTCACACTGTACGACCCGATGCTCGGATGCGACCCGTCTGCTCACACTATACGATCATAATCCTCCCGTCGGAACTTGAGGCCAGTTTTGGGGCAGGGGTGGGCTGTCCCACCCAAACGTGTGTCCTGCCCACCCGATCAAAGGTTATGGGGATCCTTTACGCATACCGCAAAAGTTGTGTCTCGGCGGAGGGACCCGGAGTCCCAGTAAAATGAACACTTCTTTGTGTTCAGAACAGCTACACAAATAGCAACATTTATAAGGCGTAAATAACAGGGGGGCTGTGCCTGGGCCGGGACTCGTGTTTGCAGAGGCAGATTGTGACTGCTTTGCCCTGAAGGCTGATTTATGGTTCCGCGTTACACCAACGCAGAGCCTACGGCGTAGGGTACGCGGCGACGCGCACTGTACGTGGGAAATGCAGTCTTTTTTTCTGTTATTAAAACATGATTTGTAATGTGAATTTGCAACACTTAAACTACAAATAATAGTTTTTGACGTGACATCAGAGATTGCGCATGCTCTCTGCGAAAGGATGAGTCCAATCGGGTCGTAGCTGCTTCAGCTGTGCGACTCCTTCACGAGGAGCGACAAGGATTTCAAATATGCTTGATTTTCTTGCGACCTCACGATTCGTGATCGGGAGCTCGTCGGGAGGTGTTAATCTCTCGTCGTTACCCCACGTACACTGCACGAGGCACAAGCAACGATTGGGTCAAAATCCGTCCCGATCCAAAAAATAGTCGCACGACTGGAAAATCGTCTCAAAACGAGCCGATAATCGCACAGTGTATGCCTTTCTAAACCACCTCCATATGTGGTGTGAATACACTTAAATAGAATGACATGTCAAGTGAGTTCTGGCTGTTCAGACCTTAAAAAATGTATTGAGATATAATCTGGATATGTTAAAGAGTGGATTTTGGCTGGCAGAGTAAACATAGCCTAAATATTTTCATCACAAATCTCACATTATGTTTCCCTAGACACTTTATAAAGACTGTATATTACTATGGGATGTAAAGTCAGTTGGTAAAAGAAAAGCACTACATGAAAATCAGAGTTTTTACAATGAAAACCAACTTGCCTCAAAATAAATTTCTGTGAACCCATCTATCTTTTTTTCTCAAAACAAAGATACAATGAAGATTACACAAAGGACACATCAAACAAGATATCCAGTCCTGAACTGATGTCTGAGTGGAAGAAGGACTTTATATCCACAGGCTTTGATGTGCAGACAAATAGAGATAGAGAATACTAAAATCAAACACCAAACAAAGGCCAGCTTCTATAAAGCTGCAGTATTTGCATCAATGGACACATCAACAGACCAAATGATTGGGGGGAAAAAGTGAATGCATCAACTAAAATGAACTAGATTTTGTCTGAAGATGGAACAAAATGCACTTCAGGCCTGCATATGAGCTGAACAAGCTTATTCTTTTCATTTTCTTACAAAATAAAGTTTGCTGATAAGGGGGAAAAATCCATTGTGAGAGTAATTACTTTACTGGAACATCACAGCAACTAATCATTGCTTGTAAACAGAAAGACGACCCTCACACGTCTCCTGTCAGAAGGCAGATGGGATGAAAAAGGATGAAGGACATGAAAGACATGAAATGAAATCATAACAAATGGCTGAAAGTCCCCAAGACCAGTGTGATCCACAGACTGTTTCCTGTCCAGTAAAGTTAATTTTCCTGTGACCTTCTAGAGTTCAGTCTTTCTCTGTGCTGTCCACCACTGGCCACCAATATCAGTAAATCAACATCATCCTGAAGTCGGAAGCAACAGAATGTTCAGATTCTAACACAGTTACCTGAAATTATTTATTTGAACTGATGACATCATTGGGATACTTATTTGAACTGCTGGCTTTCGACTGGACTGCAACAGTTGGATGAAAATGAGAGACGAGAGAGCATGTTTTCATCAACACCTCCAGGGAATGCACTTCTTCTGTTAAGGTTCACTGGCAAAAACTGGGGGGGGGGGGGGGGGGGGGGGGGGGGGTTACTTTTAATATTCAACCGACTGCATTTAAATTAACATTTGTTGAAATTAGCACAATGCATTTCGTTGGAAAATCAAACACCACACCGCACACCGGTCCGTCGGAACATTTCGGTTTAAACGCTAACATATTAAGAGTTTCAGAATAAATATAGCATTCAAAGCTCCAAACTATGACAAATGTTGCACGAGCAGAATGAACAGAAAAAGAAACTGCAGAAGTGAGGATTAAGCCTAAATAGCAGCCAGGTTTTGGCAATCAGATGTAGTAGAGAAACCGAACATCAAGTGGAAACGAGCAAATGATTGCAGATCTGGGTCATTTGTGGGCTGACCCAGGAGTCACAAGTCACAAGTCTCAATGTCTGAAGAATCAAATCCTGGTACTAGCTCTGTTCTTCACTTCAGAGGCTAGGAATGACAAATCCCTTTCACAAGTTATCAATTTATTTACAACTTTAAATCTGTATAGCAACATACACAAACTGACTGCCAGATTTGTTATCCAACCTCTTAGCAATACAATATATCCAAATAGTGCAGAATCACTTTTCTACAGGCTTTCTGATAGTGTCACATCAATGTACTTCTGTCATAGTGTTTTTTTTTGTTTGTTTTTTCTTTTAATGAAAGGATGTATGAAGCTAAGAAAAATAGTGGGCAGTTTCAGTAAAAAAAACAACATTTTTTTCATCCCTGTTTAGCCCCAGTTTCAACATTGGCCACCAATATCATTAAATCAACATCATCCTGAAGTTGGAAGTCGTCAAGTGAAATTCTGAAACAAAATGTTTAGATTAAAACACATTTCCTGAAATTATTTATTTCAACTGTGTAGCTGTGCCTTTAAAACCTGACATTCTTATGGTTCATTAAGGGAGAATTTCACAAATATATGCCCCTTTTAAAGATGCCCAAAGGCACATATAGGAAAGGGCTGAGATTTATCGGTAGCTTTAATATGCAAAATAAAGTTGTAAAGCTTTTTTTCTTGTCACACAAAAACACACTACCTTATACAAAACAAAGAGCATACTAACACACCCCACAGTATTATAATTCATTATGATAAATTCCACAGAAACTGGGGTCATTCAGATGCCCCGAGAGGAGAAGGGATGTTTGCTGAAGTAGATAAGAGAACAACAGATGTATACTTTATAAAAGAGAGAGAATGGAAGGAGAGGAATGGCATCCCACTGGAGCACAGCAGCTCCACATTCAAAGTGAACCGACCGCGGCACTAAGGATGCTGCTAACGTGCACATGAGAGAGGGGTTGAGAATGTGCAATATGAGACCTGGCAGGCGAGCAATCTATAGTACATTATGATGTGTCACTGGTTTAAATCAAACAGTCCAGTCATTGTAAAAATTGAATGAATGGCATAAAGTTCAACTTCATTAGGATGATAGTGATCAGGCGCAGATTTGAACTCTTTGTAACAATGCAGAATCCACATCCAGCTTCTCTGCATCAGCTTATTCTGAATTGCACAACCAGTTGTCAGGTGCAGATAGTCTATATTTGTATTTTCCATTGTTGGCTTCTATTTCTTTAGAGTTCTTAGAGTAAACTCCAAATTTGTATCATACATTTGGGAAGCATTACCATGATCATTTCACAGCATAAAGGGTAATGCTTTCGTGCACATTTTTCTTTTATTTTTAAAATCTATTTACTCGATCAAAAAGGCCTAGAGGCCAGTGGAAGAAGACATTTTACCCTGAAGGGCTGGTGATTTAAAGAAAATCAATAGAACAAAAAAGGTACTGTGTGAAAGTACAGAGCATGCTTCGACTTGGAAAAAGTGGCCCTGATCAGACTAAACTCCTCAAAGTCAGGCATTTAATATCTGTAAATGATATAACAACAGAGAGTCTGGTGCTTCAGGGTCAGGAAGATTAGCAATCGATTTATATCAACCTTTTGAGTATGGTGCAGCACAACCACAGCAGTGCCGTACCCTGCAGTTAACCCCGGATCCCCAAATCTCTGTATGTACATAAATCAGTGTTTATTATTATTGAGCCAGACTCCATTTCAGCTCATCGACTGCTTTTAAAGACTGATCTAGTCATTGTTGACTTCAGTGAAAAAGAACAGAGCAGTAATACCTTGTCAGCCTCTACTCTTTCCTCAGGAGCAGTATATATGTCTCTCTGTTGTTCATTTCATTTATTCAATAAAAGGTTCTGTGGAATCTCACACAGCCAGCATAATTCTAGTATTAATCACAACTTTTCTATATTCTTTGCACTTTAGGTGAAATAAAAGGAGAAAACCGAAGGAGGGCCTCAACTAGTGCATGGACTGACTTCTCTGTGTAATTGAGTGTTTGAGTCCAAGGATTTCATGAAGTCAGAGTTCAGCTGGCTTTAGGGGTCAGTCAGTCGACTGTCCTTCTGTCAGCCTGATATGTCAATTAAAAGTAAGAGTGGGAAAAAAGAGACAGTCCTGACATTGTCAGCATCAAGGTTGTGAATGATGTGCCAATGAATGCCACTGATCTGAGGGATGAGTGACATATCTGGCTGGGCTGAAGCAATTTTTGCACCAGGTGCCACAGAATCACTCACTTCAACATGAACTGAATATTAAGAGGATCCTTTTAAATTAAAAAAAAGAAAGAATCCACACCTGAAGTGTCTAAAAAAAGCAGGAGAATATAAAGACAGCTTGAAACACACAAGTGATAATCACCACAATACTAAAATAAATATACAAGTCATCACTTTCTTCCCCATTTGACTCATATAGCCTATACATATACATTAAACTTGATTGCCCAGGTATCAGAGCCTTATCCTCTCTCAATTTATTTTCATTCACTTTTACTATACACTTTTTTACTTGCCGAGTTACTTTGGATTGTTGCCCTGTTACAGGACCCAGGTTCAGCCAAGCGCAGATAGGATTTTATTACAGTCATATACTCAGGACTAAAGTTCTTCTTTACCATGAGGGATGTTCCGTTTTACAATATAGTAATGCAAGGTTTTTATGTATTATTTTTCCATTTACAAAGTTTTGTTAAAATGTAAAACCCAACCACCAATAGTTCCCCAATCACCTCTTACCCATGACCTGTCCCAGAATCTTTAAATGGTGTTTAGACACCTGCAGAAGCATTTGCCTAAACGCTGTGGAGCAAACAAGAGAAGATATCATTACGCTAAACACTTAATGCGCTCTAAGTCAATCTCAGAAAGATTCACGTTAACGAATCCACCAGAAGTCATCATTTCCATAACGTTGCACCTCTTTGCCCTTGCAGACAGTTGTCCAATAAACAATGATCAGTTGTGCAGCATTGTGATTACAGAACTACATGCAAATTATTAAAATAAATTATTAAAATAACACACTAATAAATATTCAATAATTAAGAATTGTGTTGAAATATTTGCTCCGGTTTGCATCCTTTTAAAATTGAGAGTAACAAAAGGGTCACCGGGAACAATGACCAGACTTGTTGTGGTGTTAGTGCTCACTTCGTATCAGGCAGACATGAGGCCATGATCGGGTCCTGCCAGTACACTGTGAATGACTTGATAACAACATGATACAAGATGTGTTAAAAGGTGCTACCTGCCAACAAGCAATTTAAGAAATTTTAATCAATTTATTTGAGCTGTTTATTGGGCTTAATTCTTTTTACTGGGCCAATAGAAATGATGTAATTGATTTGGACCAACAATTTATCGGCCTGAGAGATATTATGATTTGCTAACTGCTTCTGTAATGCCATCTATGTGCCTCATCACTGATCTGTTTCACTGTCCTGCTTTCTGTAATGCCCTAAAATGTCTTTGATATTTAGACGAATTGTGACTGCTGCCTATAACCTCTTTATGTTCAGGGTAAATCTGCCAGACAGGAAGTCACCTTGGCCCCCTTCAGCTGGCTGGTCTCCACCACACTGTAGCGCACACAAGAACCTTTGACTGAAAAATAGCGCAGCCGACCAACAGGTGGCGGTAATGCGCATTTTTTGCTGTTTGTAAATGGCCTACAGCAGTGGTCCCCAACCCCCGGGCCGTGGGTCATTTGGTACCGGGCCGCACAGAAAGAAAAAATTATTTCTGTAGCATCCCCGACTGATGATGGATGACTCTCAAACTGATCGTTCACAATGTTTTTATTCCTTGGATGTAAATACACTGCAAACACATCATAAGAGCTATAAAGCAATACAATAAAATAGAGTTAGTCTTTCTACATTCATAGAAGTTACATTTAACTTAAATACAGACCCACACAGCTGCTCAGTCGGTCGGTAATAACAGCTACCGTTAACCACAATACATGAATAACCATGGCAACCAAACTCAATATGTACAAAGATACGGCATAACATTTGCAAAGAAAACAAATCCTTATCAGCCCGGTGCTTTTTGTGTCAGTTAGGCACACTTTTGCATTCCCGACACTTATTCTACTGCCGTTAAACTTTAAAGGAGCTGTATGTAAGAGCAATAATAAAACGAATCATAAAATGACCCCGATATGTCAACAGACATTTAAAAATCATGTTGATTTCAAATACTTATGTCACTAACAACAGCACTCAAGCCAGGGTATTCCAGTTTAAAAAGAGGAGTTGCAGCCCTCAACTGATGTTTATGTTGTCATTTTTTGTTTTGGCCTGAAGCTCCACCCTCCACCTATCTCCCAATCACCAAGTCAGTATTGTTTCTGAAGCTCCACCCTCCACCTATCTCTCAATCACCAAGTCAGTATTGTTTCTGAAGCTCCACCCTCCACCTATCTCCCAATCACCAAGTCAGTATTGTTTCTGAAGCTCCACCCTCCACCTATCTCCCAATCACCAAGTCAGTATTGTTTCGGCATCCGGGTTGCCAGCTCGGCTCTAATTATCGCAGCCATTGCAGCCTACGTTCCTGCTGCATTCTGCAGCCTACCTGGCAACCTCTGGTCGGGGGGAGGAGGGGGAGGGTACACACCGCTCAACAATATTTTGAAAGTGACTTCAGTACCAGTTTTGGCCATTTCTTACAGACGGCTCCTTTAACCCTTAAAGTCGGAAGCGCCAGCTATTTACAAGGTCTCGGCGAGACACCTTCAAAATAAAAAAGCGCTAAATATCGGTCTCTTTAATATATAACAAAATAAAAGACTGGCTTTAAATAACAGTAATGAGAAAACAAACATAAAAACACATTTATAGAAATACTCATATTAAAGGCAATTTACAATTTACATTATTTTATTTTATTTTTTCGAAAAGGATGTTTTATTATTGTCATTATTCATTATAGGGCTTGGTCACCAAGGTGCATCCTGGGACGCGGCGGCCATTTCCCATGCCTCGTGAGTGTAAACAAACAGCAGTGTAGTAGCAGTGTGGTAGCACGGAACGCAAAAAAAAAAGTTAAAATGTCGGAAAGGAAATGGTATTTACCGGCATACCTTAAAAAAGGAAGCCAGGGACCGGTATTTGGAGAAAATATTGATGATTAATGGAAAAGATCGCTAATGGTGTAACTTTTCACCGCTTTCCTGCTCAGAGGCAGAGCCACGGAGACCAAGCATCTGATATAACAGTCGTCCGCTCGCTTGGATCGCGGCTGTAAGACTACCAAACATAACCTTCCACAGTATCCCGATTTTGATGAGAGTCTGCTCCCTGCATTTTCATTCTGGCAAGTTAAAGATAGTGTATGGTTATCTTTGTATACATTGTCTCTCATTCAACCGCGACACCACACACATACACAGAAGCGCGCACACAAAAACACGTAAAGGCAGTCACAAGGCTAACACTATCTAACTTACATCATGACATGTAAGAAATCAAAGAGTCATTACAGGTGCCATGTCATGATCATGAGTGTCACGTTTATGTAATGCATGGTAAACAACACTTTCCACTGAGGTGAAAAGAGTTAAGATTGTCTGTGTCTGTGTCACTTTAGTCAGTCAGCTATCAATCACTACTTATTAAGCATATGTAGATACAGTATATATTGGGTGCATTAAACATAATTTTACCAACAGGGAGAAGCTAGTGATTGGGTGGGAGACATGACAAAGCATGTGAAAGACAAGTGCCTATTGCTTCTCACTATAAACAAGATGAAGTACTGTACTCGGAATTAATCATGCAAAAGAAACAAGCATAGGCTACTGTAAATCACTTGCTTGACATGTCTGCCGTTATCCATGGGGTCACCTCAATTTAGACAACATGTTGATGTTTAAATTCTAAAATAGTGATTATGGTATCTTAGCTCTTCATTCACAACCCACATGTCAAGTGCATAGAAAATTTAAAGCATTAAGTGATGACAGCTAATCTTTAACCACCATAGTGTAGCTGTCACTCAAAAAGAATGGTTCTAATTATGCATAGATTTGTGTCTTATTATTGTTTGAACTGGTGAGAATCATACAAATTCATCCTTCCGTGATGAGTTATGATGTATGGGAAGAATAGCTAGCTAGTTTGTAGTTTTTTCTAAATTTTTATACTTTTTTGTACCAGGCTGTAGTTGACCTTTTTTTATTAAAGACAATTTCATGCTTGCAAATAGCAGGTATAGTATTATTTATTATTTTCAATCACCAAAGAAAACAGATGGAAACAACTGTGGCCTAACTTACAGGAAAATTAACACACGCGCACACACACAGCTTAGCTTCAAATGGAGCTTTCTTGCTGTCTTTTGCTCGTGAGACCAAATGAGTCATTGCCTAAACTGATGACACCTGAATTTGTTTGTGGATGCATTTGTAATGAGAACGACTGAATATTGTCCCACACCACCTACTGTACAAGTGTGCCCTGACTGTGTTGATTTCTAAAGCTGTCCTGGAATGTGTTCAGATCCTGAATTATTGTTGGTCACTTTTGATCAAATTTCCACTCTGCATGTCATTGTCATAGTGCAAGAAGAGCAAAAAGCTTTTTATGCAGATAAACAACACCAAAAATGTGCCATGAAGTGGAGCGATATTTATACACAGCATGTGATTATACTTTCAGCGATCCAGACGCTGAGGTGTAGTCATGATACTGTGTGATGTGCTTTATGTCAATATTACTTTCATTCATCATTATTTGCATTATTTTACAGGCAACAGAGCGCCTTCATTTGCCTCTCTTGCTCACACGTATGTCGTTGTAGGCAGTCCTGTAGCTTCTTGTCTGTTGTGCGACTCACTGAACAGATTGCGGTTGATTGGTCAGCTGCAGCTGCATCAGCAACATTTCAAGCAGTCATTAAAGTCTTGTACCAATATGAGGTCTACCTCTGTCTGTTTTAAGTGGAGAGGAACAGAAAGTAATCACAGGAAATAATTCAGGTTTTCTTTTTTTCAAAAGGTTGCCTTACAGCTGGTGTTTTTTTGGTGGGGGTTGTTTCTTAAACCAAAAAAAAAACCAATGCTAAAAGGGTTTTAAGAACATCAAAAACCTTTGCTATACCCAGTAGGAGCATCTTCGTATAGATATTGTAGGGGAAAACAGTACCTACTGTAAGGTCATTTGAAATCAAATTCAAAAACACTTTGTCAATCAATCCATCCATTTTCTATACCAGTTTTATCCTTTGCAGGGTCACGGGGGTCGGCTGGAGTCTATCCCAGCTCATTACAGGCAATCGGCAGGGGTTCACCCTGGACAGGTCACCAGTCTTTCGCAGGGCCACATACAGACAGACAACCAGACACACACACCTAAGGGCAATTTAGAATCATCAATTAACCTAGTATGCATGTTTTTGGACTGTGGGAGGAAGCCAGAGTACCCGGAGGGAACCCACGCAAGCACGGGGAGAACATGCAAACTCCACACAGAAAGACCCCCGTCAGGGCAGGGAGTTGAACCAGGAACCTTCTTGCTGTGAGGTAACAGTGCTAACCACCAAGCCACAGTGCTGCCTTTTATTAATCCCTGAAGGGAAATTAATTAAAATATTTTCCATTTTTCCCATTACAGGACGCTCAAACAAATAAGAAAACGCACATACGACTAAGGAGTTACTGTTTCCAGTTAAAAATCCTCCTCATTCTCCACAAAGCCCTAATTAACCTTCCCTCCTATGTCGCTGACTTCCTGAACTACCATTCCCCCACCCACCATCTCCACTCTGCTGACTCCCGCCTGCTGACACCTATCACCAGGACCAAACACCAAACCTTGGGGGGGCAAAAGCTTTGCTGCCCTTTCAACTCTTAAAGGGGACCTATTATGATCATATATATATATATATATATATATATATATATATATATATATATATATATATATATATATGTTCTTGCTTTAACATATATAAAGTGGTCTCCCCTCAGCCTGCCAACTCAGAGAAGGAGGAAAGCAACCAAATTCTACAGTGTCTGTACAGCCCACCCGGATGAGCCATCCAGTCTGATGTGGCTTCTACGAGCCGTTCAGATTCTGCACACTTTCGTTACGTAACCAAAATTCAAACCACGCCCACAACTATAAAACCGTGTCCTGCATGCGAGTGAAACTTCCAGCTCCCTGGCGATCTCCCTCCAGCCAGCTGCCACTCTATTGAGGTTTTTGTAGTGAAATGAGGAGGTATCATAGAGATAACTTCTCATTTCAACTAACTGGACCAGCCATTCCGCGTCCATGTCCATGTTTCCTACAGCGCTTTCAACCAGCTTTCAACACGAGCGTCAGGAAGAAAATAGAAGCCTGCATCCGACAAATGTTTAGCTCAAAACGGCGCACCGCGTAGCTCGCGGCCGGTCCAATAGAAAATTAAAGCTGCAAGCAGCGATGAACGGGCCCTCGCGCGTGCAATTTGCACCAATTAAGGTCAAGGACTCAAAACTAAGTCCGATGACACCACCCATGACTCTTTATGTCAAACCATTCAAAAGTTATGGCAGAAAATAGGAACTATGAAATATTTACCAATCAGAAGAAGGGGCAGGGCTAATTTAGGCCAATGAAGGTCAAGGACTCAATACCGACTCCGATGACACCACCCACGACTCTGTATGTCAAACCATTCAAAAGTTATAGCATAAAATAGGGACAACCAATCAGAAGAAGGGGCGGGGCTAATTCAGGCCAATGAAGGTCAAGGACTCAATACCGAGTCCGATGACACCACCCACATGTCTTTATCACAACCCGTTCAAAAGTTATGGCAGAGAAAAGTTTTCTAGGGGGCGCTGTTGAGCCATTAGGCCACGCCCATTAATGCAAACCATGAAATATCAAATTTATCACCATGCCTGGCTTGCGTGCAAAATTTGGTGACTTTTGGGGAACTATCACATATGGACCAATCAGATGAAGGGGGGGGCGCGCTTTTTGGCGTCTAGCGTCGCCACGGTAACGCTTTTGAAAGAGAAAAGTAATGTGCGTCGTCGCAGGATGGAGACGCACATTTTGATGTATAACACACCTGGGTGCTCGTTACGGTTCGAGCCGTATTAACTGCCGAAGGAATGGCATAAATTGCGCAAACATTACACGATTAATTCAAAATGGCCGACTTCCTGTTCGGTTTCGGCCATGGCGCCAAGAGACTTTTCTTTAAGTTGCGACACCAATTTTTGTGAATGTACGTCAAACTGTATTGTGGGGCTTGAGGCACAAAGTTTTCTAGGGGGCGCTGTTGAGCCATTTTGCCACGCCCATCAATGCAAACTATTAAATATCAAATTTTTCGCCAGGCCTGGCTTGCGTGCAAAATTTGGTGACTTTTGGGACACGTTTAGGGGAGCAAAAAGGCACTCCTTTCGTCAGAAGGATAAAGAAGAAAGAAAGAAAGAAAGAAAGAAAGAAAGAAAGAAAGAAAGAAAGAAAGAAAGAAAGAAAGAAAGAAAGAAAGAAAGAAAGAAAGAAAGAAAGAAAGAAAGAAAGAAAGAAAGAAAGAAAGAAAGAAAGAAAGAAAGAAAGAAAGAAAGAAAGAAAGAAAGAAAGAAAGAAAGAAAGAAAGAAAGAAAGAAAGAAAGAAAGAAAGAAAGAAAGAAAATTCCTACAGATACAATAGGGCCTTCGCACTGTAAGTGCTCGGGCCCTAATAAAGCAAGGGAATTGATTTTGTCGCTGACGCTCGCTCACATGGCATGCGGTGAGGACACGGACATGGTGTAACTCCGCCGGCCGGAGATTCCGCCATTTTTCCGTAGCGGTCTATCGCATCATTCAGGCAGCCAATCAGCACAGGCCATTATCATAGCCTCCCCGCCCACTCAGAATCCTGCATAGATAATGAGGTTAGAGAATGGGATGATAAAGACATGGCTCAGAGGCTGAATTTCTAATTTATTTAGCAAAAACAATCAAAAGCTTGTTTTTAAGACATTCCAGGCCTGTTTAATAGGTATTAGATGCCTTAGGTCCCCTTTAAATTCCCTTCCTTTGCACCTTGAGAAACTTGCAACAGACCTTAAAATCATTGGCCGAATCCCACCTGTTCAAACTAACAATCTCATAGTCTCATATACCCTAATAGTTATTGTATTGAATTGTACTGATTCTTATTAGACTTTGAGAGTCCTGAAAAGTATTATATATGCATTGAAAAAAAGTCACACTAGCATGCTTCACCAAAGTTTTTAATGTCAAGATGGGCTATTATGACAAACTACCTAAATAAACGTCCTCATGTTTGCTTGGAAGTTCTTTGTGATGAAGTTAAAGAAATGTTACACCAACCTGGATACGCAAGTGCAATTGCAATTGCATACATACATACAGTATGTGTGTGTGTTTTATGTATATATGTTATAAAAGCTCAGTGGGCAACGCCCCTGTATTTTGAAAATATTTAACATATTTAGTTTGTAATTTTGTCACATTCACTAGAGCAGTACACAACTCGCCTATTAAGTACCTCTCTCTGTATCACTCGTATGCACGCATGCATGCTTACTATAAAGACAGAAAAATCAATACATGATCATCAGCAGAATGAAAACTTGTTGGGTTACACTGATTGGTACCTGAACACTTTTGTTGCCATGTTCAGAACACGTTCAGACTCTTGGAACACCCTTTTTACAAAGAAAGCACCAAAGAAAATGCTTTCTTTGATACAATACTAGAATAATGAAATAACAGGCGCAATTTAACTTTAGAAGCAGCTAATTTGACCAGGCAGGCTTTGCAACAAACTTCGGTCAGTGGTGGAGAAATCAACGAGCAGCAGCTCAGCAGCAGGGGATAATCAAATTAAGATCTTAGTCCCATTACATAGACATGAATAAACTCTGACTGCATTGTTAAATCAGACCAGTGGTTTTGGGGCAATTTGTTGCTTATACACATGGAATCTGAAAAGTGATTTATGATGCAGTGTAAAATAGGACGTTTAAAAACAATACAGAGGAACCAGAGAAAATGCTCCATGTTTTCAGGGATATTGATCTAAATTACACTTCATGTGGTTGCAAATGTTAAAATGAAACTGGGGGATGTAGTAACAGTTGAGACATCAGACATCTGCAAAACGTGCTGTGAAATATCTGACTGGACCACCTTCATTGACGAGAGAGGCCAAGGTTCACAACAGCTGGTGAAGTGAATGCAGGAAGCTGGGCATCTGCATCCTGGCTGTGGGTAACACACTGATGGAGGGGAGCAACAACAATTTGAATATGTTGCATCCTAATGCTGTACTCATAAAAAACAAAAATGTTGCCATCTTGGCTTTATTGTACAAAAGGGAGGAACTACCAACCCTAGTCAGAGGGGGAACAGCTCCGAGGGAACACTAAAATATGAAAATCTGAACATTTGCATTTGTACCACTCTAAAATACAATTAAGTCCGAGGACAAGCTAGTGATTACACATTGAACTGAGTTATCTAGGCATCGATCTAATCAGGGATGAGTACAAGTAAATATTGTGATGAGTGATTGTATTCCAAAATATAAATCTTTTTGGCCAGGCCTACTATAATTGTATCTGACTTCCACAAGGTATTGGATTAAAGTTAAATCCAAAAAAGGCAAAACAAAACAAAAACTCACCATGACAGAGATAGATCCTTTAAAAATGTCAATTGGTACTTATTAGCCTTCAATTATGGGACTGAAAAGTCTGCTCCAAAAAATGATGCTGTCTGCTGAGTGGTCAGTTTGCTATGCTAATCCTGTTAGCAGGGGGGTGCATTTTTTTGCTGCTGTGATGCTGTGGTGGCAGGGACAAGGACATTAGGATATGAATTTATTTTGCTTATTTAGCTGATGTATTCCCACACTGAACGGCCCAGTGACGTACGGTGTGCGAAAAAGTGTGTGTGACAGAGAGACGGCAAACTCTAGGAGTAAAAACTACGGTATAACTGAACTCTTACAGTGACCTTAATCTTTTTTTCTTTGCACAATGTCACATAGAGGGGGGTGAGGGGGGGCTTGTGTGAAGTAAACAGGTAAGTGCTGGGAAGTGAACTGACAGCTCAGATCATTATTATTACATACCTCCAAACTGGCGCACATAGGCATCAGGGTGTCAAAACCCTCATGAGTGAAAGTGCAATCGAGACGACTGACAGCTTATATGAAAACCTGTCAAAGAACAGACTACAAAACCCATCAGTGAATGGGTTTTGACCGTGCCAGCAGCCGCAGACCATAACATTGAGTGATCCACAAACACACTGGGTAACACGGATGTCATTCAGCTTGTGTTTTAGTGTTCAGATCATCATGCAAGCCTGTAAATAAAACAATGACCCCCTCACTGGAATTTGCAGTGATACATCACATAATGATTTTTGTGAAGCGTAGTCAATGTAACATAACTTAAGAGATTCACAGTTGTGAATGGGGCTCTGGAAAATAAAGTCACCAAAATACCTTTATTCACTTCTGGCAGTAAAAATGGGAACTAAAGGGTATCACAATCCACAGTTATTTCCACAATCAAAACGATGCCTACTCAACGACCTGTTGAGTTCAGTTAATCATTCATAACCGACCGATTTGTTGTCCGCCAAGGGGTTGAATTACGTCACACTGTTCATCTTGCAAGAAGAAAATAAATAAATCACAGTGAGAGAAACATGTCGCAGGAGGATGGACCATTTATAAAAGCAAAAGGTTACATGGCTGTGCTTGACTGATGAAGCACAGCTCCCCAGGAATCTCCTGCATGAATCAAAGCAGCAATCGCAAGATGCTGCCAGGAGCAATAAGGCTCTACAGAGGTTGTACAGGCACATCATGCAGAAGAGATGCTTATAATTCACACAGCAGGAGCTGCCAGTGCAAATGTAATTCATAATCATTTGAGACAGATCGTAAAGGAGAGGGAAAGCATAACTGAGAGGTGCAGAAGTAATAAGGGACAACAGCAGTAGTGGCTTGAATGGACTGCAGTGTATCAGTTTGAGCTGATATAAAACAAACAAATACACTTTCAGGCATGCATGATATGCCTGGCACCATGCCATTAAAATCCCCTGCAGGTGCTTCTACAGCAAACTGAGCCACGCAGTGCAGCAGATGTTATACACACTCATAAACATAAGGCAGTGCTGATGAGCACACGAGTCAACCGTTGTTACTGTAATCATTAGCCCAGAGTGGGTTACAATAATGCAATCTGATAATCCAATAGTAAAATGTGGAAAGTGATTGTACAATGCTTCATATATTGTTTTAGTGGTGCAATCCGAGATGATCATTGCGTTTAGGCAACGCCAGGTCTCCGGATAGTACAGGTGAGTACAAAATGATGATTGCTTCACTAAGCTTTATAGCATGACTATGACTGATGAAGAAGTAATGATGGCTAGCCAATGGCTAAGCAGACAGGAAGAAAATAGAAGCCTGCATCCGACAAATGTTCAGCTCAAAACGGCGCGCCCCGTTGTGCTGCGCAGCGCTGCGTCGCTCGCGGCCAGTTAGGACAGTCCAATAGAAAATAGAGCAATGGAATTGATTTTGTCGCTGACGCTCGCTCGCATGGCATGCAGTTAGGACACAGACAAACAAACAAAACAAACAAAAGGCCTCGCCCCATGACATAAATAAATGTATTGCTTTATATTAATTAATCTGAAGTGGTATAATATGGAGGACCAAAACTGACATAATTAAAAATAAAAGTAGAAATATATATATATATTGTTTTTCCTTTCCTTATACAAGCATTCCTTGTTTTCACATTCCCTCGTCTCCTCTTTTTACTTCACCTTATTCAGTTCTGCCTCATTATGAAAACAATGATATGGGGGTGGCGGGGTGGAGTGGGGGGTGTGGATGCACTGAACCATCCAAAACATCCTGCAAAAATGAAATGTGATGGTCTCCAATGGAGAAATAACTGCATCTGGGAACACCTGCAGTGTAAATGACAGCAGTACAGAGAACCACTGTGGCAGTCCGAGGAATAAGTGCTCCGAAATCACCATTAAAAAACAGATAACAGTTGTAGCTGGATGTGGGAACAAAATCTTTGTTGTTTTTTTTAAGATGAGTTACGTGCTCTGATGTGACTTAATTGGAATCTTTGGTCATAATGATCATTGTTAAAAAGCGAAACTTGCAGTCCTAGGAATACTGTCCCAATCCTGATGTAGGGGGTGGAAGCAGCATGACATGGGGCCGCTTCAACACTAGAACCGCTGAGGCGGACTCATGGACAGTTAGGGGTTTTATTATGTGAATAACTTTGTCTAAACAAAATCGACAGATCTGTCTTTCCCTGACTTTTCCTAAATATGTGCATTCAGTATTTGTTGAAGTTATGAACATATTGAAATAAAATATAGACAAGTTCTGAGCACTTATTTCTCAGACCGCCACAGCGGTTCTGTAGACCGCTGTAATTTACACTGCAGGTGTTCCGAGATGCAGAGTTATTTCTCCATTGGAGATCATCCCATTTCATTTTTGATGTTTTGGTGGGTGACTGCATCCACCCACCCCACACCATTTTATCATTGTTTTCCTTGTATCATGCTGTATATCCTGATTTGAAAAGGAAACGAGGAGGTAGAAGCAAGGACATCACCATTTTACAGGTCAAATTTGGAAAGCGATCAAACACGCAGAAAAACAAATGTGGATAGACAAAAAAGAAAAGACTACACTGTAGAAGAAACGTTGCAACTTTTGCAAGAAATGAGCAAGGGGAAGTGATGGAGGAGAAATTTAAGACTTTAGTGAAAACTACATTGATGAAAATCCCTTCAACTCTGAGCTGGACCGCACGAACACGTTACTTTGCAAATACAAATGGATTTAGTAGCCCTTATAGCTGAAATGACCACCTCTCAACGGCGCAACCAGCGGCTGCTGAAGCGGAGGAGCCTGATGTCCTCTTCAGCACTGATATCACTGAATAAAAATAGCTGTGATTATCATTATTATTATTAAAAAAAATAGAAGGCAAGCAATTACGGAAATAATAATAATACTATAAACCTAATAAATCTCAACAGAATCAAGAGAAACCGTTTATCCATGAGCACACACACACACACACGCCGTCCTCTGCGTTTGGCCTGTCTAGTAGAAGGGGGCGCTATAAGGCTAGCGGTTTAAGTGTTAATGCGGGAGGGCCCAGTGCAGGTCACAAAAACTATGGCAAAATGAGAAAAATTAAGTGGTTAAACATTTCCAGACAGAAGAAAAACATTTAAAGCTTGGGTGTGGCTGGGTCTTAGATAGACAATGAACACAAGCAGATTTTTGATTTACTTGCAAAATGGGTTAAGAATATGAACGAAAAGAAAAAAAAAAAGAAATATTTGTTGTAATCTTCTGCCAAAGCTCTGGAGCCCATAACATGGTATTCAGGCCAGCGCTGAGTGACATGACAGCACACAGTACAAAGAAAAAGTCTAATTTCTTTATTTTATTTATGTATTTGTATTTTACATTCTACGGGAAAAGAGGCTTCAAAACCACTCTTCAGAAAAAACAATGTTTTATGTCAGTGATGCATAGTGCATTATTACAGCTGCATTCTTTTCTGTTTCTCCAAACAAGACATTGGGTCGAGGGACATATTTACTTAAATGTGTATGCATTAATCTTGCGTAAAAGAAAATAATATAGATAAAACATACATGGACTGAAGACAGCAGGTTTCTAATCAAATTCTAAAGCAACTGCGTCATTGGAATGGATTAAGACTTGCTGTTGAAAACTCACAACCAAAGACATGGAGATATTCTTTAAAACTGCAAGGTTGGTCTCAATATGAGACCAGGCATCTGCTGAGTCAATAAAATAAATGTAGTGTTAAAACGGAAGGCATTCATTTATTCAAAAGCTTAAATTTGAGAACATCACCAGCCTCATGCCAGCCTCTTCAAGCCTTTTTGTATTATCAATTACGGTGATTCAGATCACAGTCACAAGAGTTAACATCGTCAAGGCTACATATTAGAAATATACCATTGTCAATTTTCTTAGCCAACTCTCTTCTGATTTGCTTCAAAGGAGACCTATTCTGAAGTTATGAAGTCTTAATGATTCATTTTAAACATGTTTTTAAAAATATGTTTTTTAAATGCCACTTTTAGATTGTGGATATACCAGGGTTGGACCCAAATACTCAGCTATTCGGCTGTCCGGTCATTTTGATATTCTTTTTTTTCCCCACAAGCAGATGGCTGCAGCAGTCAGTGCTCTCGCTCACTGGCAGCCATGAACGTCATATGCAGTAATGCTTCATTTTGACTGTTAAACAAGACCGATTGGTGAAGAACTCAGCTGTGTGGCACACTTTCAACTGAGTAATGACAAGTTGGCAACTATAAACTCCTCCTTCATTGCATTTACTCCAATAAAATCAAATAGATTTAGGAGTTTTTTCTGTTGTGCTCTCCACAGTTGGTCTTGCACACGTGAACAACTTTTACATCTCTTTCGGGCTCATCTCTCATGCTGCACATGTGAAACCATACGGAGGTTGGGCCACACTTGCTTGTTACTTGGGTCACACAAAACACCTCTGCCCCCTCCTAAAAACAAAGCATTGAAATCTACTACAAAGCTCTGGAGCACATAAAATGGTACTTTGATCCCATTGCGCTACAATTTTCCATATTAATCTTTTCAAATCTGTATGCAACTCATTATGCAAATCCTTCATATTGTCAATGTGGATGGAGGAAAAGATAAGGGGTAAGACATTTTCTACTAAGGGCCCATCCATGCTGGACGCAGAAGACAGATATGCAGATGGTCGGACCCTTTCCGTCCGTTTCATTCGTAGTTATGCAAGAAATTTGGTCTGTTTTCAGACCGTCGCTTGATGCAGCAAACAGAGCAATACCACCAGAAACCATGGGGGGCACTGTTGATCAGTATAACTACCATGCAACCACCAAAAGGAACAAGCCAGAAAAGAAGAAGAGGAAGAGGAGAAAGAAGACGACGACGTGTGTGAGTGTGTCCACAACTACAGCCACATCTATAACATCACATCACCTGGGCACAGGGACAAGCTGTTATTAAATAATAGCTAGGAGAGATCGCTCGCAGGACATTACTATATAATAATTTTTAGCTGAGTTGAGTTTCGTCATCACTTGGTTATTCAGGATGAATCACACACAGAGAACAGAAGCTGCAGCTTTAAGGTGGAAGCAGAACAGAACTTAACTTTCGAGGCACAGAGAAACGGCCCTCTCAAAGAGTCTCTTTGATCTCCAAAATATAGATAGTACGAATGGGCGATATTTTACCGTTCACGATATACCGTCAAAGAAATTCCCCACGGTAAGAATTTGTCATCTCGTGGTAAAAACGATAAATTCCCGTTGATGACGTTGTTGTGTAAAGCCTGATTTATGGTTCTGCGTTAAATCGACGCAGAGCCTACAGCGTAGGTTACGCGGCTACGCACAACATACGGTGCGTGTCGCCGCGTACCCTATGCCGTAGGCTCTGCGTCGATTTAACGCAGAACCATAAATCAGCCTTGACAAACATGGCGGAAGGCGGATCTGAGAGCGAGGAGCTCGTTGTTAAACGAGGCTCCACCTCTGGAACTGGTTTGGATTTAAAAAGAGTGACGAGGAGCAAACATCATCTATTATATGCAGAGTCTGCAAAAAAACAGTGAGTGCAAAGGATGGCTATATATTTGTTTTTCTTCATCATGTTGTCTTTGTCTGCACTATTTTGTTACTCAACAGAAGGAAATGGTTGTTACATTTTGATATAACGTTTGACTATTACGAAAAAAAATTGCAATAGTATCTAATTTGTGGCATGTTCCAACCACAGGTTAATTTGCACATTTTATTTATATTAGAAGAGGTCATCACTGATTGGATTTTATTTTCAGTCAACTTTTATTCAGTCAACTTTTATTTATTTATCCTGTTTCTTTATTTATCAGGTTGTATTTTTTTCTACTTTGTGATTTTATAAGCTAGGAAAACTTGAAGGACAATGGTACTTTCCTGTTTGCACTGTTATCCCACTGTTTAAGCCATACAGTTTGAATAAATGTTGAATCTGTTCTTACATTTCAAACTTGTTACATTTGAGTCATTACAGTTTTGCAGTACAGGTGTACTAATTTAATGGGTTTTTATTAATTCAATTTAATTGGTGTAGTTTAGTAGCATTTAGTATTCTTTTAGAGCAATGTTTTTGGGGCTCCAAAGACTGAATGTGGTGATAGATTTATAGTTAAAAAGATGGAGTTGAATTGGTATTTTTTTTATTGTCATTTTTATCATTATCAGGATAAATGCCAGAAATTATTGTGATAATTTTTTTAGTCCATCCCTAATAGATAGGTAAGATGCATGGACCCGTGACATATTAGGACATTCTCAAGGTAATCATAGATACTACTGATGTGTAACCTTCACTCCTTCATAATGCTGATGTAAACCCTGTACGGCAGAGCCTTTTTTTCAGCGCCATGCACACTGTTGTGACAACTCTCCCTGCATGCAAAAAGCCACATAAATATGTGTGTTTAAGTTGGGCTTACCAGTAGGCTCACCAACTGCAGTAAGGGTAGTGAGGAGCCAGTAATACGTGGTTTGGGTAGCAGTCGTGGGATGGTGCCTCGACGACCCAATCCCTGGACCAAAACTCTGGGGGACAGAGCTTGTGCTGGAGGTTGAGAGGCTAGAGAGTTCGGCTTTACCTGCACACATAGCTTGGGCTCTGGAACCCAGCTCCTTGAGGGGGAATGGGGCCTGTTCTACTCTGGAGTTGTGGAGGTATATGCATATAAGCACTTTGCTCATCCTTTATTTATTGTTTTATAGTGTTATGAGCAGTATTGTTTGTTGTTCACACAAGGTAAATACATCACATACTTTTAACTGGAGAAATAATTTTCAATGGTTTCTTGTTGTTGTACACAAGCTCATTTTGGAAACGTAATAGCTAAATAACGACAGGAGTGATGCGTGAAACCACGCCCACAACTAACTCTGGCCGGAGCTTCCGCCATTTTTTCGTAGCGGTGTATCGCGCCATCGCGTCATAGCGTCAGGCAGCCAATCAGCACAGTGCCTCATTATCATAGCCTCCCGCCTCAGAATCCCACATAGAGAAGTAGGTTAGAAACGGGGAAGATAAAGACATGGCTTAGAGACTGAATTTACAATTTATTTAGCAAAAACAATCAAAAGCTTTTTTTTAAGACATTCAAGGCCTTTTTAAAATAGGTATTAGATGCCATAATAGGTCCCCTTTAAGTAATGTTAAGACTTAAAAAAACAACATGATCATCTTGAGCTTGTGCAAAAAGAGAGGGGCTGCATAGAATGAGATGACTACTGCCTGCAAAAAGACCTGCAGGGACTCTCACTTGTTATTTCATACTTTTCCATGACAAGTGAGAGCAAGCAAGAAGGTCAGGTTTGATTTTGCGCAGCAGGTATCATTTCAACAACTTTGATATTGGAGAAACAGACGTGGATCTTCATTGTGACAACTGCAGTGGACAAAACAAAAAAAATGTTATGATCTGGTTGGACACAAGCTTGACTCCACGCTGAGTATTTACTTCCTTATTGCTAGCCATACCAAATTTCCCCCCCAGCTGGGGGTTTGGACTGCTCAAATCAGCTGTTCGTGAAGACCAGAATAAACAATTTGGCAGTCATTACCATCATCATCTATGTTCTCTATTGTAAAAACCTATTTCTAAAACATCAAGGATATGCATGAAAAGTCACTTATTTCCATTGTGGTGCTTGCTAATAACAGGCAGTGGAAAACAGCTCCCCCGAGAGTCGCCTCAACATCCCACAGCTGGTTGGAACAGCAGATGGCAGGGTGATGGTCAAAACCTTCGACTGGCAATCGCACCTGAGTCCTTACTTCCCAAAGTTCCCGCAGATCAAGAGTTATCAGCACTTCACGGATGTATATTTTCAAAGTTTCTGTGTACATGTATATGGAATATGGATGTATATGTTTTTTTTTTCATGTCGATGGAAAATTATGTTTTTTTTTAATATGCTTTAAATTATGAACCTTTTTATTTACTTCACTTACAGGAATATGGTCCAGTATAGTACCTTAACGTGCTATATAAATAAAAATGGTATGGTATAGCTTCTGTAGGATTGGAAGTTGGAAGAATGCAGGGCAACACTGTAGATGTGTATACAACATGTGAGCATTCATGAATAAATCTCTTGCTAATGGCCTGACAAAATTCAAGTTATTGCCTCTGCATTTCTCCCTAATCAGTTCAAAAAGTGGTAAAAGGCGATAATATTAGATCAACATTTATTAAAACCTTTTTTCCTATAGGGACCTCGTGGAATCTCTTTAGGGAGGATTCCCAGTTCTTTTTGACAACCATTTAGGGTGGGGGGGGGGTATTAGGCTATTGCCTCTGCATTTCTCCCTAATCAGTTCAAAAAGTGGTAAAAGGCGAAAACATTAGATCAACATTTATTAAAACCTTTTTTCCTATAGGGACGTCATGGAATCTTCCATGTGTTAGACATAATTTGAAAGCTAATAAACCACGCTTTCAGAATCTGCATTTTAGGCAAGATTTCCTGCAAGATTAAAAATAATAGAAAATAACAGAAACTTGACTTTTCTGTGAGATACAAAGTTATGAGCAAAACGGCTATATCTACAGACACTGAGAGCAAGGTGACTGTGACCTGGCAGCAATGAAAATCACTAAACTTTCCTTATTACCTCAAAACTGTAATTTATAGTGTTAAAGTTGCACATTTGTTGCACATTTTTACCCTGAGACAAGGGAAGTCGTATATAAAAGCCATTTGGAAATGGGTTGATGCTTAAAAAAAAAGAAGAAAAAAAAAGAATGTATAAATAGTCTGTTTGCTGCTGTGGGTGGACTGTTTAGCATCCAGTCTCGTGCATGACTCTATGTCCAGTCTGGTAACAAAAAAGTGCTATAAAAGTACACTGTATTAACATTGTTATGATGATTATGATCTTTTTTGTTTGTTTGTTTTTTCTCATGATCCTGAAGTAAAATTTATGAAAATGTCAATTTTGCTGGGTTTTTTTTCCTATTGAGCCAGGTTACTGTAAATTAAAGCGTTGAAGTGTGAATATAGTGTGCAGTCTCTTTCATGAGGTCACAATTACTATCGGGGCTATCTACCTTGGCACGACTACTATATCAGTCAAACTCATGGGTGTTCCAAATAAACAGTGTCATAAGTTATAACTCAAGAAGCCTGCAGTTTATAGAACTAACCTAAATAAAGTAACAATTTCTGTTTTTCTTTGATCACATGCACTGGGCTAATGTCTGCTCAAATGTGGAAGAGCAGTAAATTACTAACTCACTGTGATGTAACAGTAACTATTTTCACTGTAGATTCCATAAATGAAGGTGTCATTACTGACATGGAAATCTATAACTGCCACAATATGTCACACATAGTGCCTGTTGATCATTCAGTGTGCTAATTTACCACTTCTGAGCGTAAACAAAACATCATTGTACAGTCCATAAGTCTGCTACAATTTATATTTCATGTGACTCAACAGGCTTAACTGTGCCATTGTGGAAATATATATATATGTCCTTTTTAGACATTTTGCAGGAGGCAGCTTCTTGTTTTGGTCCTCGCTTCATTTATATTTTCTCCTTTTTAGCTAGTGCTCATGAGCCTGTTGTCAGTCATTTCCAACTGCATCTGAAAGGGTCACACATGAAAACTAGCTGACAGATCACACAGAGGTGCACATGAAGCCCAAGCACAATAGTTTAAGGCTCTCCAAATATTGTATCCATCCAATAATCAAAGAAATAATGAATCTTTTCAAATACATGGTTATTTGGTGTGAAAGAACTTGTGACAATTTCAAGCATTTACAAGCAATATATGAAAAATTCAAGCTTTTTTTTTAAACTTGAAAGGATATTAATTTTCAAGAAATTTCAAGCAGCAAAAAACCCACACATCAACTTCTAATATAATTTTGCTTACACTTTATGGTAGTACATTTGTGAAAAATGTGCCTTGTTAAAAATAGGGAAACTCAAATCAAATTTTGATTAAAATGCAACAATTTTTTATATATTACGTCGTTTTTGATGTATTCCACTGAAATTAATTACACTCAACAGCCTTTCGAAATTAGTAGGAGGAATATTATTTATATAAAACAATCGTTTTGTCATGTTTTAATAATTGACAGACACCATCATTTAGCACTATTCTTTTTTTGGTTCAATTACAGTGGGGCTAACCCATATTTTAGTGAAGCTCAAATAAATGCCAGAATATATGTTTAATAAAACAAAACCCCCCCACCACAGATAGAAACAGGCAGGCACGCACAGAGACAGAGAGGAAAAGAGAGAGACACGAAGGTGACGCTAGTTATGTTAACAGTACACAGGTGGATCGGAGTGAGATGCTTAACATCCAGCGTGGTCTGGGTGTATCTGGGGGATGGCGCCATTGTTGTGGGCGGGTGCGCCTTCAGTTACAAAACAATTATTAGACTAAAACATTGAAATATCTTCATACTGTCAAAATGGACGGGGCAAGTTGGCTTACCGTTTCCAGGTGATGCCATGTTTGATGTGGAGCTGTGTTATCCAAACTGTTGCTTACAAAGTTTGCATTCAACTTTTTTTTCCATTGTCTATCTTTATGAAATTCTGCCACACTGCAGATGTCTCTGACATGATAGAGTTAAACAAATCACCAGACCTTGTCCTTCTACTTTATAATCTATCCGTCTCTCGTCAGTGGGTTGGGCTAATCCAAGATAGTAAAAACAAAAAGATAGACTGTTACCTTTGAAAGAGATGTGCTCTGAACCCCCCCCCCCCCCCCCCCCAGAATCGAAAAAGAATCGACCAATCAGAATTTTGGTCGAGCCAGGCCGCATCGACTAATAAATCGACCAGTCGACTGGGAAATTACAGCCCTAACTGGTTTACATATTTTTGAAAAGGTGTAAAGAGAATTCATTTTTATTATTGTTATTTTTTTAATGAAGCCTGTGTGGCCAAGCTAAGCCAAGCCTCAAAATTGCTGACGTGGAGAGGACATTTTGGAATAAAAGGCAGCATCTCTCTGCCAACTTTCTCAGCTTCCCTTCTGTTATGTCATACCTCTCTTTCAATGTGTGCCTGTGTTGCTAAATCCTCCCAAAAAATCCAAGAGTGAACAAAACCCTGTTTACATGAGCTGAGACACAAAGACAGTAGTGGTAGTTCCAGACATCATTACAACTGTGGTCCAATTCAAATGAAACAACAAGCAGGTCTGATGCTGCACACAGCGTCCGCAATGAAAGTCAGAGACGACCTGTCTGCCAAGCCAAATACACAGCTAAGAACTCCGGGAGAATCACTGAACTGACAGCAAGTAAAAGCCCTTCAAAGTTATGATGAGTTGCTTTGGGGATCCTGACAGAAATTTCGTTTCATTAGTTTTTCAGAGAAGATATAATGGGAAAGCATTTAAGACCTTTGGACCGTGACTGGCTGAATAAAATAACACTAAAGTTGTCACATGTGGTGTTAAAGAGCTCTCCGAGACAGTAAGATCTACTGACAGTTTTAACTTTTTTTTAAAGACTACAGTGTCTCTCCACGGGACCCTGTTGCTGACCTGACAAAAAACGCCTCATTTGCAGTCTAGGTTTTCTGCTTCCTCTTCCTCCCTCCACTTGTCTACATTGCCATGTAATATTTGGTGAGGGGCCTTATTACTGATTACAGTAGCAATATTAATGTGAAAAAATTGCAGCTGCTGCTGAATGACAATTCAAAGTGGACTTGTCTTTGAGAACAGGGTTTTAAAAAGACTAGAAATAAAATTGAGCAGTTCAGACAGAGGGTTAAAGGCAAAATGCATCCAAAATGCATCCAAAATGCATCCAAACATCTGCTTTCAACTTTGTTGGTGGTACCTTCAGTGTTCCCGCCATGATGTCGAACAACGCTCTTTACCTAGTCACAAGATCTCGTGATATTGCTACTCACGTGAGACTACCTGGCATTAAACTGCAGGCTGCATTACACACAGTAGAAAAGACATTAAATAATCGATTTGGGGACTTCATGAATCGATATCTGATAATTCAAAGGAAAATCATGCATAATCTTGGTCTCAATGGATAGCTAAGACCTCACAGCATACATGTCCAGTGTCAGAAAAATTGTGAATGTTCACATGCCTGAGAAAATTGTGATAAACCAAATAAAAAATATTACATTTTTATTATCGTCTAATTCTTTTTTTGTTTGCACAGTGGAAAACACCATGATAGCAATTCATATAATTATAAAGATACCACTGCCTGGATTCAGCAACTCCTTGACTACAACTGTACCAATTTACATGAGAATAGCTTAAAGCACATAGATTTTATAAAGGTTTTAGTGTGGATTAGCTCAATGTAGCTTTTAGATTAAATTCAAATCTTTGTCAAATCCAGTGCATACAACTGAGAAATCTTTACTTTTTTAAATCTTGCAGTACATCACCACCCAGACAGGTGAAATAAATGTATGATTTCTAACAGAGCATATTTTTTAAGATTCTTTTTTATTTAAAAAAAAAAAGTGAAATAATTGCTCTGCATACATGGGTCTTTTAAATTTGCAGTTGTGGAAGTATGGCTGAGATGGTGTTTTTTTCATCCCTCATTCTTATTCAAAACTGTGTTGGAGGGTGGGGCTACAGGAAAGACGATGGAGCAGAGAGGGAGGAGTGGCAGATTCATATCTAAAATGTCACTCATTTGTTGTTGTGTCCAAAATCATTTGGAAGCACCTTAACTAACAGTGTAATACTACTGGAACAAGATCTGAAACGTTGTTTTTTTTTGCCTGTGAGTTTATATGGTTGTCAAAGTATAGTATTTTTCGATGTTGTGTTGCATGACCTGAAGCAGCATCTCGTGAACCTAACCTAAGTGAAACAGGATTTTGTATATCTCAATTATTTGTTTTATTCAAGGATTTCACTGAGAAAGCCTTGGCTTTTTGGGTCACTATCACTCACACACACACACACACACACACACACACACACACACACACACACACACACACACACACACACACACACACACACACACACACACACACACACACACACACACACACACACACACACACACACACACACACACACACACACACACACACACACACACACACACACACACACACACACACACACACACACACACACACACACACACACACACACACACACACACACACACACACACACACACAATGTTTTTGCAACACACACACACTATGTTTTTGCAACAACACAACCAAATGCTGTTACATGTTCACATCAATCCATACCCCTGTGTGTAACACAGATGTTGGCAAAGTGAAGGACATTCCCCCAATTCAAGCAGAGTAGACCTTGATGATGCAGAAGAGCTGATGACAGCCACAGAATCTACCCCACTGACAAATTCCAGAACCAGCCCTTCAGATATGTGTGCTACTGCCAGGGGCAGACTGGCCATCTGTGTGAAACTGGAGAATGACAGAACGGCCAGTACTCCAATGCACACACCACGCAGTCTGTTTTTTCCCCCCGCTAATCTACTGTTTCACACTCCGGTACGGTAGGTGGCAGCAATGCATCTTTAAGTTGGATGCTGCCGCGGCCGTGCCAGGAGAAGAAGAAGAAGAAGAAGGAATGGCAGAAGTAATAGTCTACGGTAGCAGCAGTAAAGGAAATATGGATAACGCCGGTAAGAAACGGAAAAAAAAGGGTGGGGCTGAGAAGGCGATGGACAAAAAAATGCGACATCTCAAAATTGAAGGCGCTAAATGACGCAAATTAACAGAACTGTTCAGCACAAGCACACCCAGCAGCAGCAGCAGCAGCAGCAGCAGCAGCAGCAGCACAAGCACACCCAGCAGCAGCAGCAGCAGCAGCAGCAGCAGCAGCAGCAGCAGCAGCAGCAGCAGCAGCAGCAGCAGCAGCAGCAGCAGCAGCAGCAGCAGCAGCAGCAGCAGCAGCACAGCCAGCAGCAGCAGCACCACCACCACCACCACCACCACTGGAGCAGTTCAGAGTCAAGAAATGAGTCGGACAGCTGTGCAGCGTCATAGGGCCACCTGTGATGATGAGGGACAAAGAGATGAGCTGGTTCCACAGACAGGGCAAGTAAGTATGGAATATGAGAGAGGAAGAAAGAGAGTTACTTGCTAGGGCTGATGTTAGGAAATGTTATTCAGGTTGCTACATTTTTATCTATACCCAGTTTGTGTTTCTCAGTACAATGCAAAAAAATGAAATGAAATAATAATTCCATCATTTGTTTATTCAGGTTGAGCGTAGACCGAGAGCAGAGGATGACACCCACTCCAGCTCAACCTTAAATTACTTTAAGCACCCAAGTCAGACAGTCACAGCCTAGAGGTTTTTTTTTCATACCACCCTCAGAAGAAGACAAAATACCTGACATTACAGAGAGTGTTTAAACACAAAGATGGCACAGACAGAAAATGGCTTACATACTGTGAAGAGAACCATACCCTGTATTGTGCAGTATGTTTAGCATTTGCCAAACCAACTGTAACCAATCCCTTCATAAGTGGAATGCAGGACTGGAACCATATCAGTCAAAGAGTTGAGGAACATGAAAGGAGCAACATGCACAAAGGTAGTGCTGAGGCATATTTTTTGATGGCATCTAAATCAGATATAGCCAGCCTGCTACATGGTCCCCAAATTGTGGCTCACAGAGATCAAGTGAGGAAGAGACGGCAGGTGTTGGAACGAGTAGTAGATGTGGTGAAGTTCATAGGAAAGAGAGGACTGAGCTACAGAGGACAGCAATCTGAGGCAGCGTACACTCTAGATGACGACAACATTGACCACGGCAACTTTCTAGAGCTCATCATTCTACTTGGGAAATATGATGTATGTCTGAAGGAACATCTCACTGAGTGCATAGAAAAAAGTAAAATGATGCACCAGTCACAGGCTAGGGGTCGCGGTGCTGCAGTAACATTTTTATCCAAAACCACTGTGAACACTGTCATTTCTACAGTGAAGTGGCTAATTCAGGAGACCATTGCAAAAGAGGTTGCTGAAAGTGTGATATTTTCTGTGCAGATAGATACAACCCAGGACATTACGTCCCATGAGCAGTGCTCTGTAATTCTGAGATATGTTACAGATTCACGCACGCACGCACGCACGCACGCACGCACGCACGCACGCACGCACGCACGCACGCACGCACGCACGCACGCACGCACGCACGCACTTCTGTTGTCTTCTGTGGTCTTCCAGGACTGTTTTTGTTGTTGAGCTCACCCGCACTTTCTTTCTTTTTGAGAATGTACGAAACACTTGACCACACCTAACAATTTTATTATCTGTATGTTGATTTTTCAACGGCTTTCTCCATGACTGATCTCCTTTAACACTGTATTAGTAGCTCCAGTCAAACAGCTGCCAAATAACAATTCAGCACCTGATATCAGCTCCAGACCTTTTATCTGGCTCATTTGTCTTGAAGTAACAAGGGAATGGACTGCATCTTGCCAATTCACTTCATATCAATCAATTGCCCAAATACTTCTGAGGCACTGAACTTGGATGTGCTTGTTGAAAATGTCTACAGTTCCTAGATGGGAACAGCAATATTTTAGTGACACCTTTCAATTAAAATTGAGTCAACACATTGAGAACATCTCATTTTAGTTCAAACCCACTGATGGAAGCGCAGAAAAGGCATTGTCTAAACAATTCTGGTCCTACCTATAAAATAACTTTTGGCATTGGAAAAAAGATATGGGGTTTTTGCAGCACAATAGAAGAGTATTTTGATTAATAAGATGTGATCACAAAAGAATGTGAAACATGCGTTTTGCAGAAGGTGATAGTCCTTGAATATCCCCTTGATGAAAGCTTGATCCCTAGTGCTTGAATATCCCTAATGGCAAAGCAAAAGCTAATCAACTGTTTGAGTCAAGGTTATTAGGCAGTGACATCTTGGTTTGTATGCAGTGTTTATATTGCCAGCAAGGAAGCATCTTTTGCTGCACTGTCAGTGAGAAGAAAAGGAGCTTCCTAAATATCCCAATATGTGTTGCATGAACAGCTGAACTGAGCTGCACTCTCAGTGGTCCTGTGTGGACAGGAGGGATCACTTCATCCGTGTCATACCCTCCAGCACATGTACACACATACACATATGCAAAATACCAAGTTTTTTTCTCCTTCTTGCCTCCAGTGCCCAGATGGATGTCTCATACCTATTGGCTGCATTGTTAAAAAAGGCTGCAGCGTTAAACTTTAACCACTAATACTCACAAGCCTGCCAAGCTACATGCTGCCATCTAAATCAATGGCTTTCAGGGCGCAGAGTATAGTCTCACTGCTTCTGGTGTTGCATGATCCTAACTCTTTATTTTTCCAATCACTAAGGCAAAATAATAAAAAAAAATAAAATAAAACCCTAATAAAATAAAACCCTTCCTTTAAAGAAGCAATATTGAGTCATTTGCATAGTTGTCAATTATTGTTCATGTGTTCAGCTATAGTTTGAGAGGGGCAGCATGCCTGGACTAATGCAGTAGTGCATGTAAAAGGGTCTCAACAGAAGTGTCTCAACAGAACTGCTACAAATGAGTATCAGATTCTATATTCACTTTTAATTGATTCGTATCTGATCATAAGGCTTAATAAACCCTCAACCACACTGCTTTCATTGCTCTTCTTTCTTTTATATAAGTATGTGAGCAAATGCATGTGTTATTCAGCAGCCAGACACTATTAAGCTGCATGACAGCATCAATCATTGGAGATGAAACGCTCATCTTGGATGTAGGCAGAGTATAAAAGACATCTTTAAGTTCCAGCCTTTCACTCATCTCTGGTACAGTCTATGATCCTGTCCTCTCTGCTGACACACAGCCTGACTTTTTTCCTCCATTCCCCTTTCCAGTTACAAAATAGAGTTTTCCGTACTGTAGCCATGTCGTTGAAATCTCGGCTGAAAGCTAAAGCTTTTCTCCAGACATTTCTCCTTTAAACTGTGGCCTAACAATGGCACTTCTTCTCCAGACTGAGCTGCAGCAAAATATCTGTCCATCTGTCTGGTACCACTGAAAGAGCACTCCAAATAAAATAAGGCATGTTTTAACAAAAAAAATGACAAAAAATCCAAGTGACAGTAATCAACCCATTTGGCTTTGATCACTACACTGTTAGCAGAATTAGCAGCAATTTACACACAGCTCTCTTCATGCGCGCATGACCAATTTATTTACACTTTGAAAGATTTTCCCACTACATCTCCTTAATCATTAAATCATCATACCCCCATCAGTATGATGCTACATAATATCCATCTATTCAATCAGCATTGGTAACTAAGCCATATTTATGTTACCATTAACATACTTTTGGCTTCAGTCCTGTGGGTGAATATCTAAAGGCACTGATTTGCAAAAAAAACTGAGATAGACTTTTCACCCAAAGAAAGTGAGAATTAACCAGCATGAGAACTGTTTTCTTCCACAGGATTACCTGTTTCAATGAAGGATTAATAGAAACTGGATATGTGAATGTGGTATTCATTGGGTGAACACTTAAGCAGGGCAAAAAGCATTAATCCTGTAATCCTATAATACAGTCTCACCTCTGATTTTCATTGACTAAAGAGCAGAAACCAACATACAGACAAGTGTTCGTTTAGAGCTGCAGCACTGCCACCCTTGTGCTGAAAAACTAGCTCAAATTATGTCATAACGCCAATAATTTACATTTTCCATCATGATAACAACATGTGTTTACAATGCCTTTAGAGATTTGATAAATAAAGCACTGCACTTAGTGCACTGATTACTGTAAATACAAATAAAAAAGCCAGTACTATAGAAAGCATACTGTTTTTATTTATTTCCTTTTAAAAAGGGCATTTGTGGACAGAGTTGGCTTGGTTTAGCAGCTAAGTATTGTACAGATGATAACATGTTTCACATGTTTTTTAGTTTAGTTTGTTTCCTTTTGTTCACTAAGGTCTAGTCTGTATGGATTTTCCCATATGATTTAACTGAATTCAAAAACACTGTTTATCTTTTAACTTAAACTACTACAGTTAGAGTACTTAACATTTTGTTGACTCCGTTTTGCTTATTTTCAATTTTGTGGGCAGTTGTTCAAACAATGGACCATCCTTTGTGGTACCGGACATAGTAACGACCGGTTTATGGCGTCCTAGGCTCTGAGGCTGAGAAGCTTGCGGATCTCCTTGTCTCCCCAGTTACTCATCTTGTAAATATAGGCCCTACCTGTGACCTCCTGCTGCTGTTGTAACTCTTGTCAGCTGTGTCTTTACTTTATAAAATTAAAAAATAAATTAAAAAAAGTCCCCTGGTGGGTTGTACTCAGGTTACGTTATCAACAAATCCCTACCACGACCCGCCACCCTGCATTGGTTCTGTTTACACTAGACTTGACCAGTGGTTAAGACAAACCTTGGAGGCAAGTGATTCGTGGGGCAGCGACACGTAAGCCTGCGTCAGTTAATGTAAAAAGGACAAGAAAGGGCTTTAGAAACGATCCGGTACTTGGCTGATGACCTAAAACTGGTACTGGTACCAATACATTCCCATTTTCTTTGAGACTACAATTTCTGTGCACACAAATGTCTAAACAGCAGTGATCTCAAAATGGTGTATACCTGAAAATAGTAGCCATTACTTTAACCAGGTCTTCTCTCTAACACCTGTTATGGATACTATTGCTCCCATTAGGGTGAAGGTTATCTCTGGAGAGAAGAAGTCTCGACAACGAAATTCCACACTGGTGAAAAATGGGGAAAGAAGCTGAGCGCAGATGAAGAAAAACAAATGCCCAGGTTCACTATGATATCTACAAAGAGAAACTTCACTATTATAATTTACAACTCAGGAATGCAAGAAAGTCCTTCCCTGACATCATCAACAAAAACAGTCATAATGCTTTGGCCTTATTTATTACAGTTGACACGCTAACAGACCTTCCTGTGTCAGTGACAGCTGAACGTCATTCCACTGTGGCCTCCAATGACTTTTCAGCATATCAGCAGCATATGTACCGTGTCCACCGAAAACCAGTTTAAACACCATGACATAGTTTCAACTCATTAACAGCAAAGACCTGGAGGACACCTTACGTCAGCTGAACTACTCCTCTATGGAGCCAAATCAAGGCCAAAAGTTTTGCTAATTTGAAAATAAAATTTTAACCTGAAAATTCTTTTTTACAGTTTCAATTTTATTTTTTTCAGTATCAGATCTTTTTTTCAGTTTCAAATCTTTTTATTTCAGTTTCAAATCTTTTTTTCAGTTTCAAATCTTTTTTTTTCAGTTTCACGTCTTTTTTTTCAGTTTCACTTCTTTTTTTTTCAGATTCAAATTTTTTTTTCAGGTTCAGACTTTTGGCCCGGATCTGGCGTGGGGGGCGTGGCATCAACTCAGAGGGGCGTGGCATCATGAGTGACAGCATAACAGAGAAGGCGGGGGACGTTCCTCAGTCATGTTGCCTTCAGGAAACGTAGGTTGCAGAAGTTATCAGTAGAAGTATGATTCAACACTGTACACCACATTCACGTGACTGGCAGTGGTAAAAACTGATATTAGTGACACATTTCTGTTTAAAAAGCTGTTTTAGACCGTACTTGGCACCAATCGCAGTATAAAAGCAATAAACTATGCCAGACTGTACAGTTCAACAGCCACACTTTAAAGTTTGACATTTCCCACTTCCACATACTACCAAGTACGGTCTAAAACAGCTTTTTAAACAGAAATGTGTCACTAGTATCCGTTTTTTCCACTGCCAATCACGTGAATATGGTGTATACAGTGTTGAATCATACTTCTACTGATAACTTCTGCAACCTACGTTTCCTGAAGGCAACAGGACTGAGTAACGTCCCCCGCCTTCTCTGTTCTGCTGTCACTCATGATGCCACGCCCCCCACGCCAGATCGGGGCCAAAAGTCTGAACCTGAAAAAAAAATTTGAATCTGAAAAAAAAGACGTGAAACTGAAAAAAAAAGACGTGAAACTGAAAAAAAAAAGATTTGAAACCGAAAAAAAGATTTGAAACTGAAATAAAAAGATTTGAAACTGAAAAAAAGATCTGATACTGAAAAAAATAAAATTGAAACTGTAAAAAAGAATTTTCAGGTTCAAATTCTATTTTCAAATTAGCAAAACTTTTGGCCTTGATTTGGCTCCATACTCCTCTTCCTATTTAGATATTCTGCCAACAGGTTTTTTCAAAAAGGTCTCAAAGACTTTGGAGTTAGACTTGTTACTAATTGTGAACTTGTCCTTAATGTCAGGTGTGTTTCCAGAGCCACTACAAACAGCTGTAATTAAACCAAAAAAAAAAACAAAAAAAATGCAAATAATTGATAATCTTGACAAGACACAAGGGAACATCTACAACCCGATCTCAATCTACCATTTTTAAATAAGATCATTGAAAAAGCAGTTTTTCAACAGCTAAATAACTTCCTAACACGAAATAACTCTTATGATGCCTTCCAGTCAGGTTTTAGACAGCACCACATCAATGAGACTGCTGTGACAAAAGTGTTTAATGACATATGTATGAATACAGACGGTGGAAAAATCTGTCTTAGTCTTACTGGATCTCAGTGCTGCATTTCATACAGTTGACCACAATATATTAATCAAACAACTGGAGAACTGGGCGGGTCTTTCCGGAACTGTACTAAACTGGTTCAAAACATACTTACAGGAAGTACTTTGTGTCAATAGGTACAGACAAGAATTACATGTGGAATTCCCCGAGGTTCCATCCTGGGACCACTTCTGTTTAACATCTACATGCTCCCACTGGCACAGATTATAAAAACAACAACATAAACTACCATAGCTATGCAGATGACATGCAGATATATATTACAAAGCCACCGGGAAACCAAGACCCTGTACAGGCTCTTGGTAAATGCAAACTGAGGTAATTGTCTTTGGAGCCAAAGAGAAATGATCCCAGGTCACCATAGACCTCCAATCTATACACCTAAAAACTACCAACCAGGCCAGAAATCTGGGTCTAGTGATGGATTCAGACCTACATTTGGAAAAACACAATATAGGAAAAACAAACTCAGCTTACTATCATTTTAAGAATATATCAAGGTTAAAAGATCTGATGTCTCACCAGGACCTGGTAGGCTTGATTATTGTAACAGCATCTTTACAGGTCGACCTAAAAAGTGAGTTAGACAACTGCAGCTCATTCAGAACTCTGCTGCTCGAGTCCTCTCCAAGACCAAAAAAGAGGACAACATCAGTCCAACTCTGAGGTCTTTACACTGGCTGCCTGTCTGTCAAAGGATAGACTTTAAAGTTCTGATGCTGGTCTTTAAAACTCTGAATTGTTTAGGACCAAAATACATCAGTGACCTCCTGACCCAGTATAAACCTTCCAGACCCATCAGGTCACCTGGATCCAGTTTTTTTTATCAGTTCCCAGGGTCAGAACTAAACATTGGAGGAGCTGCATTCAGCTTCTATGCCCCACATGTCTGGAACAAATTCACAGAAAGCCTCAGATCAGCTTAAACACCAATGTCCAGGTTGAAGACACAACTATTTTCATTTGCCTTTGAATAAACCTCTAAATCTGCAGTTCCAAAACGTAATCATATTTTAACTACTGATTGTATCTATTGTTTGTATTTCTCTCTTTTTTGTTTGAATTTTAAATCATGCTTTTTATTTATGTTTTAATGTCTTCTAAAGCATTTTGAATCACTTCGCCTTTAAAGCAGTGTCCACTATCTCTTAGATGAAGGGGAACTGCTGAATCTTGATGAGGTGGCTCTCCTGTGCTGTGCCATCTTTTTGTGGAGCTGCTGTTAGGTTTCTACAGTGCACAGATCAGAGCATTCTTCACTGCACTAGATGGCATAAACCACACTGCTCTGCTTCTCTCTCAGTGTTTTGTCCTTAGGATGGCCCAGTTTCTGTTTCAGTATGGTGCTGGTTTTGAAATGAACCGGATTGTTGTGTGTATTGAGGATTCTCCAGAATGTTGTGTGTTGAAGGTTCTCTGGAGTTTTTCTCTGACACACCTGAAATATATAGGATGACAAGTAGCTTGTCTTTCCTCTGGAGCTCTTCTCTTTCTGGCTGAGCAACCTTTGTCCCCGGATGGTCCAGCTAACCAACCACGGCTCACCTTGGCAACTTAACTAGCAGCTAAATGAGCGCAGTAACTCTGGTAGAGTTCCAGCGGTCCCAATCTGAGATGCCACTACTAAAATGACATCTGAAACTCCACCCAATCCTATACCAGAGCTGGGCACACAGTTCCTGCCAATATGGTGTCAACAAGGGCTTCAAAAAGCCCACTATTTAGAAAACCTGTATGTGACATCACAGAAGGTTTGTCTCATTCTTTTTACACATAGTTTAAAATCATTTGACTGCAATTAGTAAGGATTACAATCCATCCATTTTTGTCTTCCTGCGTATTTTCAGTGTGTCTCCCTGTATAATCTGAATACCTGCTATAGAGGCACTGGTAACCATAATATGTTCCAACAGCCATGTCTTGGTGACACACATAGCTTTTGATTTTTGATAGTTACGATTGTTCATCAAGGTTGCAAGCTGTTCCATTACATGTTTGTGATCTCCCGTTATCAATGTCAGTTGAGCAAAGAAATGGCTTATTCTGACCATATTTCTCCACTTCACAGCATCCTTGCTGCCTCCACTTAGCTCATTTAGCTTCTGCTATATTAGACAACTTTCCCATTTTTGGGCTAACTCATCATAACAGATGTTGAAAAGTTCCAGAAATACCAACAGAGAGCACAACATCCAAATCAGGTATAAAAAGTTTTTTTTGATAGTTTGTTTTTTAAATTACTGTTTTAATGAAAAACAGCCCAGTAAATATCAAGACAATCCAAAGAACGATACATCATGTCCAAAGATACAACAAATGCCCTCACTAGAGCTGTGTTGTTGCAGAACAAAAGGGAATTAAACAAACGCTAAACTTAGAAATGTTAATCTCACCACTGGACAGTAAGCAGTTATTTAAAATAGTAAATGCAACATGTTCTTGTGATCTATTTCTAGATCATAAAACAATGGCCTTTACAACTGTTTCTGAAAAAGAAAGAAAGCAGGACATGAGTACAGAGCAGGTAAGATCATGTGACAGGCATTTAAGCGAAAAGAGATCCAAAAGTAAAGAATAGGAAGATATTGGGCTCAAAAATGATCAAACATGCTTAAAATAGTTCAAAATACTGAGCAAAATTATACCAACGATAGAACGTACAGAACGATGCAGATATCAGGAACAATAAGACTTTTTTCAAGGCGCACTGTTGATAATTAAAAATAAATTAAGTAGAAAAAGGAGCCACCAAAAGACAGACTGATATACGACACAGCTCAGGGAAATGAGCACAAAGACGAGAGGTAGAGCAAAGACAAATTACATCAGTTTATCAGAGTAACTTTGATGTTGGCGGAAAGCGACAAAATGCAATTTACGCTAAGTGTAGGAAAACATTAAATGTGAGCTCACAAGTACAAAGTACAAAGTGTAATACCCCACACCTCAACCTAAATAGCCAATGTGAGGCAGATGGAATTTTTAATTTCAATTATTGTTGCTACATTACTTTGTTCTTGTCAGATACACAAAATGAGTCAGTGATGAGGGTTGGCCTCTAGCACTCGGAGCTGACCATTGGTAGGGGATGGAGGTGGCAGCTGGGGGGGTGGTGGGTCTAAGACAGTGGGGTAGCTGGGATTGATCACAGGCAGGTCCACCTCACAAGGGCGACTGATGCTGACAGGCAGCGAAAGAGAGGCCTAGGTGGCAGTAGCCGCTACCAGGAGGATTACTGCCATTGAGAGGACAGGATAGCAGCCTCCTCAGCATGATACACAGTCAACTACAGGACATATCCTGAAGTAAAAAAAAAACACTTGCATGCATTTTTATATATATTCATATACTATTCCAACCAGTTACAGCTATGGCAAGTGTCTGTCATGTACAACATCACTCTTTACTGCAAATAAAACCACATTCATCCTGGGAACTGCAGTGACATTAGCTATGTGTGCCTGCAGGTAGCTGCTCATTCATACCACCATAGTTAAATACAACCCTTCTTCCAACATTCAGGGTTTGTTTTATTTTTATGGCTGCCTTTGTCCTGTAATATCTCAGTCTAAAGACCTGACATACTGCTGAGGTGTTAAGCATGTTGTCTTCCCTTTAACAGCTAAAGTGAACTGAAGCCTTACTGCAAGTGACATTTATGGCCACCAGTGACTGAAAGTATTTTGTTGTTTGCTGCATGTGAAAGAAAAGAAAAAGGATATTCGGAATGAAAACTGAATGTCCACCTAGAAAACAAATATCTCGATAATCAAATATTCAGGTCCAGCAAAGGGTTATCATTGGCTAACGGGATTTGTTGTCTGCTGGGTTTACTGTAGTCTGAATTTACCGACTGCAAAATATCAAAAAGCATGCGCCTCGCGTATGGAGTTCAGAGTTCTCCTGGATCATTTACTGCAACTCTCCTTCTCTCTCACTTTTGTATTCCTGCCTTTATTCCCTCTTTCAAAATGAGGGGCTAAAAAGCCCTGAAAAATATCTGTAAAAATCCCCTGTTTCACAAAGCATTTATTCTATGAGCTACTCCACGCAGACCTGTAGGCCATCACAATGACATCAAGAACTACTTAATAAAGTATATATTACTTCAGGACATCATAAACTGTCACTGTAAGAAGTAGAAGAATAATGAGCTGAGCAAAACTGAGGGTTTAAAGTCATTATGATCTGGCATAATTTGTACTGATAGCCCTCTAATGGGTACGGTAATATTTTACATTTTACAGGTGCCTTGCAGAGTAAAACATGACTTAAGCACTGTGAGATAGAAGCAAGTGATGCATTTCTTAAATAAAGGTTTTCACCATTTCAGTAAATGCTGGCAAAAATTCTGCTGGTAAAATGTCAAAAAAAGTGTGACATGCCCAGAAACATCAGACAAAAACAAAATTAAAGGAAAGAGCTCGGCCAATCCGCAAGGCACCCACAGACAGCCCCCCACCTCCCCCTTTAACCCACATCCACATTTTCACAATAATTAAGCCTAGAAGATAATGTCTATTTTCAGACAATTTAAAACAGAACTGACCAACATGGTCAAGACCAATTTATCTTTGAAACTTAATGAGTTGGAAAAGAAATGTGGGATATCATGTAAAAAAGAGCCTGGCCTCTTGAATTAAAATAACTATTTCTGCCTCTGAGAATGGAAATAAAGTAGAGCCTGAAACTTTCACAATTACTCTGACTGAAAATCAATAGCAGTGAGAAAAACTGGAGGCCACGGTGCTCAGATTAATTTCCCGATATGAAGCATGAAGTCCTCCGATGCAAAAGGAAAGACTTGTATTAGAGATGTGCTGATACAATTTTTTTTTCTTTAATTTCTAGGTAAATTGTGTGGATCTTAATGACTTACAGCGCAAAAAAATAAATAAAATAACTGGTCCTAATTTAATTTTTTTTTGGGGGGGGATTACTTTCTCAACTCAGTGGAGGGAATTAATGAGAAACCAAAAACGATAATGATGATAAAATATAATTCATGCTTAAGCAGGTGGCCTTGTTAGATAGAACGTAAGCGGAACAGTGATGCACATGGGTGAATAAAGTTGATGCTCAAGTCAATATAAATAATTGTTAACAGAATACAGCAGCTGAGGTGATTACACACTTAAAAACGACTGAAAAAACTTACATTAAACGGCAATTTTGAAGCAATTTAAAGTTGTTTTTTTTCTTAGTCTCTTGTTCATTGGGTGCGCTTTGGAAAGCCAGCATCAATCAGGGTCAACGTGCAAATCAATGGAGGTGTGAGCAGATGACAAGTGTAAAGTAGCGCTGCAGGGAGGTTGGCATCACTGCTCCCCTCAGAGGAAACTGACTCAGCCAGCAGTTATAGATTTTACTGTCTGTCATGAGCAGAATTGGGGAAAGTGGTTCAAATGTTGAGCGAAAAAAACCAACAAAGAGCAGCTTCAAAACACTAGAGCAAAGACGAGCATGATGGGAGGACAGGGAGGAAAATAGGAAAAAATGATAATCATGAAGTGATAAGTTGGCAGAGTGAAAGGAGAGGGTGGATTTTTGTGTGAACTAATGAAGGGAAGATTATACAAGTGAAAAGACAAGCCACGAACAGAGAAAGGTGGTGAGGGGAATCTTAACGGTAGCTCTTTTATCATTATATTTTTTTACACAAAGCCAATTTTCTTTAACGGTATACCCTAAAAAAAAAGCTATAAAAAAGGAGTTTGGCCTATACCTGTATTCCTCTTTGGCCAAATATGAGTATCTGTTTGTCACTGTCATTTAGTTGCACTGGAGACTCAGTAAACGCTTTGCAAAACAAATATCAGATGAACGCCCACAGTTTCAAGAAGATGAATAAATCAACCATGTATCTAAATGGGGCTTGTTATGGAGAAAAAAAGTGTTTACAAGCATTTATTTGGGTGTGTGTTTATGTATTTGTGTTGGGCATTGTGATGTCACAGACCCCAATGAGGATATCCAGCCTCCCCCAGCTTCACATCATTCTGCATTTACTGTACTGCCAAAGTGTGCAGCGCAAAGCTGTGTAAAAGGGTTTAAAAGACGTGCACTCCCCAGGAAAAGGAGCTGCCATGGCTGGCCCTCGGACAAGCTGTTATGAACAAAGCTGTTGAAAGACGAGCTTGTGCTGTATCCCTGTGCTGTTTTGAACAAATCATCCCACAGACATTTCATCGGGACTTCCCTGTTAACCTGTTAACTAAATAAAAACAAAAGTACAGTACATCTCATTTAAGGTGGCACAAAGGAGGTTTGATTTTTTTTTTAGCTCCATACTCCCCCTACAGACATGGAGCTTAAATTGCTTTCACTAAACTCACAAAATTGACTCTTGTTCTCTCATTATTTCTTCAGTTATTACTTTTTTGAGTCTCTTATTTGTATCTACCATGATGTCCACTATAGCTCTATAAATGTGTTTTATCATTATTGAGTCTATGTGGGACAGCGCCATAAAATAATATGCAGTTGCCACAAGAGACAACCAGCACCAGCAAAGTTACTCTTTGCCACAAGTTGCTTTTTTGTCGATAATGAGAATGGGAGACTTTTGCTGAAAGTAAAGCTCTAGTTCCCATGAATTGAACTGAAACTGATATTTTAACATGAAAAACAACTAATTTGTGCTGCTTTAAGTTGTGTAAACCTGCTATGAATCTACAAAACATTCACCAACACGTCCGATTCAGCCACAATCTGTTAAACTAATAAGCATGGTGCAAATCTAGACATGTGCAGAATTAATTCAAAGGCAGCCCATGTGTGGGATGCACTCCACCTTTTATCAGACACCTCAGCATGTGTTCTGCTTAACGCAGAGCAGACGAAAGCTGATCTGACTCACTGCTAGTCACTTCTCCTTCCAGCACTAACCCTTATTCATTTAGTGCTGTAATTCTACTTCAACGGAAAAACTCTTTAATTCAAACTTAGCATCTTGTGTCACAACTGCGTGCTAAAACATTTCTGTCACATCTCATCCACTCAGCGTCTGGGGAACATCATTACTTTCCCCTGACATGTAATTACAAAGGCAGGCAGGCAGGAAAGACCATGAATCTAATTCCCTTTTCCCTATCACCACTGCCTCGCTTGGTTCTCAAAGGCTTCTTCACCTCTGTTCCCCACTGCATTTTTTTCTTTTGTTCCCCCATCTGCAAGCAAGTACAGTACGTGGTGGCACTCACCTCACACTTAAAGGCTCCCCACGAGCACAACAGAGAACTGACTTATACATCACTGTAAAAGTGTGGATGATTGAAGAACTGTTTCCAGTATATTTAGAGTCACCATTAAGACATTCATGTACATTTGCATTTTTAAACTCTAATTCTAAAGTGATGTGGAGACATCAGCCTATTGTCGTCCACTTGTTAGCAGCTGTAGTATGTTTTGAGAGGAGACTGAGCTGCAGCATCAGTACTGTCACGCCTACACCTACCCACATCACCAACTTTACTCAAACACTTTGGACGTGGTTTCAGCGTGACTGCTGCGCACTAGGTGTCTCCAGCGAGAGAAGTCACCGCACTATACCTCCAAAACTCGACTGAGATGTCACTTTCCACTCAACTTCGGCGTTTTTTCTAATGGGAAACGTCAATACATGAAATAAAAAAACAATGAAAGCATCCCTTGCCTTGAAATCCAAAGAGGAAAGCGACTCCGGTGATCCAGGCTGTGTGTATCCAGAAGTAAAACATGGTCGTCCTGTCTGTCCTCGGGCTGCAGCGCTCTTCCACACCAAGCTCCGTCTCCGCCGGCAAGTTTCCACGATAGAGAGCGCTGACGGTGAAGCCGAACGAGGGGAACAAATCCCAGTCTGAATGAAAGAGGGGTCTGACGAGCACCAGAGTTGGAGACTCCGTCACCGGCTCATCTGCTGCTCTCAGGCGGTCATCAGCGTCCCCTACCGACGGTATCCGACACACGGAGAGGGAGCTGCGTCTCCGTGCGTCTCCGAGCCTCCGTGCGCTTCTGCGCTCTCTCTTTCTGTCATAATCGGGTCTGTTTCAACTGAAGTTGCGTTGAGGATTGACAAATGTAGGCGAAACTATTATCATTAAACACCACTGTCAAAATAAGAGTTACAATTCTCTTTTTTTCAGCAAAAGGGAGATTTGTAAAGTGCTGTTCCGAAGGCTGTGTGTGTCTGTTCTGGACTCGTCATTATGTTACCACAAACCGTTCAATTTATAAATTAGATGTTATTTACCCCGTCAATTAATCTGTCTTGTCATTCTATAGGCATTCTTAGTATTTTCCAATAATAAGACGTTTGTGTTCTTGTTTTCAGCTTCATTCCCCAGGCCATAAGACTGTTGAACTCAAAAATGAAAGGATTATAATGACCGAACTGTTTTTTTTTAATGTAAAGCTGCATATTCTATTTATTTTCATATTTTTAAGCACTCAAGCACCTTTTTAAGTTAAGTTAATGTTTTAGTTAAGTTGAGTTAGGACATTTTTAAACTGCATCATTATTTGCTTTTCTGAGCCAGAGGCAACGAAATTTCGTTTCCCAGTGCACTGTGTGTTACATGTGACCTGAAAATGACAAATAAAAACTATCATATCGAGGGCCGAAGAACATAACCTCCTATTTGCAAAATTGTCTGACTGGTGTTTTTCACTTTAGATGACATCACAAGGTGGGCTGCACCTAATCAGCCTGTCTGTACGTTATTTCCACCCATATAGGTATCCTTAAAACAAAATAGCATTCTACAACAGTGTTTCTCAATCTGCATGTTTTAGATGCTCCCCTGCTTCAACACACCGTGATAAAAGTACTGTGTCATCAACAGAGCTGTGCAGACCTTGGTGACAAGCTAATGAGGACCTTTAATTAGAATCAGGTGTGTTGGTGCAGGGAAACATCTAAAACATGCAGGACAGGGGCCCACGAGGACCAGTGTTGAGAAGCACTGAACAACACAGTTTTTTGTGTTTTCCCAAAAAAGTGAAATTTTCAGATAGGAGGTTATGTTCTTCGGCCCTCGATATCGTATCGTATTGTTTTATTGAGTGCCAATGTAAAATACTGTCAGGGTTTGACATTTCCCCCAGTTTGTGTTTCAGTTCTGTCCCTCCTGTTTCCCATCTGCCCTGATTGTCTGCACCTGTGTCTCGTTATCCCCTGTGTATATCTAGTCTTGTCTGGTTTTTGATCCTATTTAAGTTCTGGTTTTTGGTCTGCCTTTTTTGATCCTGCTCAGCAGCGCTTTTGGTTTTGCTGAATAAATCCTGCTTTTGGTGAACTCCTGCCTCCTGCTCTCCTGCGTTTGAGTCCTCAACAAACCGCAATCATGACAAATACGGGCATAATTATTTGTCTATTTATCATTCTTCCAATTCTCAACAGAATGCTGACACTTTTGAAGGTCCACAATTTTGAGACACCCCCCCCCCAAAAAAAAAAAAACACTTTAAACAGCCGATTGGATCGATGTACTTTGACTTTGGTGGCCATTATTAAAGCAGTTTATAGGAAATTCGCAGAAATGTTGGTCTTCAAGCTTTTTTAGTTTAATTCCTCTTTAATTTAGAATTAAAATTAAATCCAATTTAAAATGAGTAAAAATGACCATGTAAACACCTAATTCCGAATGAAAATGGCCATTCCGAATTAAACTTAATTCCGAAGTAAGTGGGTGGTTTATTCTGATTTTAAATCCAATAGAATAATTCCGCGATCATGTATACACTCATTCCGTTTTAAATTAATTCTGGTGTTCTGTCTATCCATGCTACCTGCTGAGAAATGCTACTTTGTGGTTCTGTGCACGCGCACAGTGGATTTTCAAAGTTTGATTGGCACGTCCATGATTTCTTGCACGATGTAAAATTGATAATATGGGATGTTGAGTAGCTTATTTGATCCTTCAAAATACACTACCCATGACATGAATTGCATTACACTTTGTGAACATTATACGATAAAGAGAAAAAAAACAATTATATCGCTTTATTTGATATTCATTCAGTCATTCGCCTTTATTTAACCAGGCAGGTGGATAAGAACACATTCTTATTTACAATGACAGCCTGGCAAGCGACAAGGACCACTTGGGGGGAAAGGAAGTGGGCTAGGCAAAGCTAGCTAGGTAGCTATACAAAGGTAGAAAACCATTAGGTAACATATTTTGGCAAAGCAGCAGAAATTAGCAGAACACTGGTCTTTCTGACCTGCTCGTTCCCTTGCGCGTCTGTCGCCATGACGCTTATATTCCGCGCTGGGCTTGTTTTCCAAACAAAGTTTCAAGATGGCAGCACGCAGTAAACGGTGGTAAAAAAGCAGAGACGATTTATTAAATAAATAGCTTGGAAATAATTAAAAGAACAGATGGCAGGAAACATAAAAATTGTGAGCTTTTCAAAGTTGTAGCAGCTAAGTTTGTTTTTCTTCCGGTAGACGTAACTTCCGATAGACGTAACTTCCGGTCCGCCCCCCTATCCAATCAGAACCATTCCCAACCCCCAGACCTTCACCGGAATTGGATAAAGCCGATCAAATGTGTTTTCAATGTAAACCTCAATTCTGAATTACTATTTCCATGTATACTCAAAGGAAAATTGTTTAATTCTGAATTATTTAATTCGGAATAATTAATTCTGAATTAAAAAACATCATGTAACTGTGGCCATTGTCCAGTTCTGTGTCAGGGTCGAGCCTCCATAGCTGCCGCCTTCTTCCAGATTCTGGCAGGTATGAAATAGCTCACCTTGCCCCATGTTTGGAGACAACAATTCTCATGCAGCTGGTCAAAGCGCCAATATCCAGTTCCAGTAGTGACTCTCGATTCACAGTTACTTTTCTTTTATTTAATCTGTATGGGTGAATGCTGTTCTGTTTTTTTTTGTTTTATTTTTGGTATTTACTTATTTATTTTGATCCAGTCCAACCCAGATAATACTTTAAAGAAAAACCTGATTCAAATGTTTAAAAAAGAATTTCAGTCTGTATGGAGCTGTATCAACATGCTGATGGACAATAAGAAATAGTGGAGGCCACACTAAAGACAGCTTTAAAATCAATAAACAAAAGCTGACGGTGCTTCGGTGTGCTTACATGTTTCTCTCTTTCTCTTAGAGCAACTTGAACTCATGCCGTTAGGTCTCTGTTAGTTGCTTCAGCAATATCCATAGCAGAAAATAATGGGGTATATTTTTGTTCTGTTTTTTTCAAAGCATGCAAACTGTAATACAGCTCCTGAACTGTCATGAATGGTTAAAAGAAAATAATGTTGGCTCTCTAGCTTAATTAATAAATATTAAAAAGAATAAGAAGGTCCAAAGGTTTTAATTGAGTCATTGTAAATTATCTTAAAGGAGTATGAGGCTCCTTTTAAGAAATGAGACACTCTAGCGCCACCCTTCACCACGACGGCCGTCGGGGGTACTGCAGCCAACAGCGAAGCCGGCACGGGAGAACGGGCAGAACGCGCATGCAGCGTCATGTGACGTCACATCCGCAGCCCAGCGCAGGAAATTTGGGCCCGAATTGCAGCACATTTTGCAGCACACAGCCTGTTCAAGGCAACGGAGAGATACACTAGAGGGCTCATTCTTTTGGGTTTGGAACGCTTCATCTGACATTATTACTAGAAAACTTAAAACGTATACACATTTTTTTCATAAATCCTGCCTCAATCCTGCCTCAAGCTCCTTTAAGAGAACTTGGGCTACAACAAAAGTATATGAGCCAGGACAGGAGGAAACAATACATTCAAAATAGAAACATAAAAAGATAAAGTAATAAAAAAATAGAACAAATAAAATAAATCTAGTGTATAAAATGAAAACACTTTAAATGAAATCTAAAGAAAAAGCTAACTTTTTATTCTCATTTTAAATGTAAACATGCATTAAGAAATTAGAAGGAGCTCGGACACTACAACATTTCAAAAGAACATTATCAAATATTACACTCAAGAATGCTTTATTCATCCCCACAAGGAAATTAATTGCTGTAGCACTCGTGATTTTAAGGTTTCTTAAAAGATTAATTAGATGTTATAGTTTCTGTGGGCAGGAAGGATCTCCTCTAGCGGTCTGTGTTGCAGCAGATCTGAAGAAGCCTCTGACTGGAGACGTCACTGCTAAATCACTGTGTTGTTAAGAGGATGCTTGGGGTGGTCCATTATCTTCCTCATTTTATGAAGTATCCTTCATAGCACAATCAGGCTCCAGAGCAGACCCCAGAACAGATCCAGGCTTGTTTATCAGTTTGGTCAGTTTCTTTAAGTCACTGGCTCTGATGCTGTTCCTCCAACAGATGACTGCAGATGTGATGACACTCTCCACAACAGACTAGAAGAAGATATTCAACATTTTGCTTCAAACACTGAAGGACCTAAGTTCTCTCAAGCGAAATCTGCTCTTTCTTTCTCATAAACAGCATCAGTATTGTATCTCCAGTCCCATCTGTTGTCCAGGTGAACATCAAGGTATTTATACTCCTTCACTTCTTCTCTTATGATAGAAAAAAATATTCAAATGAATCCTGGCCCTCCTGAAAGCCACAATAATCTCCTTTGTCTTGTTCACATTCAAGATGAGATGATTGTTCCCACACCATGCCAGTTCCACCAGTTCTCCGTAGTTTATCGTCAGTCACTGAAAACAGCTCACCTGAGTCACTTTGGTATTTCTGCAGATGACAGGACTCCGACTTGTACTGGAAGAGGACAGGTGAGAGTACAGGCCCCTGTGGTGCTCCTGTGCTGCTGACCAGCTGGTTGGACACACAACCATCCAGTCTCACAAACTGTGGTCTGTTTGTCAGGTAGTCAGTAATCTAGGTGATTGTGGAAACATCCACCTGTGTCTTCTGGAGTGTCTTATGTGATAAATTATTATGATCACCGCCATTGCTGTTGAGAAAATACCCAGATGATGAAGGCAGTGGATAATCATTCAAATGATTATTCAGAGGCAAAGCCCTATGTAATGTACTGTATAATGATTACGTAGTGTTACAGGACAGGACACATTTCAAGAAGGTCATTTGTGACTCGAACCAGTGTGGTTTCTGTGCTATGATGCGTTCTGAACCCTGACTGAAAAACTTCAAATAGATAATTTTTATACAAATGGTCACATAACTCTTAATACTAGTAATATTAATGAGGCCAAAAACAGCTGGGGAAATAGATTTTGATGACTTTAGATTGACCGGCTACGTCTTAGTTACACGAAATGTAATGCACAAGAAATGCACAAAAAGCGTTTCCATTACACTTTTGCGAATAAGTGGATTATCGAAAAACACCTCCTGGAAGTGTAAAAAGGTTTAGTCAATATTTGGGAGATTTTTTGAATTGCCATTTCAATTACAGGATTTCTTTTTCAATATTTAAGAATTAATGAATGAAGATTTCATTTGGTTTAGCAAAAATCTGGTGGTAATGGAAATGTGCATAATGATGGAGCATCAGCAAGATCCAGGACTGAGTTGGAAGAAGAGAAGGCTGAGGCATGATAAGGAAGCTGTGGGTCATGAGATGATGAGGCTCGTTTGACTTGGGGCAGGGGACGAGGACGCTGAGCTTGTTTCTGAACTGAATCTCTTGAAAAAATGAGTTCAGTTCATGGATCTATCCAGGCTTCCATCTCTCTGGTCCTTCTTCAGCTTGAGGCCTTCATCCCTGACCACACATCTCTGATGTTGTTCTGCTGGAGCTTGTTTTTCAGCTTCCTCCTGTACACCTCTGTGTTGTCTCTAATCTTGACTTTTAGTTGTGTTTGTATTTTGTATCTCAATAATTCTCTGTCTCCCCTTCCTGAAGGCCCATTTATTTTTGTCAAGGAGCTCTTTCAGGTCACTGGCTATCCAGGGATTATTGTTGAGGAATCACTTCACTGTTCTGGTGGGGATGATGTTGTCCACACAGAAGTCATCACGGAGGGACAGTGGCGCAGCTGGTAGTGCAGTCGCCTCACAGCTAATGTATGTATATATATATATATATATATATATATATATATATATATATATATATATATATATATATATATATATATATATATATACAGTATATATATACAGTATATATATATACAGTCAGGGCGACCGCACGGGGCTTCGCGCCCCAAGGGGCCTCGCGCTGTCGGAGTTTTTTTTTGTTTTTTGTTTTCGTTTTTTTTTTTTTTTTTTTTTTCCCTTATAAATATCAACAGTCAGCCTCCCGCACAAGCTCAGGCTCTTTCCCCCCCAGCGAGGTGACATTCCATGTCCCTAAAGCCAGAGTCGTCGTCCGGGGATTGGGTCGCCGGGGCCCCCGCCCACGGCTGCCACCCAAATCGCACGGCACCTTCCCCTTATGAACTCTCCCGCGGGTGGTGGGCCTACGGGAGGGCGGGCCCACGTCGCTCCTTCGGGCTGCGCCCGGCCGGGTCCCGTGGGCCAAGACCCGGCCACCAGACGCTCGCCTGCGAGCCCCGACCCCAGGCCTGGCTCCAGGGTGGGGCCCCGGTAACGCCAGTCCGGGCGACGTACACTTCCTTGATGGTTCTTGCTTCATAAGGGGCTTTGAACCGCTCTTTGTCTGACCCGTCACCTAGGACCTGTTTGCCATGGGAGACCCTACCAGGGGCATTAAGCCCCGGACAACATAGCTCCTAGGATCATTCGGGTGCTCAAACCCCTCCACCACGGTAAGGTGGCGGTTCAAGGAGGGGGCTTGTGCGGGAGGCTGAGAGGTACCGACTAGAGATAGTCGGGCTCACCTCCACGCACAGCCTGGGCTCTGGAACCCAACTCCTTGAGAGAGGTTGGACTCTCTTCCACTCTGGAGTTGCCCATGGTGAGAGGCGGCGAGCTGGTGTGGGCTTGCTAATAGCTCCCCAGCTCAGCCGCCATGTGTTGGAGTTCTCCCCACTTAGCGAGAGGGTCGCTTCCCTGCGCCTTCGGGTCGGGGATAGGTCTCTCACTGTCGTTTCGGCCTACGGGCCGAACGGCAGTGCAGAGTACCCGGCCTTCCTGGAGGCCCTGGGAGGGGTGCTGGAAAGTGCCCCAACTGGGGACTCCATCGTTCTGTTGGGGGACTTCAACGCTCACGTGGGCAGCGACAGTGTTACCTGGAGAGGTGTGATTGGGAGGAACGGCCTCCCCGATCTGAACCCGAGCGGTGTTTTGCTGTTGGACTTCTGTGCTAGCCACAGTCTGTCCATCACGAACACCATGTTCGAGCATAAGGGTGTCCATCAGTGCACGTGGCACCAGGACACCCTAGGCCGGAGGTCAATGATCGACTTTGTTGTCATTTCATCTGACCTTCGGCCGTATGTCTTGGACACTCGGGTGAAGAGAGGGGCTGAGCTGTCAACTGATCACCACCTGGTGGTGAGTTGGATCCGCTGGCAGGGGAGGAAGCTGGTCAGACCTGGAGGACCCAAGCGTATCGTGAGGGTCTGCTGGGAACGTCTGGCAGATTCCCCTGTCGGGGAGGTCTTCAACTCCCACCTCCGGGAGAGCTTTGACCGGATTCCGAGGGAGGCCGGAGACATTGAGTCCGAATGGACCATGTTCTCCACTTCCATTGTTGACGCGGCCGTCCAGAGCTGCGGCCGTAAGGTCTCCGGCGCCTGTCGCGGCGGCAATCCCCGAACCCGGTGGTGGACACCGGAAGTAAGGGATGCCGTCAAGCTGAAGAAGGAGTCCTACCGAGCCTGGCTAGCTCGGCGGACTCCCGAGGCAGCTGACGGGTACCGGCAGGCCAAGCGGACTGCGGCCCGGGCGGTCGCGGAAGCAAAAACTCGGGTCTGGGAAAAGTTCGGGGAGGCCATGGAGGAGGACTACCGGTCGGCCTCGAGGAAATTCTGGCAAACCATCCGGCGCCTCAGGAGGGGGAAGCAGTGCTCCACCAACACTGTTTACAGTGGAGGAGGGGAGCTGTTGACCTCGACTGGGGACATCGTCGGGCGGTGGAAGGAATACTTCGAGGATCTCCTCAATCCCGCTGACACGCCTTCCGTCGAGGAAGCAGAGGCTGAGGATTCAGAGGTTGATTCATTCATCACCCAAGCTGAAGTCACTGAGGTAGTTCGGAAGCTCCTCAGTGGCAAGGCACCGGGGGTGGATGAGATCCGCCCTGAGTACCTCAAGTCTCTGGATGTTGCGGGGCTGTCGTGGCTGACACGCCTCTGCAGCATCGCGTGGCAGTCGGGGACAGTGCCTCTGGACTGGCAGACCGGGGTGGTGGTCCCTCTCTTCAAAAAGGGGGACCGGAGGGTGTGTTCCAACTACCGGGGAATCACACTCCTCAGCCTCCCGGGGAAAGTCTATTCCAGGGTGCTGGAGAGGAGAATTCGGCCGATAGTCGAACCTCGGATTCAAGAGGAACAATGCGGTTTTCGTCCCGGTCGTGGAACACTGGACCAGCTCTACACCCTCCGCAGGGTGCTCGAGGGCGCATGGGAGTTTGCCCAACCAGTCCACATGTGTTTTGTGGACTTGGAGAAGGCTTTCGACCGTGTCCCACGTGGCATCCTGTGGGGGGTGCTCCGAGAGTATGGGGTCGGAGGCCCTCTGCTGAGGGCTGTACGGTCCCTGTATGACCGGAGCAGGAGCTTGGTTCGCATTGCCGGCAGTAAGTCAGACCTGTTCCCGGTGCGTGTTGGACTCCGGCAGGGCTGCCCTTTGTCACCGGTTCTGTTCATTATTTTTATGGACAGAATTTCTAGGCGCAGCCAGGGGCCGGAGGGGGTACGGTTCGGGAGCCACTTGATTTCATCTCTGCTTTTTGCAGATGATGTGGTCTTGTTGGCTCCCTCGAGCCAGGACCTTCAGCATGCACTGGGGCGGTTTGCAGCCGAGTGTGAAGCAGCTGGGATGAGAATCAGCACCTCTAAGTCTGAGGCCATGGTTCTCGACCGGAAAAAGGTGGCTTGCACCCTCCAGGTCGGGGGAGAGTTCCTGCCTCAGGTGGAGGAGTTCAAGTATCTTGGGGTCTTGTTCACGAGTGAGGGGAGAACGGAGCGCGAGATCGACAGGCGGATCGGTGCGGCGGCCGCAGTAATGCGGTCATTGTTTCGGTCCGTCGTGGTGAAGAGGGAGCTGAGCCGAAAGGCAAAGCTCTCGGTTTACCGGTCGATCTACGTTCCCACCCTCACCTATGGTCATGAACTCTGGGTCATGACCGAAAGAACGGGATCCCGGATACAAGCGGCCGAAATGAGTTTCCTCCGCAGGGTGGCGGGGCGCTCCCTTAGAGATAGGGTGAGGAGCTCTGTCACCCGGGAGGAGCTCGGAGTAGAGCCGCTGCTCCTCCACATCGAGAGGAGCCAGCTGAGGTGGCTCGGGCACCTGTATAGGATGCCCCCTGGACGCCTCCCTCGTGAGGTGTTCCGGGCATGTCCCACCGGGAGGAGGCCCCGAGGAAGACCCAGGACACGCTGGAGTGACTACGTCGCTCGGCTGGCCTGGGAACGCCTTGGAGTCCCCCCGGAAGAGCTGGAGGAGGTGTCCGGGGAGAGGGAAGTCTGGGGATCCCTGCTCCGACTGCTGCCCCCGCGACCCGGACTCGGATAATGCGGTGGACAATGGATGGATGGATGGATGGAAATATCAACAGTCACGTTCCATCGTAAATTGTAGGCTATAATAATGATAAAATGTGCATTGTGCGGCCAGTGTAGGCTGATTCTTACTTTACAACTGTCCTGAACGCATCAGAGCTGTGAGCCAACGCTGATTGTCTGTAAAGCCTGGTTTATGGCTCTGCGTTAAATCGACGCAGAGTATACGCCGTAGGGTACGCGGCGACGCGCACCGTACGTGCGCACCGACGTGCGCATCGCCGCGTACACTACGCCGTTGGTGTAATGCGGAACCATAAATTAGCCTTAACAATTACAGCAATTTGCCGACTCGGCAAATTTGCGGCCATGAAGGAGATTAGCGCTAAACTTTAAAAGAGGACTAAGCATGTACAAAGTTTTGAATGTTACCCTGTTTTCCACGTTACCTGGATTATTTTGGGTTATGGAAGAGTCAACTATGGTGAGTCAGTGTAACCTTCTTAAATAATTTCTTTATCAGAATGTTGTGGTAGCTTTGACCACCTGCCTATTTTAATGTGCTTGTGTTGTTGTCAACTAGACCGCCGAGTCTATTCTCTATTATAGAGCTCAGAAATTATGTAAATAGACGCTGTGTCTATATCTATCTAAATAGATTGTGTAATTTTAGACCAGTTATGTATTTTTTTGTATTTAAGCTGTATCCAAGATGGAACTGAGTCAGTCCGTGACTATCTGAGTTTTCAACGCCATGTGAGTGTTTGTGTGTGTTCTTCGGAACAAGTTTGTGACTTTACTCTGCTTTCTGCAGCATAGGCCTATAGGCTTGCTTGGCTCAATAAACGTGAGAATAAATGTTGTTTGATGGGTAGGATGAGGTGTGATTGAACATTAAAATGACTATCATAAGGGCCCATCGAGAATACTCCGCCCCTTCTGTACTGAGACCCACGCTCCGCTACTGCAGGGGAAGGTATCCAGTATTTTGCTAATTGGAGAGTTAAAATTACGCACCCGATATGACCCGAAAAATCCAAAAGATTTCACGCGCGCTCGCTATGCTCACGTGCGAGGGCCCCCCCCCCCGGCCATTTCGCACAGGGCCTCGCAAATCTCCCAGACGGCTCTGTATACAATCAATCAATCAATCAATCAATCAATCAATCAATTACTTTATTTGTCCCCCAAGGGGGCGATTAGTTTCGCAACAAGAGAAGCACACAATGGGTAAATATACATAAAATATACATACTAAATTATAAAATATACAAAATATACATACTAAATTACAATAATAGTATAGACTTAAGCTTCCCCCACTACCTTTTCCATCCCACTACCTTTTCACCCACTACCTTTTCCTTCCTGCATTTAAAAGAACAATAGCGGAGGGAACAAAGGAGTGTTTGTATCTGTTAGTCTTTGCAAAAGGGAGTCTAAGCAGTGTACCTGATGGTAGAAACTGAAACTGTTGATGTAGGGGATGTGAGCAATCAGACAATACGGAGTTTGCCTTCTTGATCAGCTGTTTGTTATAAAGTTCTTGTAATTTTTGTTGAGCCGACCCGATTATTTTGCTGCTTAGACTGACAACCTTATTGAGCAAGTTTCTGTCTTTGACTTTTAAGGATTGAAACCAACAAATGAAAGAAAAAGTGATGACAGATTCGATAAAAGAGCGATAAAACATAGACATCAGGGAAGAATCGACCTGGTATTTGGAAAGTTTTCGGAGACAGAAAAGGCGCTGCTGGCTTTTCTTATATAGCGAGTCTGAGTTTTTTCCAAATGACAGTTTGTTGTCAATAATAGTGCCTAAATATTTGTAAGACTCAACTATTTCGACTTCTTCACCCTCAATCACTTTTCTTACAGGAGAGGGCTGCACGCGTCTGAAATCAATACACATATCCTTCGTCTTAAAAATATTCAAAGATAAAAAAGATTCCTCGCACCATTTTAAAAAGTATTCAAACACAGGACCATGTGAAGTCTCAGTACTTTTCAGCAGGCTTACTATAACAGTGTCATCTGCGAACTTGAGTATGTGACAGTTTTCAAAAGTGCTACAGCAGTCATTTGTATACAGTATGTATAACAGCGGAGAAAGGACGCATCCTTGAGGTGAGCCAGTAGATGTTACGGATGTTACAGTATATATATGGGTTCAATTCTGTGTTTACTTCATGCATAACTTCAGCAAAAGGGCCTTTCTGTGTGGAGTTTGCATGTTCTCCCCGTGTTCCCTCAAAAAAACATGCAACTATACACTGCTCCCTCTGGCCCCAGGAGTGGGGATGATCTGGCTTGAATAACGTGATCGTTCCACGCGCAACGTCCGAAAAGAGTTGCACCACCTTGTCGTGTGAAAAGAAGTGGCCTGCTCACTCCTCAAGTCAATCAAACAATCAGTCATGGCATTGACGTAATCTCCATGTGGCTAACAGAGAGCATCCAAGTCTATAGTTTCCTATAGCCTCGAAACAGTGCAATTATCTCTGACATTTTCATAAAACAAATCCAGCATTTTGTTTTCTCTAGTGAAACACTTGACATATTGAAATATTGGAAATGTGACAGAGGAAGAGATGCGGTTGAAACCACCAGTAACGGCGAGAAACACACTCTGTTGTTGAGTTTGTAGCTTAGCAGTAGGGGAGCTGATGACGTCACAGGCAGAATCTGTCCTAATGGCGGGAAGTAAACTCCCATTACAATAATAATGGTGAACTCTTTCAGTAGATAATGACGGAAGCTCACAGCTAACAGTTCAATATCAGGGCTGCAGAAATAATGTTTCACAGTAAAATGTCTTGGATTACAACATCTTCCTTGTTTTGTGTTGCTTTTTTTTCAGAATCAGAATCAGAATCAGAATCAGCTTTATTGGCCAGGTTCGAACATTGTCCAACAAGGAATTTGATTCGGTTATTTCGCTCTTTGGTAGTAAAAAAATAAACAATAAACAAATAAACAATAAACAAATGTGGTATTACTATCTACAGTATAAACATTTTAACATTTTAAGGTGCAGCAGTTTGAGGTAGTGATAAAAGAAGGATAGTTCTGAATAAAAATAAGAATAAGTACAAGTATAACCTATATACAATTTTAACAGACAAATTATACAAAAAATACAAAAAATTATACAAAAGGAAGTACAAAAGTGAGAGGTGCAGCAGAGTGAGGCAGACATGATTATTAAAGAGGGTGCTGGATGATTTTTATTGCACGTGTTTGGTTACTCTGAGACTTATTATTTGTGGGAGTTCATCAGAGCAACCGCTTGCGGGAAGAAACTGTCTTTGTGTCTGGAGGTTTTGGCGTACAGTGCTCTGTAGCGCCGTCCAGAGGGGAGGAGTTGGAACAGGCGGTGTCCCGGGTGTGAGGGGTCTGCAGAGATTCGACCTGCCCGTTTCCTGGTCCTGGACCGGTACAGGTCGTCGATAGATGGGAGGTTAGTCCCAACTATCCTCTCTGCAGACCTGATGGTCCGTTGCAGTCTGTGCCTGTCCAGTTTGGTGGCTGATCCAAACCAGACAGTGATGGAGGAGCAGAGAACAGACTGGATTATTGCAGTGTAAAATGTGATCAGCAGCTGCTGTGGCAGGTTAAACTTCCTGAGCTGCCGCAGGAAGTACAACCTCTGCTGCGCCTTCTTCCTGATGGAGTTGATGTGGGTGGACCACTTCAGGTCCCGGGAGATGGTGGACCCCAGGAACTTGAAGGAGTCTGTGGAGGAGACGGTGCTGTTGAGGATGGTGAGGGGGAGGAGTGGCAGTGGGTTTTTCCTGAAGTCCACTGTCAACTCCACAGTCTTGAGCGGGTTCAGCTCCAGGTGGTTCCGACTGCACCAGTGGACCAGCTGATCCACCTCCCGTCTGTACGCGGACTCGTCACCTTCCCGGATCAGGCCGATGACGGTGGTGTCGTCCGCGTACTTCAGGAGCTTCACAGAAGAGTCCCCTGAGGTGCAGTCGTTGGTGTAGAGGGAGAAGAGCAGTGGCGAGAGGACGCACCCCTGGGGGGCGCCAGTGCTGATGGTACGGGTGCTGGATGTGATGCTCCCCAGCCTCACCTGCTGCCTCCTGTCACTCAGGAAGCTGGTAATCCACTGACAGGTGGGGGCAGGCACGGTGAGCTGGGTGAGCTTCTGGTGGAGGATTGCGGGTGCGATCGTGTTGAACGCCGAGCTGAAGTCCACAAACAGGATCCTTGCATAAGTCCCTGAGGTGTCGAGATGACGCAGGATGTAATGCAGTCCTATGTTGACTGCGTCATCCACCGACCTGTTTGCCCGGTAGGCAAACTGCAGGGGGTCGAGCAGGGAGCCTGTGGTGTCCTTCAGGTGGCTCAACACCAGCCGCTCAAAGGTCTTCATGACCACAGACGTCAGGGCGACGGGTCTGTAGTCATTTAGACCAGTGATGGTGGGTTTCTTGGGGACTGGGATGATGGTGGAGCGTTTGAAGCATGAGGGCACCTCACAAACTGGTCCTCTTCAAGTTTCTGTCCGTGCGGGCAGAGAAACACTGAAGTGGGGGATACGCTATTGCAGCCAAGTTTAGGGGTAACACATGGCACTGAATTTCCTGAACTCCATGTTTTTCCTTATTAGCTCTTCAAGCTTGTCCATTTTATTTGTGAGAGACCCAACATTAACGATGATCACATTTAGAAGTGCTCCTGCTCTACATCCACAACCACTCCTCAATTTAACGGGGATTTGGGGTCTCAGTCTGGGTATAATTTAGCAACTTGATGTCTCAATCAACTGCTCCCATTTGGAAATAACTAGTCTGTTGCCGTGGTTACTCATTCAATTCAATTCAATTTTATTTATATAGATGTTGTCTCTAGACGCTTTCCAGAGACCCAGAACATGACCCTGTTGTGGTTCGGTTTGCTAGGACCCAAAAGCAGGAGAGAGAGGGAGGCCAGAGGCAGGAGTTCTCAAAAAACAAAGGATTTATTCCAACAAAAGGTAAAAACAAAGCACTGCAGAGCAGGATCAAAAACCAACAGGGATCAAAAACTTGGAGCACATGGAGGAGGGAACAGTACGGACCGACAGGGAACCAAGGAATGACAAGACAAGATATACTGAGGGGATAACGAGACATGACGAGACACAGGTGCAGACACAATCAGGGCAGATGGGACACAGGCGGGGCAAGACAGAAACTGAAAGTCACAAACTGGGGGGAAGTGTCAAACCCTGACAGACCCCCGAGCAATTATTACATAAACAATGGCAGGTAAAAACTCCCCTAGTGGGAGAAAAGACTTAAGCCAAACAGTGGCAAGGACAAACTCCCCTTTAGGAGGGAAGAAACCTTGAGCAGGACCAGGCTCATAAGGGGGGACCCTCCTGGCGAAGGCCAGATCACTCATCATAACAGGTGGTAAAAAAATAAAAAGTAAAGAAGGAAATCTAACAAGTAGCATACTGTAGCACCCAAACTGAGATAAAAATAATCAAAAAAACCATTGACATTTATGAAGAAACTATATTTAAAAAATTTAAAAAAGTGTAAAAAGCTAGTAACATTCAAATATTTACTGCATCAAGCTGCCGACAAGACCAGCACTATTCTAGAAAAAAGAAAAAACAAGAAATGAAGAAAAGAAAAAGAACACAAAAGTTGAAGTATGAAGCTGATGTTCAAACTGGAGTCAGAAACACTTAAACAGGAGCTTAACAAAGAAATGAAGTCTTGTGCAGAGAAAATGTTGCAGGATAAACAGCTCATCAGCAACTCCAAAATTGAGCTGGACACTCCATCAGCAGATGGAGTATAAGATGGCCATCCTACGGCAAACCTTAAAAGACATAAAGCCAACAAATCTACCAGTGATGTAGTATCCACAGCCCTCCACATCACTCCGAACCACCTAAAGACACCGTGGGGGCAGGGACTGCGGTGAGGATGCTTTTCGTCGACTTCAGCTCAGCCTTTGATACCATCATCTCTGACATCCTGAGGGCAAACTGGTTGCCCTGGACTTTGAAAGTTTCCTAAACATTCAATAAAAACATTATACATATGTTGCTCAGTCACATCAGTTCGTACCAACCAACTTTTCAGTGACATGTGTAGTTTTATTTTAAAAAGACAACTTTAGAGAACCGGTTCTTTGATGTTTGTCTGTTCAGACACAGTTATTGTATATTTTAAGGATCTGGGGCCTCATTTATAAAAGAGTGCCTAGGATCCATACTAAAAGTGCACATAAAGCCAAAAGTCTAAAATGGCGGGCGCAAAAAAAAATCTGGATTTTTAAAACCGTGTACACGCACACTTGCAGGCAATGTTCGCTTCATAAATCACAGTCCAGCTGGAAGGTTGCGCAGGTGAATTTGCCTCATATCCTGCCCTCTACATGCCCACTTCATACCATAAATGGGCAATGCAAAGTAGTATTTGCATATGAAAGAGCCTGCTGAGCATGCGCAGCGGCTTCTTGCAGCTGCACGTCAGGATGAATGAACGTGTCGAGCCACCGTGCCACTGAATTTCACGGAGACTGAGATCGAGATGTTGTGGATGAGGAGGAGGCCAGGAAAACGACATTATTTGGTGGTCACAGTAAAAGTAGAAAAAGTATATAAATAGTATAAAATAAAGCGAGTGAGTGGCAGTACGCCGTTGCTGCGCTAAACGCTGTGAGTGTAACGGTGCAATTTCCAATGGGGACAGGGGGGACATGTCCCCCCCACTTTTCAAAATCCAGTTTTTGTTTCCCCCACTTTTTACAGTTTAAAAACTAACGGTAGGCTCAGCCTGTATTTGCAAATCATCAACACACTCTGTGCGAAGGCGATGCGAAGACGGCACGGGAGCCCCGCTCCCCCTCCTCCCCTCTCCCCTCAGTGCTGCTCAAGGCTGATTTATGGTTCTGTGTTACACCAACGCAGAGCCTACGGCGTATGGTACGCGGCGACGCGCACCCTACGCCGTACCCTACGGGGTAGGCTCTGTGTTGGTGTAACGCAGAACCATAATTCAGGCTTAAAAGTAAACAGACAACATGTGCGCATGTACCCGTGCATGACAGGCAGACACACAAGGGGAGAAGAAACAATTTCTTAAATTTTTTTTTTTTTTTTTAAACTTTATCCTTATGAACGCAATTGTTATATAGTCCAACTTTCCTTATTTTATTCAGAACACTTTTTCTTTTCCTCTTCGGCGTGGGCCCCCGCGGAGCAGTGGGCCCGGGGGGGCAGGGGGGTGCGGCCGCCCCCCCTGCCCCCCAACCTGCTCCGCTAGTGATCCTGACTGACGCTGTGCTTCACACACAGAGGACACGATCAGCGCTATTATATTATGAGTCTGATATGTGATGACATTAAGAGTATGACATGAATCTGGCTTAATTTCACCACCTCATCGCCTGCGTCGCCAGTTCCCCATATCTTAAGTATGTTCCTACGGGAGGGTCGGGGTTGGCGTAGGGATACGCACATTTTTCGGTTAGTTTTTTCTTTTTAAATCCCAACCTTTGCGTAGAAGGTGGCTTGCGCATCTTTCAAGCCCTGTTTTGTGCGCAAGCAAGCTTTATAAATGAGGCCCCTGGCTTTTATGTTGATTAGTCATCCCATGGTCGTCATGGCGACGGAGACATATCCGACCTGTCAGCAGCTCCTGCTGAAAGGTTTACAGTACCTTCATATGTTCAGACCATGTGATTAATTGCAAAACTGTTGCAGTTCCGCTCGTATATAACTTATTTGGTGATATGAGGACTGTTGTGTCCTTCACGTGTGGTAGTAAAATTATTGTTTTTGTCGCGTTTCTCATATTTTGGACTTCACTGCATCACTGCATGAAAAGTAGCGTGCGCTGCACTCTTCTTCCGAGACCCCAGGTCTCAGAGGAAATCCTCCAAGAGACAAGAAAAAAAGAACCCTTCGTGATTTAAAAGAATCAGGCACCCTCATGGTTTAAGGAAACCCCAAATATGGAAGAAACAGAATACTGCCAATGGACTCATTTGTGACTTATAAAGTCAAGGCGTGTTTATTTGTATAGCACATTTCAGCAACAAGGCAATTCATGGTGTAATTTTTGTATTTGTGCATCTTTTTGTTTTCCATTTCTCCTTCAACTTTTCCCTCACTGTCTCGATCAGCTGCCCCATGTCAAGCACGTTTGTGCCTGTGCTGAAAGCTCGTGCTGCATCTTTGTGTCAATCAGCTAAGGATGTCTTAGTATTTATGACTTACATAGCATTTGCATTTTTATATGCTATAAAATTGTGATACAACATCAATTTTCAAGGTGAAATTATTATTCTAAACAGCCTGACTGAACTCGACCAGAATAGCATTAGGTAAGGCAAGGCAAGTTAATTTGTATAGCACATTTCATTTACAAGACAATTCAAAATGCTTTACATATTTTTTTTTTTTTATACACAAAAAAAGAAAAGCAGAAAATAAAGACAGACGGACATAAGTTAAAAATAATTTAAAAAATGAGATGCGAGAAATAAAGAAGAAAATTATGCATATTTTTGTCTGATTCCTCCCACAGGTAACTGCAGGTGACCGCTGACCACTCAGTTCAACGAAATATAATTATTTAGTGTTTTATGAACCAGGCTTTAAATAGGTCTATTTCTGCTCTAAATTTGACATTTTAACATGGAGGTTAAGAGATTAACTCACTTTTGCAGCCAGCCTCCAGCGGCCAGTGGAGGAACTGCAATGAATCTTCCACATGAAACTCAACCCTGAAGTATGATGGTTGGCGCTTGGCCACAACCCAGAAATGAGATGGTAGGTACATGGATGGACTGAGCCTAGAAGAAGGGGTTCGTGCCATATTGGGGAAGGAGTTAACACTGAATTAGCTGGTAACATTAGCAACATATTTTAATTGCTAACAAGTTAACCTTGGAATCAGAATCAGCAGCTGATGGGGATTTGTAATTTGGCAACAACATGTACAATGACAGTTGTCAGCTGGGCAACCCTAATTAAGTTTTCAAAGCATAACAAGTTTAGGTTTTAATAGCCTGTGAATCAATTTCTATTAATACAAATTTTAATCAATAATTTTCTGTGGGACATTATCAATCATGTAGGTAGAGTACCCCCAGTTTTCAAAGCACGGCAAGTTTAGGTTTTAACAGCTTATAAATGTAAGTTGCAGTTATTAATACTTAAATCAATTATTTATTTCCCCGAGGATATTATCACATTACGAAACTCAATGTGAACGGGCAGGAGTATTGAAACACCTTTAAAATCTATTCAGTTAATATATCAGTTTAATTGATTGTTTTTTGGATGCATCATCTACCTTTTTTAGTCTCTCATCCCTATTATTAGGAAAAAAACAGCCAAAGTTACTTTGGACTGCCTTTTTGGTTATCTCTGCCAATAACTGCCATCCCTTTATGGCACTACGCTGCTCTCAGAGCCACAGTGAAAATCATGGCAGAGGCCATTATGAGTCCCAAGAAAGAAATGACTGAAAAGAAAACGAGAACATAGTAAAGAGTGTAGTAAAAGTGGCTTAACCTCCATGCCTACAGGGAGACTGACAGACTAAAAACTGTAAAAGTGTCTTTGTGCCACTTTAAATATACCATCTTCAACATTTGGAATAGTGGTGTATTCCAGCTAATGTTAGTTTATAATTATTTCTTAATTCTAATTGACACAGTCATATATGTTTGATTTTAATCAGATTTAAAATTTTTACAGATTTATTTCTATAATGATTGTTTGGGAGTCGACTCAGCCGATTGCTGGCTGTAACTTGCTTACAAAACTATAGTCTTCAGAAAGCAGTGGGCCATCCATTGTTATATAGTCTATGGTTGCACCTGTCCCTAGAATTGTCCTTTTATATGAAATATAACCAAACTTTGGAGCGTTTCTGCCCCGGCACCAGTGACGGCTGACCAATAGAGGGCGCTAGGGCGCCACCCCACCACTCACCACAAGAAAAAATAAATAAAACAAAATACTTCGAAATATGCGTTGTTTTCAGTATAGTATATAGTTAGTAAGTAAAACTTTTTATGTTCATATATGTTGTCTGAAGTTACTGATTGGCATTGCTCCCCTCTGCCAACCCAGGGAGGGCCCTACACTGGGCTCAGGTCTCCTTCTTATCCTATCCAGTTGAAAACTGAACTGGCCCTCATCTACAGCAATGATGAGTTCAAGAGCTGCAATGGTGCTGTGGCTCTGTACCAGCTCTTCATGGGGAATAATCTTCAGGACACCCCAGAGACTGTGGCTCTGCTTAAGATCATCATCACAACCCCTTTGACTACAGCTTAATCTGAGAGGTGCTTCTGAAGAGAATCAAGACTTTCCTCGGCACAGCATCATCTTCATGCATTGGCCATGATTTCTATGGAGAAGAAACTTGTCAAAAACATCCCTGACTTTAACCATACTGTCATGGAGAAATTTGCTTCTCTCAAGGATCAAAGTTTATGTATAAAAAATAAAACACTGCATGTCATAATGTTGCTATTGTTCATTTTATACAAATACACTGATGTGATTCTTTAGTAAATTATATGCTTGCTTTTTGGTACAGTACATGTACAGTACATTTTGGAGTTTGGTACAGCCCCCCTCCGAGAAAACTACACCAGCCGCCACTGCCCGACACCACTTTGGAAACATGCCGGGCCAAATCACGAAGCGTGTACATGACGTTATGTATATGTTGGCAGAACCTATAAATCAAATCGTTAGGCAGGCGGGTTAACGATTCCACGGAATCAAGTACTGGGAGCCGGTTATCTTCGAAAACCGGTCCTTGATTCCCATCTCTCAAGACGTCATTCCCATTTCCAACTTCTGAGGTAAATGGAACACAGCATCAGGTTTAAACCTGCCGGAACCTTTACGATTAGTAGTGGGGAGTGCTATTTCAGAGTGTGTTTTCCCCACTTTTAAAAAGTGAAAGAAATTCAGTATGAGGCTCAAGGGCAACCATGAGTGTGGGAGTGTTTATTTAGTTATTGAAAAAGAAATACATTCAGCACATTATTCTCTTTATGTGAATGGTCTTAAATTTAGGATTTTCAGTAAAGTAAACTAATCATTGCTTTCTTTTTTAATTATTGTTTTTTGATGTAAAACATTTTTTTATATTTTCTTGCTCTTTTTTTTTTTCTTAATTTCGGTTGTAGAATGGCAAAAGAGACAAAAAAAGTATTAAATTCATGCATCATCTGTTCTTTGTTTTTTTCTGTTTCAGACCCAAATCAGAAACATTATTGTTTTTTCGGTCCTAAAACCAAATCAGTAAAACAGAATAAAATGCACCTTAAGACTCCCAGGGGACAGATGTAAACCCCAAACAGAGATGAAAATCTCCCAACTCCTATGTTTGAAGACAACCTCATCTTTCTTGCTGCAGCTCCTCTGCTCTTCTTCATCAGTAGGCTACATCTAAGGCCAGAGCTTTTATTCTACGACAGGAACGATGCAAGGATTTTCAACACAACTGCACATCATTCTGCACTCTGAAATGGGTGGTTAGTAAGTTTATTAGTAATGAATTGTAACTGATTTGAAAAGAACTTTACCTGTGGAAGAGAGGGGTGCATTGAGTCGAGTGTCTGAATCTAAACTGTAAAACCAGCTGCTATTAAAATATGTGAGCTGTTGTGTGAAACTGTATGACCTTGTGAACAAAGGGCATAATATTATGTTTCCCTTAAAGTGAGAATATTAAGTTGGTCTGACTTGAAAGTACCAGCCTTTTCATTGCATATTAGTCTGGCGATGTATCCCAACAAATAAACAACTGACAGCAGGATTATCACCCTTCAGAGTCACAGAAGCCATTGGTTTACGTCTTACCTTTCACTCTTGGCGATTCTATTTTTAGGAACATATTCATCTGTGATGAAATGCAGGCCTGTCCAGGCTGTACCCCACCTACTGCCCGAGGACTGCTTCGGTAAACTCCAGCCTTATTATGCCTCTGAGAAGGATGAAGTTGGCACACAAAATGGAAAGAAGAATAGATGGTCTTTCATTCAGAAATTACCTGTAGCTGGTAATATATAGTCATATGATTGAATTAAAGGCTCAATTGACTGGCATTTCCAATAAGTGGACCAATACATTGGTCAATAGATATAAGAGGCCAATACTGGCTTATCACAGATAAATGGCTTTCATTATACTGTAAATGTTGTTTGATGTATGCTGAAACAAAGAGCTTGTATTTAGTTACAGAGCATAAACTGGAAGGAGATGCTTGGAGTGATCAAGAAAATGTGTCATCACATAGTTTGCTATGCTTTGTTTACACAATTTTCAGGCTGTCTTAAACAGAAAAGAAAATCACATCTGAAACTTTTTCAGCTTAGATCAGCTCTGTGTATCCTCTTTCTGTCAGTGTTCCTGAGAATACTTCCTTGTCTACTACACTGGATTTATTGGAGATAATTAATCTATATAAAGTCTCAAAGTTTAGGCTGTATGGAGTGTAAACAACAAACCCAACTTTGAGAGATTTACTGTCAGACTGGAGTTAAAGGCACAGATCTTGTAAAAAAAAAAAATACCAGAACATTACAATAGCATTTCAATACCACAAAATTGCAATGGAATAGGTCAATTCTTCCATCCACCTTTGGTCTTCAAACTGGCCATGCTGTCATCAAGTGAAAGCTCTTGATGGCTTTAGGCCCCAGCATAGCACCACTGAGACAGCTCTGATGACAAACAATACACACCTAAAAACAGACGCAGGCAAAGTCTCTGCTTTACTTCTGCTGGACCTGAGTACCGCCTTTGACACGGGTGACCAATGCGATCTTATTACAGAGGTAAGAAGACTGGATGGGAACCTCTAAGGACTGCTTTAAACTGGTTCAGGTCCTATCTCGAGGACAAGAATGTGTGTCTCAGAACAAATGGCTATGAAATGCAGGGTTTCATAGGGGTCAATCCTGGGACCCCTCTTTTTCAATCTGTGCATGCTTCCATTAAGCCAGCTAGTAAGCAGCTGTTATGTGTCCTACCACAAGTATGCAGATGAGGGCAAGAGAACATAGGCCTGTACGATTCATTGTGGCACTGCATCAAATAGATCAATGTGTGGACGCAGAAAACTTGTCTCCAGTTAAACTCAGACAAAACTGAAATCCTTGTCTGGGAGGACATTTTCTGGAATGTGCTTGATGCAAACCCAAAGAATAAATCATCTTACAGGGAGGAGATAAAACCAGTCCTGTCTGGTGATATCTGTGATGCGACCGGCTAACCTGCACTACTAAACTCTTCCTCAACTCCTGTTGTTAGCAGGACAAAGGCTTGGACGGCTGTCAATGGAAAACCAAAAAACAGGCATTCTCCTCAACAAACAATGATGCCACTACAGAACAGATCTGGGGCCTCATTTATAAAAGAGTGTGTAGGATTCATACTAAAAGTGCACGTAAAGCCAAAAGCCGAAAATGGCGGGTGCAAAAAAAATCTGGATTTATAAAACCGTGTGCACGTACACTTGCACGCAATGTTCGCTTTATAAATCACAGTCCAGCTGGAAGGTTGCGCAGGTGAATTCACCTCATATCCCGCCCTCTACACGCCCACTTCATACCATAAATGGGCAATGCAAAGTAGCTACCACCGATACGAGGAGATGAGAGATTCAGCACAATGTTTATGGCTGTCAGGTGTGGGTACCAGGTACTTCAATTCTATTGACAATTTCAGTTTTTTCTGGGTCCGCAGACTTTTTTTTCAAGGCAAATGGTCTCTGCCTCAACAGATCTGGAGTGAGGCTGTTTACAGCTAATCTTTTCTGTTTTGAATTACCATTCTGTTCTGTTGGACAAGGACAGAGAACAAAAAAAAGAGATGATATGATACAACCCAGTGGAAACTTGAGGTGGGGCTGCCCCAGCCCCTGCTTGGAGAGGTCATCAGTTATCGCCGACATCTTCTGCACCAAAAGTCAGGAATGAAGACCCACACTCATCAAGTGTCATCCTCCCCATCCCTCCCTCTACTGGACTTGACTGACCACATGAAGGAGCTGGGCACTGCTGTCACCAAACCACCCCCCCCCCCCCAGAATAATAAAGGAGGAGGAATAGCTGCTCTTTTGAGTGAGTCCCTTCAATGTGAGCAAATGTCTTATGACGTCCATGATTCATTTGAATGTGCAGCTCTTCAGTGGAAAGTTTCACCCTGTGTGGTGTTTTTTCCAATGTCTACAGACCACCAACAATCTGTCAACCTTCTTTGATGATTTTGCTGGACTGCTGTCTGTCATCCGTGTTGATTTTGATTGTGATGATTAACATCCATGTTGACAACCTTCAGGACATTTGGGCAAAGGAATTATGTTGTGTTTTTGATCATTTTGGACTGACTTAACATGTGATGGAAAAAACACACAAAAAAGGACGTTGTCTTGACTTAATCATGTCCAATGGTTTGAACATCTGTAAAGTTATGGTAACATATGTTGTTCTGTCCGACCATCTTTCTTTTTTCTTTGAGAGTTTTATTAATAAACAAAAGCTTCCAGGCAGAGATCATCAAAAAACAGTACATAGGTGAAAATACCTGAGAAATTTTCAGATCTACTCCTCCTCACCCCTCCTCCACTCACCTTCAGCTAATGAGCTTGTGGATAAATTCAGCTGTAAAATTATTGGTATTATTGATGCCACTCCTGTGAAGGTGAAGATGATCACTACTACAAAGAAACCTCCATGAAAAAATGTTGGACGGATCAGAGCTGAAAAAAAGTGTTGAAAAGCTGAACTTTATAAATGTCAACATTATGACATTTATAAAGAGAGACTGAGCATATATAATATGGAGCTGAGGAATGCAAGGCAATCAAATTTCTCTGATATCATTGCCAAACAACAAGAATGCACACACTTTCGTGTTTTGTTTGTGGTTTTTTGTTGCAGATTTCCAGTGCTTGACGTGTGTCTCCGTGTGTTCCTGCTTCCTGGATTGGCAGTGGATGTCGTCAACCCCCCCCCCCAAAAAAAAAAATGTATGTGTATGCATATGTATATGTATGCATATGTATATATATATTAAATATAGTAATAATGCACATATATATATATATATATATATATATATATATATATATATATATATATATATATATATATATATATATATATATATATATATATATATATATATATATATATATTTGGTTTCTCCCGTCATGGTATCAATCATTAATATGTGTGCAGACAAAGTAAAAAAAAAAAAAAAAAAAAAAGAATGCACACACTTTTTTCACTACTGTTGAAAGGCTAACAAATCCCCCCGAGTCAGTGGACCCTAAACTTCTATCTAACCGTGCTGGTTATGGATTTGTTTCTTTCTTTACTGACAATCAGAGACAACCGAAAATCCGAGTCAGTCAGGGCTCTTATGCTAAATGCTGGATATGTTCCACCTCTCTGTCCAATGAGAGAAACCATGACACCATTTTGTCCAATCCCCCATAAGGACCTGGAGGACATACTACATCACCTGAATTCCACCACTTGCTGCCTTGGTGCTCTGCCAACAGCGGGTTTTTTAAGAGTGTTGCATATTCTATGGCCCTCACAGCTTCTAGACATTGTAAATATGTCTCTGCTATCAGGTATCTTTCATCAGTGCCTAAAAATAGCCTTGATGAAGCCACTTTTAAAAAAGAATATCATAGACAGGTCACTTATGAATAGCTAGAGGTAAAGATGCATCGATTGCAATTGAAAAGTAGTGCCCCTATGGGTTTTGTTTTGTTTATGCTACGTTTAGCAGTCCAACAAATACAGTATATCTAAGACATGATTGAGAACATACTGAAAGCCATTTAGCCAAACTACATTTGGAGGAGGTCTGGGACACATGAACGCATTTTTTTATGAAAACAATGTGTTCTGGGCCACATTAAAGGACTGCCTAAATAACTGACATCTGTGTAGGTAGAAGGATGCAGTTATTTGTGCAAAACACCTGTCACATTACTATTAAGTGCAAAAGACACCACACCAGTGTCTGTGGCTCGCAGCAGCACCAACACCCCTCCACAAGTAATCTTTCTATACTTTTCTGCTCAATTACGTGGACTTTATTGCTACATAAGAAAATAAATACATGACAAAAAAAAGATCTTTACAGGCAGTTATCAAGCAGAGATTCATTTTAATATCAGGTGTGAACACACATGCACAGAACTGTTCACTTATGATTGGATCACTCACGATAGAATTTAATACAAGGTCTAACAGTGCAGTAGTTCATCAATTAGGTCAATCCCATTACTGATTAAAAGGCCATGAGAGTCCACTGGCTATTTGCCAAAGGCACCTAAAGCCTTAAAATGTCCAGTGCGTATGGACAGAGGAGATATAAAACTGAGCATCACTCTTTAATATCATCTCTAAATTAAAACATTACATCAGCAGCTTCGGGCCATGGATGTGTTTACTATAGACTTTGTGAAAAATCAGTTTAGAAGAGAGAGAGTGACCACTATAAAACAGCTTTGAGTGAAACATACAAGCTAAACACAGGGGCAGTTACCTAAAAACTTTCTTAAGTTCCTGGAGTGGCTTATCAGAGTGAAATCAGAGCCTGAAACCAACATAGTGTCTCCAGAGAGACCTGAATATGCCTGTGCATTGATTATTTCCGTCTACACTGTGTGGGGTTGAATGTTTCTATCATGAAGAATAGGAAAGAACAAAATCAGGAAAAGTACATGCTGCTATTCCCATTAAATGTCTTTTGAGAACCAAGTGAAGAGTCTGAATGTTTATATAAATGTAATATTTCAGTTTTCATTTTTAAGTAAATACTCGTAAAACGTACTTTTGTTTCATTTTAATGTGGATAGATCGATTAAAAAACAATCAATCAATTCAATTCAATCAATTTAGTGTTCATGTTTTGCCCTCCATCATTGTGAGACTGTCAGAAGTAATGGTAAACAAAACAACACAAACAACAACAACAACAACACACACACACACACACACACACGGGGTGTAACGATACACTAATCTCACGATACGGTACGATACACGATATTGAGGTCACGATAATGATACGATATTATAGAAGTATTTTTTTAACAACCTTGAATGAGGAACATATGACTGAAAACATTTTATTTTATTTGAAAGACACAAAATACAAAACAATGCTGTGCATTTGCCCTATTGTTACAGTTTGTAATGCTTTATAACTGTTTAAGTTTTAAAGAGAAAGCCAGGCCAACCATTTTCCACAAACTGAACTAAAAGTAAACGTCAGGTTTGCATTATGCATCTTCAGTTTCATACAAGTACAAATATATTGCCACAAACTGAATAGTTTCTCTCATGTATGATTTAACTTTTTTCTTTTCCAGAAATTTAACAACTAAAATTAAATAAATAAATAAAAGTAAATAAATACATACAATTTTACATCATAAAAAAGATTGATTCATGCTCACCTTATAAGTGTAAGAGGAGATTTATTTTTGTTAAGAAGGTTATTTTGGTAATTCAGGGTTCATTATTTTATAAATATATTCTTTATATTCTGATGTAAATTAGGGACTATAATTACACTAGTCAGTTTATCTGTAGTGCTTAGTATGTTTTAGATTGGGCGGAGTGATACAGCACTAGGTGCTGTGTTGATGTTCTAAAATCCTACACTGTTGAACGGACATTAAAGTACACTCGAACTCAGCAGAAGTTGTCCCCGTGTTTATCCTACTCACGACCCGAAAAAGGTTTAATTCAATAAATGGTAAATGGTAAATGGCTTACACTTATATAGCGCTTTCCAGCTGTATTCCTACAGCCCCAAAGCGCTTTACACTGCAAACACTCACCCACACACGCACACATTCACACACCGGTCGTCGGCGGAGCTACCATAGACAACGGCGCTGGCCTGACAATCGGGAGCAACCGGGGGATTCAGTGTCTTGCCCAAGGACACTTTGGTGGACACAGGCGGAACTAGGGTTCGAACCACTGACCTTCAGGTTCATGCGCGAACGCTCTACCAACTGAGCCACCTTCCCACACACCTTAATAAGGTAAGGCTTAACTCTACACCAGCCTTACATTAGTTTAGCTCAAAACCCTGCAAGAGCCCCGTGATCGCGACCGCAAAACGGTACTAGTGTCTTTTGAGTGTAGTAAGATTTTGGTCTGCGGGTCGAGGCGCGGTCGGCACGCGTGGTCGGATGCGCATTACTAGTCAACACAATAGATTAATATTAATAACCCAATATCGCGATACAGTTTGTCACCTCCACGACACGTATCGTGACCTTTTTGTATCGCGAAATTTCGTGGCACGATATATTGTTACACCCTTAACACACACACACACCTTGCTAGTACTGGGTTTGACCCCCTTTTGCCTTCAGAACTGCCATAATCCTTTGTGGAATAGTTTCAACAAGGTTCTGGAAACATTCAGAGAGTTTGGTCCATATTGACATGATAGCATCATACAATTGCTGCAGATTTATCTGCTGCACATCCATGATGCAAATCTCCCATTTCACCACATCCCAAAAGTGCTCTATTGGACTGAGATCTGGTGACTGTGGAGGCCATTTGAGCAGTGAACTCATTGTCATGTTCAAGAAACCAGTCTGACAGGATTCAAGCTTTGTGACATGGCACGTTATCCTGCTGGAAGTAGCCATCAGAAGATGGTACACTGTGGTCATAAAGGGATGTACATGGTCAATAACAATAATCAGGTAGGCTGTGGCGTTGACATGATACTCAGTTGGTACTGATGGGCCCAAAGTGTGCCAGGAAAATATCCTCCACACCATTACACCACCACCACCAGTTTGAACCATTGATACAGGGCAGGATGGATCCATGCTTTCATGTTGTTGACACCAAATTCTGACCCTACCATCCAAATGACGCAGAATAAATCGAGACTCATCAGACCAGGCAATGTTTTTCCAATCTTCTGTTGTCCAGTTTTGGTGAGTCTGTGTGAATTGTAGCCTCAATTTCCTGTTCTTAGCTGACAGGAGTGGCACGTCTTTTCGCCCACAGAACTGCCGCGCACTGGATATTTTCTCTTTTTCGGACCATTCTCTGTAAAGAGAATGGAAGAGAAGAGATAGTTGTGCGTGAAAATCCCAGTAGATCAGCAGTTTTGGAAATACTCAGACCAGCCCGCCTGGTGCCAATAACCATGCCATGTTATAAGTCTCATAAATCACCTTTCTGCGCCATTCTGATGCTGTTTTGAACTGCAACAGATCGTCTCGATCGATGGTACATGCAAAAATTGCATTCAGTTGCTGCAATGTGATTGGCTGAGAAGAAATCTGCGTTAAAGAGACAGGTGTACCTGTTGTGCCACACCCATGTGTTGAATAGAGAACGGTCTACATCAACTGTTCAACTGTAAAGCTTGACCACATGGTTTGGAACAAAAAACCTTCATAATGACTCAAAAGCCTAGCAGGCTTTGCTCCTCGTTCACAGCGACTCCAACACTGGCCTCTTCTCTCTTGAGCCTGTGAGCTGTGAAGGCCACAGCTTCTACTTTATCATGACAAGCTACCACCCAAAGGCCTGCCTCCTCAATCACTGTGCCTGAAAAAGTGTCTGGTTGCCAGGAAATGACAACTAAAGTCTGTCTGGCCGCAGCACTGCAGGGGCGACCCGAACATTTTCTGAGCTCCAGACGAGCCGAACGAGGGCACCCGTGCTCACCCTGACGACATGAACACCTTCAGACCAACCCGGAGTCAAAGGAAACGCAGCTGCGGTACCGACGCTACGTCCTCTCATCCACACAGAGGAGAGCAAGAGAGAGAGTGAGAAGCTCCTTGCCAGACCACCGGTGGAACATAATCATCCAGCTGTTCACCAGATCAAGAGGAACTCTGGTCTGCCAAGGACAAAACCTTCACTTCCATCGCTTAGAAAGCGATCCACATAAGAGGCTTTTTTCATGTCTGTGCAGAGAAATTTAGTTAATGCATTTAACTATTTTTTGTTTTACTGTGTAGCACACACGGTAAGCCGGACCACTGATCCCCCACAACTGTGCTTATTAGCTACAGCTGCTTGTCTATTTTATAATTTGTCTATTGTTGTATCCCCACTACTGGATCTCATTGACGTGTTCTTCCACAACAGAAAAACAAAAAAAAAAAGCTTTTCCTCATTTCCCAGTTGAATGACCACATCGCATCGCATGTGAAGTTGGCTTCACATTGGTGCATCTCTGTGTGGGAAACATCAGAGCAGATTTGCTTTCTGGTGGTGAGAAGCTATTCTAGTGTTTTGCGTTTTACTCTCTTTTCTTCTTTCATCCTTTCCTATTAATCCCTACACATGCACAACTATCTTGGCCATAAGGTCTCTGATTTCCTTTGTTTTCACTGGGTGTGATGAAATCCCATCCGCCGTTTTGAATCACATGATACTCAGTCACCTTGTGATTTTGCCCTCCATCATGAAGCAGGCGAGACTCAGTCACCACGTGATTTTGTCCACCATTTCTACAATACACATATTGTTATGTATGGAGCCAAATCAAGGCCAAAAGTTTTGCTAATTTAAAAATAAAATTTGAACCTGAAAATTCTTTTTTACAGTTTCAATTTTATTTTTTTCAGTATCAGATCTTTATTTCAGTTTCAAATCTTTTTATTTCAGTTTCAAATCTTTTTTTCAGTTTCAAATCTTTTTTTTCAGTTTCACGTCCTTTTTTTTCAGTTTCAAATTTTTTTTTCAGGTTCAGACTTTTGGCCCCGATCTGGCGTGGGGGGCGTGGCATCAACTGAGAGGGGCGTGGCATCATGAGTGACAGCAGAACAGAGAAGGCGGGGGACGTTCCTGTTGCCTTCAGGAAACGTAGGTTGCAGAAGATATCAGTAGAAGTATGATTCAACACTGTATATACACCATATTCACGTGATTGGCAGTGGAAAAAATGATATTAGTGACACATTTCTATTTAAAAAGCTGTTTTAGACCGTACTTGGTAGTATGTGGAAGTGGGAAATGTCAAACTTTAAAGTGTGGTTGTTGAACTGTACAGTCTGGCATAGTTTATTGCTTTTATACTGCGATTGGTGCCAAGTACGGTCTACGGTGTGTAAATAAATTCTGATTAATTTGCATGAGGGAAGTCGTCCTTCCTTCTGTGGTGCTCTATATTGCCACCGCTGATGACTGGCTGGAGCACACAGAAAAACAGTTATTTTGAGACTGATTGTGTTTTTTGGTTATTTAATCCTGATATTCAGGTGGTTCCCCGTTTTGATGTATTCATTTTGATGATTTATTTATGTTATTAATAACTATCAGACAATTATTAATAACTGTTTAATAACTAAACAAGCACCCCCTTTGATGCACTATATATATTTATATAAATATATGCCAGTTTTTTATCTCTTTCCATCTTGCTTCCACCCACAAAATGCTATTGTACCAGTAGACTTTAAGAGTTTTACGTTCTCCTCTCACTCTTCCATCTCACTGCTCATCTGTATTTTAGACTGAGAGAAAGAGAATAGTACTTCCGTTATGCCAGCAGCAAAAGAAACACAGCAAAGGTTAGAAGGAATCACACTAAAACATTCATCCATTGTCCAAACCCATTTAATCCTATTCAGGGTTAAGCACAGAAAGAACCCACACAATCAACACAGAAAATCGCCAGCCAAGATTCAAACCAGCTACTTTCTTCACCTGAACCACAACACTATGCGGCACTTCACTAAAATGAAAATTAATGTTTTCTGTCAAATTGAGAGCATTGAGTGCTTTGAATGTCAGAGCTATTTCAAATCTCCTCAGAAATCATCACTCAGGATGAAATCTATACAGATTTCATGCTTTCATACATTATTGATCAAAATTCCATCATATGAGATGTTTCTGTGGATGTGAATACAAACCTTTAGAAAGACATATCTTCTAACTCTGAACATTCTTTTCTTTAAACCACATCAGTATACTGTAATTACAAAAACATCTTTCAAATTGTTGTGTATTACACAATAGGCACACAGCTGAACACAGAATGAAAAGTACAAAGAAAAACATATTTTTGTACTATGGCTTCAAGCTACAGAAATAAACATGCAAAGCTTCCCACAGAGTATGATTTGCAATAAGTAAGTTTATGGCAGATGGGAAAGAGTGATTTCATTTCATTTTGTTTCATTAATGTGTGTGTTACCAAAATATTGAGGAAAAAGTCCCATGATGCAGAGAACAAGGCACAATACTTTCAGATGATTTCCCCAGATCTCTGTTGAATAGTCACAAAAACAAGTCGTCTTTATTCCAAGCATTGAAGAGAAAAATTCTGATTAATTTACCAAAGTGCAATCTATTCATTTCTCATACTGAACACTGGGGTCAAAACCTGACCTCTAAGTGTATTGATTAATAATTAATTCCCAGCATGCTGCATTTCTGTCCTCCAGTAGTCTTGACAATGTCAATGTAAACTCTGGCTTATGTTTATCAATCTTTGCCTGCTCAACCTATTTAAAGAAAATGGAAAGACTTTCCACATGGGAAATATGGAACTGCTCGTAAGATGGTAGAAAAAGTGGAAGGTTGTCCTGGATACATTCAAAGGGAAGGTGTCCTTTTTATCTTCTGTAATTGCTGCACTGGCTAAATCAATTATTAAATACTGACAGCAAATACTGCAAATCCTAAAATCTACACATATCATCAAGAGATAATGTGCTCATAAGGACTTTTGGGGGGGTGAAAAGGACCTGTCCATGGAGAGGTTTGCAGTTGTATCCCTAGCCTCTGCAATCCACATGTCACCATATCTTCCAGCAAGACACTCACTGCGTTTACATGCAGTCAATAACCCTTTTAAAACCCGAATATTGGTAATAACCCGAATTTGCACGGCCATGTAAACACCAATAACCCTTTTGAATAACCCGAATTTGCTCATATTCGGGTTTTTAAAAACCCGAATGAGCCCTGGGTTACTCCTTTTAAAACCCGAATATTTGGTCATGTAAACGCCAAACGGAATATCCCGATCAAACGGAACAGGAATTTGTTTTCTGCGCATGCTCTGTTCACAAGGAATCCTGGTCTTTTGAGTCCAGGACCTACTTATAAACACGGAGAAATGCAAGACCACGCCACACTTTTGGAGTGATGAGGAGACTAATCACTTCATAAATTTAACGAAGGATATGAACATTTTGGCATTTGTAGACGGTAGAAAGTACGGGGATAGCAAGATTTAAAAGAAGGTGAGCGAAAAGTTGCGCAAAGCAGTATTTGTTTTGAATTTGGATACAGGAAGAAGAAGCGGAAATGACGGGAATTGCGTCATCACGTTCTCCGCGCGTCGCTGGTTTGATCCAGATAACCCTAATATTAATTACCATGTAAATATTAGCAGTAACCCAAATTTTGACTGCATGTAAACGTAGTCACTGAAGTCCACATTTCCGCAGACCAAAAATCAAGACCATGACATATAGACCAAGGAAATGTTGCATGAATTTGTGCACAGTGACAAGAAAAAAATGGTATCAAGCCTTTAGAATTTACTGGTTTTCTGCCTTATTTTGTCATAAAATGTGACTTGATCGTCACTAATTCACAATTATAGACTACTTGTTTGAGCTGATAAGACACATTCACAACACTGGAGAAAACAGTAATTCTTCCCTTGGAGTTAATAGCTTGTCAACCTCCTTTGGTGGCAATGATGTCAAGCAAAAGCTTTTCGTATAGCTCTGAATTAGACCTGCACAACACTCATGAGGAACTTTTGATCAGTTATTTTTCTAAAATGACCTCAGCTGAGACATTTTTGAAGAATGTCTGAGGTATGAGGCTCCATTGACATAATTCCACTACATCGCTGTGTTGTGAAAACCTGGTCTCTGGGGCCCTGGATAGCTCAGTGGGTTGAGCGGCCGCTATTTGTAGAAGCTATAGTCCTCGTGCGGGCAGCGCAGGTTCGAGTTCCGGCCTGTCGCTCTGTGCTGCAATGCCCCCCCCCCCCCCCCCCCCCCCCCCACCGGTCTACCTACTTTCTTAATTACTTTTCCTGAAGCCATTCTATGATAGATTTACTTTGTTTTTTTGCTTAGGGTCCTTGTCTTGCTGTATCAACCCAACTTCTACTAAGCTCCAGCTGGCAGACAGACAGCTTGAAATGACACTGTAGGTTATTTTGATAAACTTGTCAATTCATTTTTCACTCAACAATGTCCAGTGTTCGAAACCATGAGGCAGCAAAGTAAACCCACATGATGATCCTCCCTCCACCATACTTCACCATGATGTTTTGATGTCGATAAGCTCTGCCCTTTTTATACCATAAATAATGCTCATCATTTTTCTGAAAACATTTTCCCAGTAATATTGCAGATTGCCAAAAAGCAGCTTGGCAATCTCTTGCGCAGTAATGGGGTTTTTTTTAGGGATCAGCAGCTTCCTCCATGGTGTTCTGCTATTGGGCACTCTGCCTGTTCAATAACTTTGTGTATAGTAGAGTCATGAACAGAGATATTTGCCAGTTCTAGTGATGTCTTCAAGCCTTTAGATGTGAATACACTGAGTCATCCTGGCTGAGCATCCAATTCTAAGAAAAGCTACCACAGTACTGTTTCCATGTGTAGACAGTTTAACTGTGGAGTGATGGATGTCCAAACATTTTAAGATGCCTTTCTGTCCCTTTCCAGTTTTATGCAGATCAACCACTCGACTGAATATTTTCTGAGACTGCTTTGTGAAGCATTGTTCATATTAACATATGCTTCCTATGAGAGCATACTTAAAATATCTGAGTGTCTTTCAGCAAAGTAACTCTAAATCAAACCTCCAAGTTATTTTATTACTTTGACTCCAGATGTGAACAAAAGCCCTGCAATAGACTGGCGACCAGTCCAGGGTGTAACCCCTGCCTTTTGCCTGTAATGAGCTGGGATAGGCTCCAGCAGACCCCCGTGACCCTGCAAAGGATAAAACAGCTACAGAAAATGGATGGTTGGATGTGCAAACAACTGACTCTAATTAGCCTTTGTTAAAATAAGTAATCTGTGGGTTTATATACTTTTTCCTACAGCACAGCAACTGTTTAATGGTTTGGTTATATAAAGACAAAAGAAACTGTAATAGTTTGTGTGTTATCATCTTAAGTACATTGTGCTCATCTATTATTTTAAATCTGTTGAAGATCAAAATCATATTTTATGACGAACTCTTGTATAATGAGGCAATTGCATACCTTTTCTTGAGACTGCAAAATAAATTTGACTGTCAACAAGTTTAAATGGAGTAAATTTACCAGTAAAATATGGTATGATCAAGATCAAGCCTGGGACAAATCCCATTTTACTTCCTTTATTTCATCAATTGGCACACTTTCCTAAGGTATTAAATAAGTATCTAGCTCTTATTTTGCAATATATTATTTTAGTTTGACTTTTTGATTTTCCTGCTTATGTTTGGGTATCAAAATAGATTGTTTAAGATTACAAATTTGAAGCACTTGTCAAGTTTTATGGACTACTAATTCTTTTTTTGTGTTAGGCAGCAAAATTAAGAGCGTTAGAGTTGGTAAATAGTCAAAATTAGGTATAAAAATATACAAATTATACTATTTTGCGATGCTGTAGGGTTACCCTGGGGATTGACAAACAGTGCCAAAGGTTTCTAGCCAAGCATATGTATTGTACATGGCAAGCTGGGAGCGAGAAAGGGTTCTCTGAGGTTATACGGTATACTGGAGGTACAAAACAGCCACAATGGTTTGCTTATCAGTCAACACACTGCAAATTAAAAATAGAAATAAAATTTCAAAAAAAAGGGCTGGGTAGAAATTAAAAAGAAATGCTAATGAAAACAGTAGCAAGAGGCATTATTTAAGTTTTTTTATGTCAAGTGCTTACATTCCAATGCTAATAACTATTGAAGTTCTAGTTTCTATTTTGACCTGTTGTAGGTCTCTGCCCTGATTGAAGAGCTCCTCTGTCTATTTCTGGTGACTCCATCCCAGTGGTTTCTATCACTATAGAACCTCAGCTGACTACCTACATCTCTACTGAGAGCATTTGATTTATGACTGTTTTGATTTTATTATAACTGATGTCTCTGCTGCAAGCCAGCAGCTCTCAGCTGACATAGAAAACCTCTGAGAGCCTCCCTTAAGAATTTTAGGGGTTTGTAACATTCTTTGGATCAGAGAAGAGGAGAGAGAGAGAGAGAGAGAGAGAGAGAGAGAGAGAGAGAGAGAGAGAGAGAGAGAGAGAGAGAGAGAGAGAGAGAGAGAGAAGTCACTGCAGAGCAGAAATAATCTTAAATACTCAGGCTGCGAGAAGAGACATGAATCCGTTGCTGTAAAAATAAAATTAACTAAGGGTTGTTGTTTTTTTTTCTTTTGTCTTCCCCTTCTGTTACAGCATTTTTATATGTTGTGGCTGATCAGTTATTTTGCACACATATTATACTTGTGTTAAGTACTGTACATTCAGGTTTTCACTGATGAAGCTTGCAAATAAGCTGCATATCCCTAAAGGCGGGAATATACTCTACGCAGGTGCCTGCGTCCTCTGCGTACGTGTCTGTTCGTCTCCCTGGGTACCTCGCGTACCACACGACGAGAGCCCGTCATACCGTTGGTGACCGATAGGGGGCAGTAAGCAGAGCAACAGTTGGAAAAGCTACTTATATTAAGTAGCAGAAGTAGTAGCAGCAGCAGCGGTAGCAGATTAGAACAACGAACAAGTTTACAGGACAATATTGGATGATGTAGGAGATTATAACATCATGTGAATGTGTTTGAATGTGTATGAATGTTTGGTGGGGGTCGGAGGGGCCGTTTGGCGCGATATGGCAGCCACGCTTCTGTCAGTCTGCAGGGCAGCTGTGGCTACAGACGGAGCTAACACCGGGGAGAATGTGTGTGAATGAATAATGATCTCTGTAAAGCTCTGGGTGCCTAGAAGGGCGATATATAAAACCACAGCATTATTATTATTATTACTCTTTATTAATTTGTATTACTTGTTTATATTACTGTTTTACCCCCTTCCCTGCATGTGTGTGTGCTGCTGCTACGTGAGTTTCCCCGTTGAGGGAGTAATAAAGGACTATTTTATCTTATCTTATTATTATTGCTTATTATCAAAAATGGATAGTCTTTCCAGACTAATTTATCCAGCATTCTCCTTACCCATCTCAACAAGAATGACGAAAGAATACAGTTAATTTTAAGTTCATATGGATAAGTAGATGTCAATATATAAGAAAGATTAACATGGTAAAAAACTATGATGATGTTGAATGTGATCGATTTCAATATCATGAATGGTGTCTTGAAACTGAAATAGTTACAATCTTTCCTTACAAATAGACATTCCATCTGGTTTATTGTTCCTAATATGATTTCAAGTCATTCATTCATTCATTCATTCATTAGCAAGTCATTCAATAGTATTTTTATTGAAAAACAGAGTATTTAAAATAAAATAAAGTCCCGTCAATTGACTCCTGGCTCCCGGCACCGAGGCTCGGCGCGTACCTCCGCCGGGGGTCGGCCGGTGCTCGGCCGGGGGTCGGCCGGTGCTCGGCCGGGGGTCGGCCGGTGTTCGGCCGGGGGTCGGCCGGTGCTCGGCCGGGACTCGCCATCCGCGGTACTCCCGGGGACTCTAGTCCCGCAGCACCAGTGAGTATTTTCACCGGACATTTTGACCGGAGAGATTATAAAATACCGGACTTTGGCATATGTAACCCAGGTGCTAAATGAGCAGTTATTTCATATTTATATTTTTTATATATATATTTATGTTTATATTTATAAACTCATTTCAAGCTCATTCAGACCCCGTCAGTGTGACGTCATGTGACTAGCGTTCAGCCAATCAGCTGACCCGCTCCGCTATTTACAGGAAGCAGATGCTCTCATTGTGGATGAATGGGGGCTGATGCACGGAGCGGAGCGGCTGCAGATTGTCCACTGGCTGTCGGGAGGTTGTCGAAGTCTGAAACCTGTGAATACTTGATTGTCGATGTCAGAAACCTGTTGAATACTTGACTGCCTGAATTGGCCAGGTTTTGTGATCCCGGATGGTGAGCTATTCCAGAATCCAGTGATCAGGAGTCCACGTGGAGGAACCAGGAATCATGCTCAACAGTAATTATGTGTCTGCCACAGCGGTAGGCCACTGCAGCAAAACTCCCCCCCCCATTCATCTCTTCTGCCCCATTCACTCAACCAAACGCTTGGACCCAGCACCCAGATTGACTAATTGACTGACTGACTGACTTTGACCGGTGCTGAGGACCAGAACTCTGAGGAAACAGAACTGTGAAGAACAGTGAACTTTATTTTTTGAGTGGGGAACCCACATTAATTTGTTTACGTTTTGGTGGGTTGTTTTGGGATGGTTTTGAGTTGATGTATTTTCTTTTATTCCACACATTGAGTAAATAGTGTGGAACAGAACAGAATTGAAACTAATGGTGCACCTGACATAAGCTAACTAAGCTGAAGTCATTGTTATATTTTTTTTGTTAATTTGAATTTCTATTACTTGAAGAAAGTTTATTTTTTACGTGGCCATATTTATTTTTCAACGTTTGAGTAATTTAATTTGTGTTTTTTCTAATACAAGGTACCTAAACTGAAGCCATCTGCCTCTGTGTCATTCATTGTGCATCATACGTGTTCTCCTCGGCTGAATCTAGTCTTCTGAGGTTACTAGCCTACCTCTAGCTATTTGCTACATTTTTATTTAAGTAGTTACAGCCAAATATATGCTACACATATTTTACCGGACAACGGAAACCCTGGGGGGAAGTTAACCTGCATGGGGAACTTTCTCCAGGGGAGAGCAGCAGTGCCAGCTGGGATCAGACCGGGAACAGCGATACTAGCGGCCAGAGCGAGAACTGCAGGTCGCGTACGCGTTCAGTGTCTTTTTGAGAACGTGCACGTCGACGCGTCAAATGTACGCAGGATACGCAGGATACGCGTGACGTGACGTCACACGTATCCTGCGTCGCGCGTACGCGTTCTGAATGGCAAGTATATACAGCCCTTACAAGATAAACAACAGATAACTGAGCTGCTGAAGAGTTTAAGCCGTCTCTCGTTGCAATTTATGCTTCATTTCCACTTCCTCTGTCTACATTATCCATGACCAAGTGTAACTGGGAGAAGTAGCATTTACATATTTACATATACTGTTTTATTTATCTTTGCCTGGGGCAAAAAAGTATTTCCCTTTTAACATGTAAAGGTTAATATGATGCTTTCCTGTGTTTGGGTTTGAACTTATGAGATCAGACAAACATCCCAAGCAGGATTTTAAGATCACTTTCACTCCTCTGCATGATTTATTCCATTTACTATATCTTATTCATAAAGTATGTTTAAAGAAAGAGCTACCTGTCTCTCACATCGCTTCTGATGACCCTAACCCACTCAAACTCACTGCTACTCTTAAAATTCCACAGCTCGAGGATCCACCTGTATAGATACTATGGGTGAGGGTTAATTTATGTTCAAAATTAACATTTGTATGTGTACCTAATAAAAGAGATTGGATTTGATTAAAGCATAGACACCAAAACTGAGTTGACTGAAATACAGATCAAACATACACCTGCTAACCAACTGTGCAGAGGATTAGGATTTTTCCCTTTTGCAGTCTAACTTAATATTTCGTCCCTCTCTTTCTTTTGCTTTAACTTATAAAATGAACGGTACTGGCAAAGACAGCTTTCCCTAGGTTGTTTTCATACCCTGCAACCGGACAATAAGAACAGATGTAGTTTTTGGTGTTTCATAGCCTAGAAGTACAAGTAGGATGAAATTCTCTTTGCAATCTCATTCTTTCTTGTACACAATATTTTCAATGTTTTCCAAACGGTTTAATGCTCCTTTCACACCACATTTGAACTGCATTGAGATTGCCTCTGGGCGCAGTGCTAGGCAGAATTTTTTTAAAAGGCTGCATGATTGTTGTACAGGTTGTCTCTGCTTTGCCAGCATTATAAATGCATCCGACTTCTTGTGAAACAGCAACTTCTACCTATAGCCCAACTATGGACAACAGGCTTGTGAATGATCTCTGTTTCCATAGTGACTGGTTCAGTGTTTACTTTCAGCTCAATTGTCATCCTAGATGGATGCTTTGTGTGATTCTTATGTTGGTTGCGGCAATAAACATCAAAGTCCATTCGTCAAACTCAAACTAAACTTAGACAAAATGTTGTCCGTGTGGAGCTACAAAAAAAGAGGATACTACACCTGGTTTTAGGCTATATATGAACAGCCTGGCGAAAATTACTACCATTGTTGGCAACTCAAAGTCTTATTACAGCAGTTGAAGTTCAACCAGATTGACCTTTGACCTAGATTGACTGCAGGAGGCTGGCAAGGTTGCCAAGTGAAGAGCACATGCAGCACAGCATGGATCTTGGCAGGACTTTAGACTGCAGTGATGAGGTTGCTACTTTTGGTGTGCAAGAGGCATAAAGCTGGCACGAGGAAACAAGTTTCTGGTTCACATGAGGCAACTCATTTATGAGCTACCACACAACTTCCACAAGTATGGAATTATAGATGTGTCCTTGCTATCATCAGGCTTCACATAAAGAACGATCGGTGTCATTTGAAGCAGCTTCACCGGATACGTAATCCTGCAAACACCTTTAGTCTTGAACCACAGAGATGACAGTGGATAACATGCAGCAAAGTCAGTTTAGTAATAAAATACAGGGAGTACAAAATGGGAAGTACAACAAGAAAAGGCCTAATCTAAAAGAAAACCATTAACTAAAACTCCACATTTAGAGTTTAGCACTCAAAATTACTTGGTTGGTGACTACCAGACAAAACGATCACTGTTTGTGAGACTGAATGGTTGTGTCTCTGACCAGGTGGTCAGCAGCACAGGAATACCCCAGTACTGTACTCTCACCAGTCCTGTTTTTGCCATACAGTTCAGACTTCCAACACAAGTCAGAATCCTTTGATCTGCAGAAATAATCAGATGGCTCTGCAGCTGTGGGGTGTATTAGTGATTGACAAGAGACTAAGTACAGATAACTAGTGGGCTTTTACTCAGAGCCAATGATATAAAGAAACTGAACAAACTGATAAAGAAGGATGGCTCTGTTCTGCAGATACTTCTGGAGCTGATTGTGCAAAAGAGATACTTCATAAAATGATGAACATGATGGACAACTCTGAACATCTTCTTCACAACATAGGGATTCAGCAGTGATGTTTTAAGTCAGAGGCTTCTTCAGTTCCACTGTGATTGTAACAGATCTCTCCTGTCCACAGCTATAACCCAATACAATGGCTCTTTGAAGAGACTTAAATCATACCTACTGCAACAATTAACTTTCCTTTCCTTTTTTGAATGACATTGAACTGGTGTTGAAGGGGAGCACATAGCAGAGACAGGACATCATCCATCAGGGCTTTAGTAGCCTTGTTTTGATACAGTTGTAACACGCTTAAATGGGATCTATTAAGGCATCCAATACCTATTTCAAACAGCCCTTGAATGTCCTAAAAACAAGCTTTTGATTGTTTTTACTAAATAAATTAGAAATTCAGCCTCTGAGCCATGTCTTTAGCATCCAATTCTCTAACCTCATTATCTATGCCTATCTGAGTGGGCGGGAGGCTATGATAATGAGGCACTGTGCTGATTGGCTGCCTGAATGACGCGATACACCGCTACGAAAAAATGGCGGAAGCTCCAGCCGGCGGAGTTAGTTGTGGGCGTGGTTTCACGCATCGCTCTCGTCATTACATAACAACGGGAGCAGAATCTGAACGGCTCGTAGAAGCCACACTGGATCGATCATCCAGGCGGCTGTACAGACACTGCAGAATTTGGTTACTTTCCTCCTTCTCTGAGTTGGCAGGCTGAGGGGAGACCACTTTATATATGTTAAAGCAAGAAAAACTTGTTTTTCATAATAGGTCCCCTTTAAGTTAGATTTTAAACAATAAGCAAATCTTTTCTTTCTGTTAAGGCTCATTATGTGTCAAAGTTGTGTTTTTTCCTCTCACAAAAAGTCCTTGAAAGAGCAACGATGATGAATGTGTCCAGAACTTCATTAGTTTTGTTGTATACATTTCTAGTTTAACAATTCTGTCCATCATTTTTGCATTGAAAAGAAATAGAGGTCTGCAGTGAAATGTGTTACTACAAGTCCCTTATACCCCACCGTTTCATGGAGTAGCAATTGATTTACAATTTTAGAATGAGTCACAAAACTTATTTTGAGTTATGTGCAGCAATCAATTATTTTATTGCTCGTGCTTGATCAAGTCTAAGAGAGTTAGACACTAGACCCAATGTGATTCTTTCTGATACCTGTAGATGATATAAATAGGTGGTACATTGCAAGTTTGCTGCAAATTCCATATTTGAATCAGTAGAAAAACCACCTCATACAATAGTTTTTTTTTCTGCACATTAAGTAACTTGACAGCATGTTGCTATAACAAAAGTGGCAAAAGTGATATTGCATATGTATTAAAAAGCCTTTACAATTGGAAATGTGTAAAGTGGCATTAAATGGGGGACTGTTATTAGAAAAAGAGTTCAAGCCCCATCACTGCAAATACTAATTAACTTTAATATCCGATCATTGTGTTTTTGCTTCATCGCGTTTTCCATCATAAAACATTCAAAACCAACATAGGCTAGACAGAACAAGTGGAAAAGTGGAAACACTTTAGGAAAAGAACAACCATTATGTTAATCAGACACATCCATATGACCACTGTATTAAAATACCTAGACTGGGGTGAGAGAACTAAAAACAAGCTACTGTTAATGTCCTGTTTTGCAGTTTTGCTCCATGCTAATTGCAAGCTAAATGCTTTGTAAATTTTTTGAATAATGTCACTATTCCCAAAATCATTGGAGGTGTCTAACTCCCATCTGTATTTCAAATTAGACCCCAGGCTGTTCGTCTAATTTGATCATTCAGACTTCATGATTAACTCTTAGTTAAACTAGCAGTCAGGATCAGCAAATATATAGGAGAAGATAGTAAAAACATACAAGACGATTGCTGAACACAATCAGAGAGAAAGAAGAGATAGCATTACATCAACGTAGCCAGAATAACTGTTTACATTTGCATTGACTCCAGTAAGAACAACAAAGGTGAACCATGTGGGTGGGAAAAGTGGAATGCTACTTCTAACATATTGAAGTTGAAAGCTTCACACAGAAAATGAAAGTGTCTTTGGGAGAGAAACAGCAAAGAGCAGCAGAGAGAGTGGGAGGACAGAGAGGAAAGAGCGCTTTTCCCTCCAAATCTCACGGATGACTCAGCACTGAGAAGAAAACACTGTTAGAAGTCACTAGGATGATACAAAGACTGGAAACTTCAATAACCAAAAGTGATTCAGCATGTTAAAATTGTTTCATATTTATACTGAATGTTCATCTAAGAGATGAATGCATCTCTTCAACAGAAGAATGCCATAGTATTTATGTATGAGTGTATCATTTCTCTATTCATTTTCTGCAGCCTCTTACATTTGATTAGTATGCACAGATTGACAAAAATACCCCCCCCCCCCCACACACAAAACTGTAATCTCCCATAAATTATCCAAAGCAAAATTTTCATGCACTGTGCATATACTGTACATTTCATAAGCTTTCCCATACCATGTGTTTACACATGACCTCTGCCCACTCATTGGTCGTCCATGCTCTTGCCTGGATTTAACAGTTAATACAAGCTCAACACAAGACAGAAACCTGACTGACAGGATATCTCCTCTGTCCTCTAGTCAGTGGACTATGTGGACACTAGCTTCTACTACACCACCTGGCTGAAGTGACCTATATCATCTTCTTCCCCCTTAGTCTCATTGTTTGCGTTCGAAGCTATCACATCCATATTTGATATCCAGTCTCTTTGACATATCCTGTCTCACAGTAACTCTCAGTGTTGCAGCCTGTTTATCAATCCTGTGCAAAGGTCTTAAGTATTCCTAGTTTTGTTGTTTAATGGCAGTCATTTTGCTGTAAGTCTTGGGACTCACTCATGCCACTGGCCTGCATTCATAGTACTCCCATCTTAACAGTGCTTGAGCTGCTGCATCATCACGTTATCGTTAGTGTCTGTCAAGTTATGCGTTTTTTCTGACCACAACTCTGCCCAAACATGAAAAACTGCTTGATCGATTGTAGAAGGATGCAAAGGACAACTCAAATCTTCTTAATCCAAAGTTTTTATTTTCTTGAAGATGGGTTTAGTTTGATGGTTTAAATGGGGATAATCAAATAATGTAATGGGATGGGATAAAGAAGAGTAGTAGTAGTAGTAGTAGTAGTAGTAGTAGGTTGATAACCTTTAAGACAAACAGAAAATACATTAATTAGACTAAATTTAAACAAACAATCAGTAAGCATGTGTAGCACCTTTAGTCCTAGATTTAAGAAATAATGGTTACTCACATCTCTAGGTTCGGTTAAGGAGTTGTAATGACTCAAAAAGAGGAATGGCTTGAACAGGTGATATTTTAATATCAATAAAAAACAAAATAATAAACATTCACATATGGGTTGTGCACGTTTACCCACCGCAAAGCGCTCGAAAACAACAAGAAAAAAATAAAACGCAAGAAAAATAAAGAGTCCTGGGACACTGAGCTCTCCTGCTCAGGTCTGGTGATTCCTCTCGGAGGATCCAATGTGTATGTTCTGTGTATTTGTGTCAACTGAGACTCTTTGTCTTCAGTCTTTTCTGTTATAACTACTACCCGGGTAGGTGAGGAGTATGTGTGTATCTTATCTGCTCTCGATATGTGAGATTCAGATGATCCGGATTCAATGAGGAAGGTAGGTTCTGCAGCTGGCCACACTGCAGCTCCAACTCTCTCACGTTCTCTCAGACTCGTTGGGCTGGGCTCGCCATCTCAATCGTCTTTCTCTTCAGAATCGTTGGGCTGGGCTCGCCATCTCAATCGTCTCTTTCTCTATTTCTCGTACAGCAGTTTCAAACTAGCAAAGAAAAAAAACCAACCGGAGCTCCATGTATTTTACCCTCAAAGGGAGTTTCCCCCCTCGGTTCACAGCTTATCGGTCGGACCTGGATTCGCCCGTGACTACCGGGCTGCCTGCGGACGTCTCTGTCGTTATCCACGGCTCTCTGCTAGTCTTTGCTTCGGGTTTGCTCTATTTGGTCATCCGATTCGCCTGGTATGACCTGCTCTGCTGCTGTCTGCCTCGTGTATAAGAGAAATGGCGTCTACTCTCAGGTGCAAACTTCACGCGATAACCTGACCTAGGTTCACGTTCACGAAGGGGTACAACCACTAACAGGGAAATACTGCCACCTACTGGGCGTTTACTAGAACTGTCTAAATGACAAATACAGGATTAGTAACCTGATTTTTCATGCTGGTTACACATGGTTCCTTTAAGTGTCCTCAGTGTTACTCAAACATTTAAATTAACTTCTCCAAGTCAATTTCTTAACTTAATAATCACGCAAATGATCAATATTAACTAAACATAAAGTACCATCATGTTTAACTATTTTCAATAATCTCCACATGCTTAAATTAACGTAAACAAATTAAGTCAACTTAAATTGCATTGGACTTAAACTAAAAAACCCAATCACATCCACATTCAAAACTGGTTCTTTCCTACCAGTTGCGTCTTTCAATCGATCAGGTGTGGGGTCAGGAGTTGTTACCAGGAGTGAGATGAGAGCTAACTTCTTCTTCTTCTTTTGTATTTCCGGCAGTTTCGACGCATCCAGGCGTATTACTGCCCTCCTCTGGTAGTTTGGACCCGAGTTAGGTCTCTTAAATCCTTGAGTAAAGCCCAGTGGCGTGCAGAAAACGTATGACTGCCCTTGCTATCAGAAGGTGGTCCTCATGTTGGCCGAGTAATATTTTAACAGAAAAACAAAATAAACCTAGATCTGACAGAGTTCTAAATAAAACACTCCTTTCAGCAGGATACTTTCTGCATTCCATCAGAACATGTTGAACTGTTTCCGGCCTCCCACACTCACACAACCCATTTATATGTTTACCTACTACTAATAAGCTTTGATGTAGCCCACAGTGCCCCAGCCTCAATCGAGTCAATTTAACCACATCCACTCGACTTCCAGAATAATAATATGAAGTCTTGACCTTCGGCTGAATATTAAAAAGGTGCCTCCCTCTTTCCTCCTTCTCCCAAATTTCCTGCCACTCTCTCCCAATTCCCTCTTTGATTTTAGACCTATACTCAGCCTTTCCTAATGGGATCTCAACATCCACACCGTCTCGGTTTAGTGCTGCTTTCGCCACCCTGTCAGCTACTTCATTCCCCATGACTCCGGCATGCCCTGGTACCCACATAAATTTAACCATACAATGCAGTTTTTCGAGTCGAAACAAAACTAGTAGTATTTCATTTAGTATATCTGGTCTAGACTGACACCTATTACTTTTTATGGCTTTCAGGGCTGCTGCAGAGTCTGAGCAAATCACCACTTCTTCTGGCTTACTTTCCTCCACCCAGTATAATGCCCAAAGCACAGCTAGTTGTTCAGTAGTGAACACAGATATATAGTTACTGACACGACAACACATTTCCTTTCCTAACTGCATCACATACACCCCAAAACCAGCCTACCACTCTCTGGATTCCTAGAACCATCTGTGAATATCTGCACATTAGAATCCACTGTCTCACACAGATACTTTTCCACACAGCTTTTTACATTACAATCTGCTCCCTTATCAGCAGATAACAAAAACAAGTCCACCTCTGGTTCTGGTATAAGCCAAAAGGGAACAGGGGCCAAGCACACATGCTTCGCAATCACACCTTTTCCTATACCCAAGCCACCAACCCGATGCGCAACCTGTTCCAAAAAAGGCCTCTTGCTCTTCTCACCTGACGGCCCCCATATGCCCTGGGAAAGAACTGAATCCAGCACACTTCGGCCACTGCCATTCACTTTAGATAAAAACTGCAATCCCAGCTTTATAATGAGAGCTAACTGAAACCAGACCAAACATTTCCTGCCATGCCTTCCAGTGCACAGGTGAACATGGTCCCAATTAGTGCACATCCTGGGAGCACCAGTACTTCCTTGTGTGGTCGACTTCTGCTGGTTTGGAGTATGAAACTTGGTAATTGACACAACACCTCACACTTGACCTCTTGTTTCTTCAACCCAAGGAGGTCACACCAATTTCATGATGTCCTGGATCCAGATGTTTTTCCTTCAATTCTGTTGTTGCTCTTCAACTGGAAGCAGGACAACTATCCGTCTGACATCCCTGTGAAGAACTGTTGCAGGTATTTTGGTTGATGGCTTTTTCACCTTCTGAGAGGACTTCACAGTTGAGACTGGGTAGCTGGGGAATGTTCTGACATGCACGTCCCTTACAATTCCTCTCTTGTCGGTGTTGACATCAATGACTCTGGCAAGCCTGAACTGTCCTCTCAAGGTATTTTGGTCAGCCAGCCAGACAACATCTCCATTGATTCTGGACTTGATCTTTTGAGCTGAAAGAATTCCCTCCCCCTTTGGCTTATTTTTGACTGCGGTTCTGTCCAACACTTTTTTCCACTTTGTGGCAGCTCTCCACATCCAGGCCATGACTCTGGTCAGCTTGGTTAAACTGTTGAACTTACTGATGTCAAGGATTCTTTTCACTGCAGAACCAGCAGGTGGTCTCTGCTCTCCACTAGGGCTGCTTTGCAGCTCCTGTCTTTGGTCTGTTTTGGCCAGAGCAGGGGTTGAAGACACTGGAATTGCAGTGGTAGTTGGGATATGCTGGTCTCTTTTCATCTGTGCTCGGGTCAGTACTGCTGTGAAACATTTCCTTTGGAACTTGTTTATACTGTCTCTGGCATATGCAGCTACATCCTTGCCTGACTTTGTCGGCCACTCTTCCACAGGTCATTTCAGAAACTCTGGTCCATTTTGCCACACAGAGTCCTCTTTGAGGTGTTCTTGGGCTGCTCCTCTTGTTATGAGGTCAGCGATGTTCTGCTCACCTGGAATCCACCTCCAGTCTTCAACGGATGTGGACATCTGGATCTCCCCAACCCTGTTTGCAAAGAAGCTCTGGTACCCATAGCTGTCTTTTTGGATTGCTCCTAGCACGGTTTGACTGTCCAGCAGATGGAGCCAACTTTCAATTGGCATTCGACTGTGCTTTTCAATGTACCTTTTGAGTCTTGCAGCATAGACAGCACCACAGACCTCAGCCTTCACAGCTTCTCCCTTTCGGTCAAGTGGTGTGAGTTTTGCTTTGGACTCAACAAGTCGGACCAGGATGCCTTGTTCGGTCTCCCATCTGAAGTATACGACAGCTCCATAGGTCTGGTCGCTTCCATCGGAGAATGTTATGCCCCAGGGTTCTCCAATCCTTTTGACTGGTGTAAGGCTTCTGTGAAAGGTGATTTGGTTGAGGTGCGTGTATTCTTCAAATAGGTGGATGGCTTCTTCTCTCAGTCTTTCAGACAGAGGTTTGTCCCATGTATCCTGGGTTGGAGCTCTGCCTCCAGCTTCTTGAAAAGCTTTTCTGACCAGAATGGCTCCCTTCTGCTTGACGGGTGTTGCAAGGCCTTTTGGGTCGTACAGGCTAGCTACTTGGCTAAGTAGTTGTCTTCTGGTCAGTGGGTTTGGAATGTTTTCTCTCACCTCTCCCCCAAGGAGATTTTTGCTCATTCTCATCTTCTTTCTTTTCTTTGAGAAGTTGATCACGGTCATAAGGTACAGCTTTTGTGTTTCAACCAGGTAGCCAACTCCGAGGGCCTTGTTTTCCCCTTGTCTCATCTGGTTGGGAAGAATGAACACTTGGTCTGCTGACACTGACTGCTCTGATGCAACCTTCTGCCTCCCACTTTGGCCTGACCGGACCCACGGCTTGAGGAATAATCCACCTGCCTTCAGGATTTCTTTGACCGTTTCTGTGGTTTTGTCCAGCCTTTCCAGGTCATTGTGGGATGTCAGGATGTCATCTACATAGGAATCCTCTTCAAGGATCCTACGCTCCTCCTCCAGGTGAGTGAACATGGGCAGTTTTGCTGTTTCCCTCATGGCCAGTTGTGAAATGCACCCTGCTGGTCGATCAACAATATTGACTCTGGTGATGGCATATTCCTCAATTTCCTCATCTTCATGGTCTCTCCAGAGGAATATGTGGAGGTGCATCTCCAGGTCTTCAAGCCACACAGAATTATACATCTTTTTGATGTCACCTAGGGCAGCATGGACTCCTCTTCTGAACCTTAGTAGCACTGCTCGGATGGGATTGAGGACATCAGGCCCTTTCAGAAGTAGGTAATTCATGCTGAGCCCTTTAAACTTCTGGCTGCTGTTCCATACCAGTCGCACAGGTGTTGTGATGGAGTGTGGGTTTGGCGCCACCAAGTGGCTGACATACCATACTGGTCCTTTCCAGTCAGCGATGATCTCCTTGGTGAGTTTTCTTGCTGCTCTCCTCTCCACCATCTCATGGACTTGATCTGTATATGCCACGTGCCACTCTGGTTCTTTCTTTAGCTGCCTCTCTGTCCTCAGAAAAGTGGCCTCCACTGCATTTCTGTTGTTAAGCAGGCATTTTGGATCTTCAATCCAAGGATATTTTGTGTCCCAGTGAGGCTCCTGACTGTGGGCATCTGCTTTCACATAGGTGAAACCTTGTCTGATAAGCTCCAGCTCTTTTTCCTCACTAAAAGTCATGTCTTTGCCTCCTGGTTGACAGGTACCGCACCGGCATCCTCCACACATGGGTTCGCAGGCTGCTCCTATGCTGTCCCACTTCCACCAGTCCAAGAACTCTCTGCCAACAACTATGCTTTTGGTTTCAGCTTTGAATTCTTGATACTTCACTGCTGTGGTTCTCATTGATCGTGCAAAGTGGGTTTCAGAATTGTGCAGAGCCATGTCCACCACTTCACAGAGGTCTGGATGTGCTCCACCAACAGTCTTTCTTAAAGGGCTCTCCCAAAGGACTAAATCTCCTACTACTTTTACCCTTTGTGGAGCAAGTCTTCCTTCACGGTGGCTAGTGAGAAGCTCAACATGCTCTGGTCTGTGAAGGTCTTCCAGGCTGGTGTCAGGGAAGAACTTCTTGAGTTGTTGCGGTTTGATCACTCTTTGTACTTTTGCAATTTCATCCAAGCCATAGCAGATAAGCTGATGACCTCTCTCCGTGCCTCTAGGTGTCTTGACTCTCACTTTGAGTAAGTATCTTTTGGTCTTTACCTTCATGGCCATGCCTCCGACTCCATGGACAACAAGCGTGATCTTTTCACTCTGTAGATTCAGTCTTCTGGCAGCTCTGTGAGTGATGTAGTTTGTATCTGATGCCAAGTCAATGAGAGTTCCAATTTTCTGTCCTGCATTGGTAGTTACTTCCAGAAGCATAAGAATAACTGGTAACTCACATGTGTTTAAGTCCATCACTCCAGGTAAGTTCTTTCCAGAGCAGTGTGATTTTGCAGCCAGGTTGGTGAAAGCGTTCCTGAATTTTTCTGCCATGTCTGGGGTGAGCTCAGATATTAATGTCTCTTGCTCTTCTTTGAGTGTATGCCCTCCGGTGCTGGGTTTTACCACTTCTCCGATTCCTTTCCCTTGACTCTTCCTCTCAGGCAAAGAAAGAAATGGTGGTCTGAAGAGCCTCCTCTCTTGCAGTCTTTGTTCCTGCACAGGTACGTATCTGTACATTCTTCATCCTCTGCATGACATGTGAGGCATCTTCTGCATGCTCCCAGTTTTCCAACAGCATTCAGCTTCTCACCAGGCTTTAGTTCTTTGAACCGCTTGCAAAAGAAGATCTTCTCAAGGTGCCTTTCATCTCCACAGATAACACATCTTCCTTTCCTTGTGGTCTTTGTGGAGGCATACTTCTTCTCCAGGTAAGTAGGCTTCTTTTCAGGTTTTTCACTTACACTTAGTTGGTCTAGTTTCTCCAGGATCTCCTCCTGAGTCTTTAAGAATGTAAGAAGACTGTCAAAGTGATTGTCAGGTATGACTCCGTTTCTTTGATTGACCATGAATGTGAGCCAGTCCCTCTTCATATTGTCTGGCAGTTTGCTCTCTATGGATTTGATCACAAGGGGGTTCTTAATGGCTCCAGTGCTTTCAAGCTCGGTGAGGTCATTCAGGGCCTTTTCCACAGCTTGAATTAGGTCAATTACCTTCCTTGGCTGATGTGATTTTAAAGGGGGGATCCCCTCCAAGTAGTTTTCCAGTACTCTGAATATGTCTTCAGCAGTGTTGTATGTTGACAGGTGCAGGTCTCTGCAAATTTTCTCATCCACACTGTCAAGGAGTTGGAACTTTTTTACTTCCACTGAGCCAGTCGGCTCTCCCTGTTTTTGCAGGCTCTCCCAGTCTTTCTTCCATCTGTGGAAATTCCTCTTAAACCCAGTGAATCTTGGTAGACTAGTTGGCTTTATCCTCACCAGTGGTTGAGAAACTGCTATAGGTTGAGGCTCTTTTCCTCTTCTTTCCTCCTCTATCCTTTGTGCAGTGAGGAATTCTGCCCTTCTGGCCTCAAGTCTGTTGCTCTCTGCTCTCAGGTCCTTTACTGTGCCCTCCAGGTGTGCAGTCTGACCAGAGGGGATCCATCTTTCCCAGTCTTTAAGGCTTGAAATGGCATCATGAACACGTCTCCTCACTCCTTCCAGCTGCAATTCATAGCCATCTCTGTTGATGGCAGTGATGGGGCATGCATTAGCTCTGTCACAGACTATCCCTGCTTCTTTGATTGCAGAGGTTACCTCATATTCACCATACTTCCACCAGAGGTTGGATTGGACTTCTTTCCGGACTTCATCCAGTTTCGCGTCACACTCTCCCATTGTCTTTTCAAGCTCATCCTGCTGGTGTTTTTCTAACTTGACCTCTTCACCCTCATCAGTTGCAGCTTCAATGTCTGCCAGTAGGCCAGCCCTGTAGTCATCATTGGTCTCGCTGACATGTCTTGCCAGGGAATTAAGCTTGCTAAACTCCTCTTGTAGTTCCTGCTTAATCATGCTTTCAGCACTCCTGCTCAGGTAATTTGCTTGCTTGGTGAAGGCAGTTTTAGCTAAGGTCCTCTCTTGCTTCAGTTGCTTGACTGTTTTCCCAAGAGTTTCCTTCGCCATGGTGAAGAGTTTTCAGTCAATTTGTCCTCCTTTTGCGTCGACAGCTTGACTTCAGGCCTTTTATCCTTGTCTTCACTGCCACGTTGGTTATCAACTGTCAAGTTATGCGTTTTTTCTGACCACAACTCTGCCCAAACTTGAAAAATAGTTAAACAGTGTCCATTTGTTTACTCAAAGTGTGGAAAGTAACCTATCAAAGAATCAGCACAATGAAGAACAGTACAGCAAAAATGATGATAAATGATGCTAAATTTGGGCTTTTCTTTTTGTATTTCTGGTCAGACACATTCCTCTCAAATCATTGGTTTTCTAGGTTACACTGAAGAACTGTTGCAGATTGACATCATGCATACGCAGTGTATACACCTTCGTGCATATTTATGGGAAACCATACCCAAGATTTAGAACCACTCAACTGTCATTGTAACAAAAAATTTAGTCCAGAGATAAATAGTGCAAGACCAATAAAAAGCTAATAAATATTTTTATTTTATATTTTTTTATTACATTATTTTATTACACATTGATATTGTGATGGAGTGGATACGTCTTTGTTTTAATGGCTCTGTATCATCATCATCAGCCCTATGGTAGCAGTGCCTAGTCCAGGGGTGTCCAAAGTCGGTCCTCGAGGGCCGGTGTCCTGCATGTTTTAGTTGTTTCCCTGCATCAACACGCTTGATTCCAATTAACGGTCGTCACCACCTTGTCATCAAAGTCTGGATAGTTCTGTTGATGACCAAGCTCCTTGTATCACGGTTTGATAAAATAAAGGACACATCTAAAACATGCAGGACACCGGCCCTCGAGGACCGACTTTGGACACCCCTGGCATAGTCCATTAAAATATAATTTTCATGAGCATCAACCGTGTAGACATCACCCAGAGATTTGCTTGGCAGTCTTGATGATCCTGTTTTCTGTGTCACAGTGCAGCTAGAAAAGCACATGAAGAGGGAATAAGTGAGGATGCTGTCGATGGTGGAATGGTAGAAGGACACCAGCAGTCTTTGGGTAATGTTGGTCTTCCTGACATTGCCCAGGTGGCAGAGTCCAACCTTTTTCTAACAGTTGTTTCGGCCTCAGGTCAAGACTACCTCTTCCATCCATGCGAGAGTCAGAACATAGCCATGTGCTTCAGCATGGAACAGGGCACATAAGCCAAACAGACCAGACTCCAGGCAGTCAATCATGCTTGGGCATCACAGAAGGATAGGACCCTTTAATCTAAATAGAAAGGAATCCTAAATAATTTAATTGCAAACATATTTATAATACAGTCTCCTCTCCTCTCCTCCCCCCCCCCCCCCTCCCCTCCCCCTATTTCAGGTAGAATAACAGACTGGAAGCTTATAAAGGGTGTTGTTCTTCCTCAGTTAACCGTGGTTACCTGCAAGGAAACATGTGCAACTATTGTTATGATGTACAAAAAAAATCTATAAATGTCAATAAAAGTCTTTAACACTTATAAAATACTTGTAATTATATGTCAATATTCCATATAAGCATCTGACAAAAATATTTGAATGCTGAAGCAAACTTTGAGGAAACCAATAAAGTCACTGTGTCATTCTCAAAACCTTTGGTCACAGCTATGCAGTTAATTGGCCGGATCAAGATAACGTGCCTGCACTTTATAATCTAGAACAAAATAAATAAAACATGCTTAGGTTCCTAATGAAAGGAATATTTCTTATTGTTTTTAAACATTTAATCTCCCCATGCAGAGATACTAGTTACCAATGACAGTTATGGAAGGAGTTTCTTGTAGTTTATCGTGGTTTGAAGGATAGATGAGAAAGGTCAGTCTGTATGTGTGCTGTAGAGTAAGAAAAAGAAAGAAGAGAAAGAAAATTCAGAAAGTTGAGGACTTTCACAATGTGACAAAATTCATACTGTCAAAATCTACTGCTTTACAATAAAAAAAAGGATTTAAATTCAAACGTCAAATATGGTCACACACAAGCACCTGTCAAATTTCTATTATCGAGCGATTTAATGCTCATTTTCTCCATTAGAAAAGGTCATCAGTTCCCCGTGTGCTGGGTTACAGGATTGATCAGCTCAGCAGATGTGTTCTGCTCCAACAGGATCAGACAGGTGAGGACATATGCAGAATAAGAATAAGAACTGTTCAGCTTCAGTAAAACCAGCTGGAATGGAAACAACTCTGACAACCACAATCTTGGGCACAGTCAAATTATTTAATATTATATTAATGGTCAAAAGTTCCTCCTTAACATTGGACGGGTCTGATCAAGAGCTCCACAGGGGTAGGAGGTTCACATAGCTATTAACTCCAAGGTAAGGCTCACTTACATTTTCATCTAACACTCTGATTGCTTCATGGGTATGTTTAGTAAAGATATTAGAAATTACACATCTCTGTGTGTTAACAACTTAATTACATTGTGTTTATCCATAATATTTATTTATCTTAAAATTACATTTTATCTTTTAGACAATACAGAAAAAATAGGTTATTCGAAAAGTTCCACATACTTTTTGTCACCAGTGTTTGTTAAGCTATCATTTATACTTAGAAGTGTTCCGCCAAGTGTAAATCTGTTCTCATTAAAACAAATGCACACCCACTCACAAGCATTTGAAACTGTTTCTATCAGTGGATTCACTCGTAACGTTATTCCACATTTAACTCGAATATCACAGTGCTAATTAATTTCAGTGAAAGTGTGGGCATTACGTGGCGCTCCCACAAACACCATGTTCATTCTCCACTTGCTTTGTGTGAGGAGAGAGTGATATGGGGGCGACCATTACAGTAGCAAGGTTCTTTCCTATCTGGTTCCACAGATGCTCGTCACTGACTCTACATGTAAAAGTGTAGGGGGTTAAGAGATCTGTTTACTCAAGCTGGGTCTTGTAAGAGTCATTATTATGACAAACAGTATGGGCATTATGACTGATGAAGATGACTGTCAACAATCTGGAACTCTTAGAATCGTCAACACTCTCAGAAACAAACACACACAGGTTGAGAAGTTAAGCTCTTTTCCACTTTAGTCGACAGTTTGCCCATCGAAAAACTCCATTGGGAGGTTTCATTATGCATGAGTGGTCTCATCTTGTGAAGGATGTACAAACCCATCACAGCTATTTCTAACAACCTCCAACTGAAACGCTGTCTGATTTCAAGCTGGAATCAGAATTATTAAATTTTTACAGTAATTTCAGGTGCTTTGCGTCAACACAATGAAATTGAAGGGACACGCACACACATGCAAGCAAGCATAGAGAGTGGTACTTTAAAAACCCACCCACTTATTCACACACACAGTTATCAAGAGCATGAAATGATTTCTTCTGAACACAACTGTGGCCAATCAAGCTTTATCCTTTGGGTTTCTCCGTGGAATATCAATAGCTGAAATGTGTGGGAGTCCGTGGTTGTTGGAAAAACACAGATGTTAAAATGAAAAAAAAATTGGATTGAGAATGATTGGTGTGCAATTGTGTGTACGCGTGTTGATTTGGTCAATAATAAATGTTCGTCTTTCATTATCCTGCATTAAATGTACTTCTGTAAAAAGTGATTTCTCGAACCTACATATATATTTCATCACCACAGACTGACAAATACACAGCACAGTATATAAATACCTCAAATGAACAAGATGAAAATAGAGCGAAAGAAATAACAGATATTCAGTTTCCGGATGAATCCATGTTTTGGGAACAGAGACGTTACTCCAAGTCCCTCTCAAATTCTTGAGCTTTTTAATCTATCTCTAGGGGAATGTCCAGCCATCCTACACAGCACTCTTATTTCACCCCATTGTATCCGTAATTTCATTCCTTGGGTCACTACTCACCAGTGTTGGGACTAACGTGTTATTTAGTAACGCGTTACAGTAACGCTGTTAGTTTTGCGGTAACTAATACTCTAACGCATTGCTTTTTAAATTCAGTAACGCAGTTACCGTTACCAAGGGTGCGTTACTCCGTTATTTCTGGCTACAGTGAAGCCTTTTTTCCCCGCACGCGGAGACCGGAGGAAATGTAGTGTGGATGTGTGTGTGCTTTCAAAAACATGACGGTCATGGCTAGACCGCGGTGAAGTTAGTTTTACGTTGGATATTCGTTGTATATTCGACAGAAATGCCCCCAGAGCGAACGTCTGTCGAATATCCAACATAAAACTAACTTCACCGCGTCATGGAGAGCCGAGAGACGGCGAGTTTTGCAACGTGGCGATATTGTCATTACAGTAATCTGTCGTTTTTCGCAGCGGTTACGTTCCAAAAAGAACCTGTGGTAAGTGAAATTCTTTTTACAATTAAAAAGGCTTCAAATTGCGGAGATCAGCACTGCCTCGCACGTATTCCTGCTCTTCTGACTGCGCCGCTGCATCCTGACTCTGTAGCGTCTTTTTCTCCTAAAGCCGCGGTGCAGGTGTGTTATTTCGAGAGAAGAAAAGTTATGGGTTATGGGTCGTTTTGTCGCTGTTTTTTCTTATGGGCAAAAAGATTCTTATAAACCGACATGCCACCATTGGTTATATTTGAGACTGTAATGAACGATTCATCAAAGAAAATCAGCAAATCAGCATTGAAATCATGTCACATGAAAGTAGCCTTAGTCAGCTTTGCCTCCTGCTTTATTTTGGATATCTTATTGGCTAATTTCCAAACATGACACTTTATTACTAGGGCATACTAATTTTCCCCAAATCCAGGACTCAGTATGCAATACTCAGTATGCAAACAAATGTATGATCTGTAATATGTGAAAAACAGAGAGTATATCTGTTAAGGGCATACTTTAGCTGAAAGGCTTGACTGAATGAAAATATTTAGCTATTTCATTTTAAAATCATATATTAATATTTTAATGAAAGACATTCATGAAGATGTATGTATAATACTTTTGACTGGATCCAATAGCTCTAGCGCCACAGTAACTTAGTTAACACTTTGAGGAAATTTGGGAAAGTTGGAATACAAATTCAGTATTGGGTTTATAGATAGTCTTAAAGACTTACAGTATGGTACTACTTTTACAAAAAGATTTACTGTATTTAGTTACCAGCTAACTTGGTAACTAGTACCTGGTTTGGTGTAGAAAATTGTGGCCAAGTTGGAAAATACACTAATTTATAATGTTTAGCCATTTTATGAGGCATATGAAGCTAAAATAAATAAGCGAGATTAAGCCGTTTATTTAAAGATCCTCCAATACTGATTGGCATCACCAACATAAACATAGGCAAAACCACACTGTCTACCGGTATAAATCTCTGTCCCACTGCCCCCAAACAAAAACAACTCAAATCATTAACACTAATCAGAATGCATGCAAGGCAGGAGGACTAAGGAAAGGAGCCTTGTTTGAGGCAGTGTGGTTAACAGTGTAGTAGTTGTAACGCTCCAATGTTTTTACTGGGTTGCAGGTTAGAGAACAAGCACTAAAAATACCTTTCAGATTTACCACCTCCAGATCAGTTGCCATTCTACTTATACAGTTTGCGATGAGGCTGCTCACTCTCACAGCCATCTCACACAAAATAAATGAAGAATAAGTGCCTCTCCTTATATTTTGCGAGACAAATCGCTGTGGTTGGATCATTTTGTCATGGTGACTTATTAGCATGCAGATTGCTGAAGCTGAGCCAACATGTCAAGTGAAATTATGAAATGTATAGAGCAGAGGGAAAAAAATATTCCCTCCAAGGGAAATACAAGACAAGATATACATAGGAGGGTTGACGAGACACAGGTGTAGATGATCAGAGCAGATGGCAACAAGGGAAGTCAAGACGTAACTGAAGCAAAGACATGGGTTTCAAAATAAAACAGGAACTAAATAACAAAACTGTGACAAACACACAAAGTTGTAATACCAATTTCACTCCATGGAATACAAAAACCTACTAAAGCAGACATACATATTTATTAAATATTATTATATTTAAAATTCAAGATATTGTGTCAAATGTTGCAAAAGGGCTTATCCATCTTCTACACTCATTTAATCCTATATTGGGTCACAAGGGTCTGCTGGCGCCTATCCCGGCTTATTGCAGGCCGACGGCACCCTGGACCGGTTGCCAGACCATCACAGGGCCACATATATAGACAAACAACCATACACTCTCACACTCACTCTTACGAGCAGTTTATAATCATCAATCAACCTAACATACATGTTGTTGTACTGTGAAGCTGGAGTACCCAGATAGAGCTCACACAAGGAGAACACTGTTTTCTCCTGTAGACAAATTACCTTCAAGTATGTAACAGGAAATTAGCAGGGAGAGGGGTAAAGCAGAGCACAAAGTATGTTTTAACATACTATTACACGTGCATTGTTGTTTTTTTTTTTTTTTTGGTTTCACAATTTTACTGTCAACATTGTCAAATAACTTAAATATAGCATTTTAGCTAATGATTTTTTTCCCAAAAATCTGTCTGGACTCAAAATCTACAAAACTTAAAAAAGGTTTTGCACATCTATATGAGACTATAGTGATTTCTGTAGAACTGAATAGACTTCTGTTGTATAACCGAATGACTGCTTTTGCGTTCTGCTATCAGGCACCACTACTATGGAACCAACTTCCAATCTGGGTTAAGGAGGCTGACACCACCTCCACCTTTAAAACTAAACTTAAAACATTTCTGTTTAGTAAAGCCTATAGTTAGTGTTTAGTAAACCTCTAGCTGGTGTTGGTAAATCTCTAGGTAGTGTAAACTTTAGTGTGTCAGAGTCGCTCCTGTAGTTTCTTGTGCTGGCCCCCCCTTCTCCTCCCTTTTCTCTCTTTTGTCCATGTTGCAGCATCCTTTGCCGGACACCGGAACCTGCAGGTGGTCGTGGGTGGCTTGTAGCTTGCATTACGGAGCACAAGTCTTTCCCTGACCATGCACCCCAACCTGGGACTTGCTGATTGGGCCGGAGCTTCGGGAGCTGCGTGCTGGCCTGCGGTCCCCACCCCTGGTCATCCCGTTGCTGGCCCCCCCTTCTCCTCCCTTTTCTCACTTTTGTCCTGCAGGTGGTCGTGGGTGGCTTGTAGCTTGCATTACGGAGCACAAGTCTTTCCCTGACCCTGCACCCCAACCTGGGACTTGCTGATTGGGCCGGAGCTTCGGGGAGCTGCGTGCTGGCCTGCGGTCCCCAGCCCTGGTCATCCCGTTGCTGGCCCCCCCTTCTCCTCCCTTTTCTCACTTTTGTCCTGCAGGTGGTCGTGGGTGGCTTGTAGCTTGCATTACGGAGCACAAGTCTTTCCCTGACCCTGCACCCCAACCTGGGACTTGCTGATTGGGCCGGAGCTTCGGGAGCTGCGTGCTGGCCTGCGGTCCCCACCCCTGGTCATCCCGTTGCTGCTTCCACCTGCCTGCTGTGCTGTTGCCGTCCCTGACCCACCAGTCTGGCCCTCGGCAGGAGGGTCCCCCCTTATGAGCCTGGTCCTGCTCAAGGTTTCTTCCCTCCTAAAGGGGAGTTTTTCCTTGCCACTGTTTGGCTTAAGGTTTTTCTCCCACTAGGGGAGTTTTTACCTGCCATTGTTTATGTAATAACTGCTCGGGGGTCATGTTCTGGGTATGGGTCTCTGGAAAGCGTCTAGAGACAACTCTGTTGTATTAGACGCTATATAAATAAAATTGAATTGAATTGAATTGACTGTGGAAAAAAGGGGTTGTATATCTGCCCTCTGAATAAGGCTTACAAAGAGCAGAGTATGGCAAGCCGTTTGAGTATTTATTCCATATCCTTGATATCAGACCTCAGTTTTCTTTATTAGTTTGCACTTTGACTATACTACTTGACATTTTTTGCACTAGTTTAGCATTTTGTTGTACTAGTATAACAAAAGGTTTCACTAGTCACACTTGTCAAGCAAATAGTAACACTTTTGTCTAGCTAGTTTGAGCAGAGTCTGTGCTAGTGAAGCCATGCCTACTACTAGTAGCATCAAAGTCCAAGGTAGTCATCATTTTAACACACTAGTAGGGTTCTGGGCCAAACTAGTTAATTAGTATATTAAACAAGTTAACTAGTGGGCTTCAAAATAACTGACATGTTAACTAGTTAACACAGGGTTTCTGCTTCATAGTTAATTAGTGGCAATCAATTGTTGGCACTTGTTTACTAGTAGGGGTAAAAATGTTCACATGTGAAACCCTAAAAATCACACAAAAGTACGTCTGTCCGTTACTAGTCAACTAGTATGGCTTAGAATATTTTCTAGTAAACTGGTCCAAAATCTCCACTTGTTACACTAGTTCAAAACAATTTGCTTAACTTGTGAACTAGCATCCGCTGCTAATCTGAAATGAGAGAAACACAGGGAAACGCGTTCTACACGTTATCTAGTGTGCAACATGCAGTAGTATAGTCAAAGTGCAAACTGGTAAAGAAAACTGAGGTCTGATATCAAGGATATGAAATAAATACTCAAACGGCTTACCATAGCAGAGGGCTTCTACGCCTCACAGCATTTATTCTTTAATCCATTCATTCATTATCTTTAACCACTTTAACCACAATGATTCTTGTGAAGCCTATCCCTGCTATGATTAGGCAAACGTCTAGGTAAACCATCGACATGTTACTAATCCACCGCAGAAGTTCAGTTTCACATACTCCAAGTTAATCAATTAAACCTCTTTTCTTCCAGACCAAAAAAAGGTTTAGGAGACCAGTCTTAACATCAAAAACTGAAAACTCAATCACTAAAAGTGTCAACTACACAAATAAATGATTTACACTTTTTTTTTCTTTGCTTTCTAGTATTGATTCCTACTCTTTTTGCCTCTCCGATATTCCTTGTCATTGCATGCACATGCCATGAAATCTCCCTGCAGCTCTCCATTTTCATGAAGCGGGACACAATGATGTAGGAAAGCCCCTAAAGTTCACTGGAGCTCCCAGCTGTGCAGATGTCAAATGCCTTTCTTCACAGTTTGAGTTGTGGCACATCTTACCAGAGAAACCACATATATAATTGATGGAACTGAAAAATACTATATTTCTGTATTACGGTGAAATGGGTAATCTGACACTCACAATCTGAAATTACAGGTGTGATGCACTATACGTGTTATGTCTCATAATCTTCATATTCCTTTTATTTGCAGTCCTCTAATGTAAATGTGACACATTTAAAGTCAATTCCTGAGATTCTCGTGGCCAGCTGGTTAAGCCTGACTCTTCAACTCCTGTAATATCAGTGAACAGGTTGGTGTTCATCAAATTGGAAAGGAATCCTTGAGCTACACAAAGGTGTGAGTTTAGTTCCACTCAAGTTCACAGAGACTTTCACAGTGTGGCAGGTGTAAATGACATTGATAAGAAGTGAAAATGTTGCTGTGAACTATCATTCCAATATCAAATTATCCAAAACTGTCACTTCTTAATAATCATGTTACTTCTATCAGAGAAGTAGAGTTTCTGGCAGAATAACACCAAAATACTTTAGAAGCTTTGTTTTCAAAATACATGTTAAAAAATTAAATGCAACAAAAGTGAAAATAGAAAAGATCACTGACAAACAAATCTGATTGTGTGGTATCAAAGAAATTGAGAATTGAAACCTAAAAATCAAGTTTAAAAATTGCAGCAGAAGAAGCTGCAGAAAGATATAGGCTATAACTTAGATCTTAAAAGAACTAAAGTGATGGCAAAAACATGAAAAATGGTCTGATTAATATTGAACGTGTATACTCTCTTGGCTTTAGAACCATAATACACATGTTAGGCTAAAAAGGGGATTCAGTATATTCCTTCAAAGAACAGTATAAAAGTTCTCAGCTTGATGGAACAGTTATCATATACTAAAGCAGGGGCGCAGTATCAGGCCAGCAGAGATCATTGTAGATGCTTCCCGTGCCCTGAATGCATTAAGTGACAGGAGCATTATTTGATAGGATGTTACTGGACTATAAAAATGATGCTACCCCTGAAATATTGATTTAAAATGGATGAATTGAGGTATAACAATGCTGAGATTCATCCTGCAGTGGCAGTGAGGTGATTAGTATCTTACCTGAATGCATTAAGTGACGGGAGCATTATTTGATAGGACGTTACTGGACTATCAAGTTATGCTACCCCTGAAATATTGATTTAAAATGGATAACATGGGATGTTGAGTATTTGATCCTTCAAAATACACTACCTATGACATTAATTGCATTACATTTTGTGAACATTATACGATAAAGAGAAAAAAAACAATTCTACCGCTTTATTTGATATTCATTCAGTCATTCGCCTTTATTTAACCAGGCAGGTCATTAAGAACACATTCTTATTTACAATGACGGCCTGGCAAGAGACAAGGACCACTTGGGGGAAAAGGAAGTGGGCTAGGGAGTGAAACATAGTAAAATTGTAGCTCTGCAAAGGTAGAAAACCATTAGGGAGCTTTTTTTGGTAGGGTAGCAAAGATCGACAGATAAACGCTATCGGTTTATGCCGTGGTAGCATTTTTCGACGAAGCAGCAGAAATCGACAGAACCCCGGCTCGGTCTGCGCTTTGCGCGGAGAGCGACCGCTTCCCCACCAAGCTCGGCGGGGCGAGAGACGGCACCTGCCGTGGTGTTTGCGCCACGCCTGCACCCGAATTGAACATTTAGACCAGACGATTTTTTTTATTTTTTTTTCAGATCCGGGGCTTTTGGAAAAACATTCGGGGCTTGAGACCAAGTAGCCACCCCCTAGATCCGCCTCTGTACTAAAGCATACATATCTGTGGATATAGCGACAACTAAGTTTTAAAAAAATGGTTGAATTCCTATGTATTGCAATGTCCTAATTTGTTGTAGGAAACAACCTTTAAAACAAAAAAGGGATTCTGCAAAATTGAAAAAAAAAAAATTTTTTTTTTTTTTATTCAAATAAATGCTACATGATTTTTTTGTTGGAATGGGTGGATTTTAAACACCGTTAAGAGAGATATCTCTGAAGAAAGTTACCTCTGGAGAAGTTTTGACTACACAAATCTCCTCTATACAGAGAAGGACTGAGCATGTTACCAAAAATAGTATTGCATAGTGAAATTTGTTTGAAATCTCAATAACACAAATGCTTACAACATTATGAGGCTCTGACCTTCCACTGTGCAGCTGTTAAACTTGAAGTGGTGTAATTACGAAGGTGTTACAGTTTTAATCATTTCAAGTGTTGTTGGGCAAGGCTGTTCTAGACTGTTACCATGAATTATTTATATTACACCAAAGTGTTTGAGAATTTCATACGCAAATGCAGAATTGTACAACTGATTTACAAAGTAAATCTTTTCTCATAACTTTTTTACTTGAGGAAGAAAAGCATTTTAATGAGGCAAGACTGCATTTAAATGCAGGAAATTCTATTGGGAATGTTGTCTGAATGATATTTGTTTTCAGATTAATCAATATACTCGTGTAATATGCTAACACCTTGTCAGGGTTTTGAAATTTCCCCCAGTTTGAGTTTCAGTTCTCCTGTTTCCCTCCTGTTTCCCATCTGCCCTGGTTGTCTGCACCTGTGTCTCGTTATCCCCTGTTATATCTAGTCTTGTCTTTCCCCTGCTCCCTGCTGGTCCGTACTGTTTGCTCCCTTCATGTTCTCTTCTAGTTTTTGGATCCCTGTTTCTGTTCTGCCTTTTTTAATCCTGCTCAGCAGTGTTTTTGGTTCTTGTTTTTGCTTAATACATCCGCTTTTTGCGACCTCCTGCCTCCCTCCTGCTCTCCTGCGTTTGGATCTTCAACAAACACCAACCGTGACACACCTTGACGAAAATATATCTGCTTTTCAATCCATATTAAAATGTTAGCCTAAATAATGGTTCTGTCTCTCTGTATGCCTCTGCCATTGACAGCTGATTTAAGGTCCATGTCAAACCGACAATATACATTCACCATACTGTATCTGAGAAAGCTTTTTTTAATAATAGACTGCAGAAGGAAAACTAGATAAACCCTCCATGACATCACCCATAGGTTTTCTGTTTAATGCTTTTAAAGCCTCTTATTCCCATAGACTGTAAAACACAATGGACAAAGCATTTGTCACAGGACCCATTGGTTTCTAAAGAGCAGTTTTGAAGCCTCTTTTTCTTCATGCTGCACACTGCCACGTTGCCTGGGAAGTCACCTTATGTCACTCGGTTAGTTATAGCTACCAGCTCCTTCAGCCGATGCCTGCCAAAATAGCTGCAGAGCTGCCAGCAGACGGCTACATCAGAATATCTCGTTTCACATGTTGACTCAAAGGCAAAATCAAAAATTACTGTTGTGCTTACCTTGCGTTAAGTTACTTGAACTCCTGATTCCTTTGCTAAGCGTGGTAGCCTACCATGCAAATTACAGATGAGGAAGTTATGATGGATGACAAAAACATTTATTGCTTTATATAAACTCCCAAAAGTTTTTGTTTTTTTTAAACACTTTGTTAAGGTGTTTATTTCTGCTGTAAAGTTGGATATTTTAACAGGGAAGGTTCTGCATGATATTCAACCTGGAAATGAGAGGTTGGTGCTTGCTTTTTCCTTGTAATGCATCGTGCAATGTTGCAAACAGGTGGAACACACAAGCTGCAAAGCCAGCTGGAAGACCTTGTATCCCCCAAGACACACATATTTTGTTTTCAAACTCCATTGCAGTTTATTTCACACTTCATCAACCTTTTTTGAACAATTGAACAAATACCATAAACTTAAATAAATTAAATGTAGCAATAAAATAGAATACAACCTCTTTTAACACTAGCACCGCCAGCTTTCTAGCCCCCCGTACAAGCACTGCAGCCATCGCACAGACCACCAGATGTAATTTCATTGTTGGGGTACAGAAATCAGTTCTTGAAGTGGAAAAAACTGTGTTAGGACTTCTGCTCCTTTATATTTCTTTGCTGCACATTTGTGTTTGCATGGGGCATGTGCGTGGGTTGGGGGGCTGACACATTTTTTATTTGAAATGTATTAACGATTATGCTGTGAAGTGAAAATTATGAAGTTTCAAAATATATAAAACGTGTTTTGGCACCAGTGCACTCTTCAAATCATATTATTTTAACAAACTACTGTATTTTCCTCACTATAAGGAACACTTAAAATCTGCAGTGTGCCCTACAATCATTTATGTATGAATTTTGTTGTACTTACTGACCTCGAACCAATTTTATGGGGTACACTGCAAATCTGTCAAAATATTTTAGTGCAAATTTGGTAAGTGATGAAACCGCTGCACTTGATCGATTGTTGGACCTTTCCCAGCTGACATGTCAGTCCTTGGTTGAACAGGGGTTGCAACGTCAGACAACGTTAGATAACTAATTACATAGTGCTGGCAAGCAAACATCACCCAACATCTAGTCCATGTTACTGTAGCACCTCTATCTGACTTTTAGGGAAAGACACTCACTCTGCATAAGTTTGCCTTAGCCTGCCCCATCACCCACCCACAGACTCATTTTTGTAATTTATTTATTATTTATTTATATCCCTTGTACTTTGCGCTATTCACTCAAGCTACACTACACCCCCTGAACATGTCTTCCTAAATTTATGTAATTTGTGTATGCGTATCTGGTTGTCCGTGAGTTGTGAGTCAGTCAGCTACTGTTAAGTGTTTTTTCTATCTATCTATCTATCTATCTATCTATCTATCTATCTATCTATCTATCTATCTATCTATCTATCTATCTATCTATCTATCTATCTATCTATCTATCTATCTATCTATCTATCTATCTATCTATCTATCTATCTATCTATCTATCTATCTATCAGCACTTTAATGCCACAACCGGAAATATTTTGACACTTATACTGTATCGTACAATAAACAGAACCAGGCGCCACAAAGTGAAATGAAATAAAAAAATACAAACCAATGAAAATAAATAGAATCAGTCCCTCTTAATTGAGCTCAATTCAATAAGGGGTTCAGTTCTGTGCACATGCAAGTGCATATGATTCTCACCGGTGTGCACTATTTCTACTAGTTAGTTAGTGTTTCTTATCTGTTATATATCGGATGTTGAGTTGATCCAAGCTTCCCAGGCCAGCCGAGAGACATAGTCTCTCCAGCGTGTCCTGGGTCTTCCCCGGGGTCTCCTCCCGGTGGGACATGCCTGGAACACTTCCCTAGGGAGGAGGGACATGCCTGGAACACCTCCCTAGGGAGGCGTCCAGGAGGATCCGGTACAGATGCCCAAGCCACCTCAGCTGACTCCTCTCAATGTGAAAGAGCAGCGGCTCGACTCCGAGCTCCTCCCGGGTGACCGAACTCCTCACCCTATCTCTAAGGGAGCGTCCAGCCACCCTGCCGAGGAAACTCATCTCGCCCGCTTGTATCCGCGATCTTGTCCTTTCAGTCATTACCCAAAGTTCATGACCATAGGTGAGGGTAGGTACGTAGATTGACCGGTAAATCGAGAGCTTCGCCTTTCGACTCAGCTCCTTCTTCACCACGACGGTCCAGTACATCGACCGCATAACTGCGGACGCTGCACCAATCCGTACAGATGCAGACTATCCAAAGAAAAAAAAACAACCGGAGCTTCACAACCATAATTATCAAAGGGAATCCTCCTCGGCTCACAGTGTGATGATATCCACCTTGTCTCTCATCCGCTACAGTCTGTCTTTATTTATTACAAACAACTTATGCTGGCTCCCTGTGTCTCTCTCTGTCGGTCTCGTGATGCTGCTGCTCATCCTGTACGTCCCTCTGTTTAGTTTGTTTAGTCTCATGTTGCTGCTGCTCCCCCTTGTGGTAGGAAGATACGTCACGTAACCACGAGCGTCTTCATAATGTATTAAACTACATCGACCAGACTAGTAACCTCATTCTCCATACGGATTACATTACCTTACTATAATTATACGTCAATTTTCAAATCTATATCATAATCGAATTATAATCAAATGTTGGACAACAATGTTGTTTCAACCTCACACTAACTTTAGGTGTCCACTATCGCTGGCAACAATGAACTAATCAGAGAACAGGACGTAGTACTACACTTACCTCCTACACTTTTTATCTGTTGATTTGTGCGGGACGAATCATTTTAAAATGTGACAACTAAACAAGTTACTGAGTTATTGTGAATGAGTTGAATAAAATTCGACTTACCAGACTGTTTTGTTTAGCTATATGTTTTATCTAGGGGTGTCAAATTAGCACGTTAATTGCAATTAATTAATTACAGGCATATTTAGCGTGTTATGTTTTTTAATCGCTTAATCTATTTTTTAATCTCTAAATTTACTTTCTCAGTTTGCAAGTTGCCTTTATTTTGAAATCTGTGTGGGCTTCTTGAAGTGGACATTGTTTGGCTGTCACTCTGTTTGGGCCAATTTAGCAGACGCTGGTAGGCTCCCATACTAGCTGGACAGGCGTGGGGAGGAACAGTGATTAGCAGAGAAGAGAAGTGATAATGGAGGAGCATGTGTAAGTTGTTGGTCCAGTGAATGGGGAATTTACATTTCTAAAATGCCCCGATGGCACCATTGATAAAGTGAGTGATATGTTATTTGTGGAAAGGAATTTCCTTACTACCAAAGCAGTTAAAGTTTAGCCACATAAACTCAAAGAACCCGGTCACGAGCGCAGCCACAGCTAACGTTAGCAGCAACGATTTTAGCAATGTATCAAGCCATAACAATGCTCCTCCCCAAACTAAGCTTGAGGAGAGCCCTGCGTGCATGCGCACGTCTGCGACCGAGAGGCTGGTGAATGTTCTTGCCAAGTGGATGTAAATGGCTAGCACTGCATCTGTTCAAGTCTGTTAAAAAAAAGACTTTATGAAGCGACTTTTTTTTTGTTATATATCAATCTTTTGATCTGCCACAATAATGTAATGAATTCAAAGGAAAACACCTCAAGTAGAGGGCTCTTTAGGTGAGATTAAAAAAGAGATTAATTAATTAGAGATCTTTAACAGATTAATCAGCTAGAACATGTTTATCCTGTTTCTAGTGTAGCTGTTGAAGAACCTTTACAAGAGTTTGACTGTTTAATCGGCACTGTTTCTCTCCCTCTTGTCCATCAAACCGTAGCTCAGCACTTACAGAATGGCAACTGTCAAGTAGATGGAACGGGTCTGTGGGATTTTGTAAATCCAATCCAATTACAGCTTCATTTGGTACTCATGGTCCACTCTCTACTGCCTGGAAATGAAAGAAGTACTACAAAAAAACATTTTAAAACTGTGGAACCACTATATTTGTGCTTGACTCCCAAACCAGAAAATCCTTTCTGTACATTTCCTACAGTCTACAGTCTTTACAGCATATTCTAAGTTGTCAGACTGTTTTGGATAGAGCAGTCAATTTGAGATATCCCTATCAAAGTCAGTCTGGAAACATTCAGTAAAGCCCCTGAAAAAAATCCAAGAATGCTTAATATTGTTCTTTACAGCAGAAATTCAATATTTATGAATCAAATATACTGTATATTGTAGTACTGTGGTCTACGTAAAAATGCATTTTTCCTTTCATACAACTGCAGGTTTTGTTAAAGCAATTCCAGATAAAATTTTCATTTAGAGAAAATGTAAGCTTTATCATCCATATTTCATAGTTATCAAGTAAATTAATTTCCTTGTTCTACAGGTTTGAAGAATTCAACAAAGTAAAGAAGGTGGCCAATCAAGAAGGACAGGCCAGCATTGATGCTTTTTTGATTCAGGGGAGAGGTGTTCAAGGGTTCAAGGGCATCTGAGACAAAAGATCATCACTTAATCATAATTAAAGACCTCATCATGCCTGCAATTTGCCCCTGTCTTTGATTGACTTCCAACTTCAGGAGGTTTTTGTCAGTGGTAGAGGACAGATACAGTCCAGTAAGTCGAAGCACGAGTACATTTGAGTAATCTAGTAACAGACAAATCAAAATTAGAAAAAAAACAGACACCATGTCTGTGACTGTGGATATTTGATATTCTGACAGGAGCACGCGTGGCTTTTTATAGCCCACTTCACGGAGCAGTCCAAAACTCCAGATTCACAGGCTCACACACTGGTCAGAGAAATTTGAAGAAATATGTGAGAACTTTATCATCAAGGACAAATTAAAACACAACATTTGTGACAATGCATCAAACAGGAAGAACGCTTTCACAGTTACTACAAGTAGTAAAGATGATAATGCAGACCTGGAAAACAACTCTGGGAGGACCTAAATGAGTACCACCAGGATGACATGGAATCTATCCAGAGCAGCTGCCGACAACGTCTGCAGTGCTCATTCGCTGCAGCTTGTTGTGAATGTAATAGAAAAAGGTTCTGAGCAGCATGATTTTTATTAAATTGCACTTGTAGGCTAAAGGAAGCATTTGAGAGTATGGAGCTCATGGCAGCATCACGTCATCTGTATCTGCACGATAGAACGGCATTCTCCACCTTGTCACTGACTTGGTTTTCCAAAGTCTCAATGCACTCCTAGATGCCTAAGGTCATAAAGGCCCGTGCTTATCAGCCAGAGAAGCTGAAAGTCAGATGAAAGAGCTAGTGGACGTTTTGGCCCTTTTTCATCAAGCCACAGACTTGACTCATGGGGAGAAAGTAGTGACCCTTAGTGCAGCTCTCCCTCCCTTGTGTACTCTGTCTTAACAGCCACCTCATCAGGGCGCTTAATAAAACACGCCACCTGGTGGGTTAAGTGAAAGCACTCAAGACGTCCCTCCGAATCCGGTTCGAGGGGGTATATGTGAATGTCAGAATAGAGAACTGCAAGAGCAAGATGTCCAAGGGGCATATAAAGCTAAGACTGGGGTGAAGGAGATGATAATAAATAGGTATACACACCCTTCCCAAACGCATAAAGATCACATTATAAAACGCTATAAAAAAATAAAAGAAAGAAAAATGCTAATTTATTTATTAGCTTTCCAGCTTATTTTAAATTTAAAGGAGCCGTCTGTAAGAAATGGCCAAAACTGGTACTGCAGTCACTTTCAAAATATTGTTGAGCGGCGTGTACCCTCCCCCTCCTCCCCCAGACCAGAGGTTGCCAGGTAGGCTGCAGAATGCAGCAGGAACGTAGGCTGCCATGGCTGCGATAATTAGAGCCGAGCTGGCAACCCGGATGCCGAAACAATACTGACTACGTGATTGGGAGATAGGTGGAGGGTGGAGCTTCAGGCCAAAACAAAAAATGACAACATAAACATCAGTTGAGGGCTGCAACCCCTCTTTGTAAACTGGAATATCCTGGCTTGAGTGCTGTTGTCAGTGAGTATTTGTATTTGAAATGAACATGATTTTTAAATGTCTGTTGACATATCGGGGTCATTTTATGATTCGTTTTATTATTGCTCTTACATACAGCTCCTTTAACTCTGCGTTTATCATCATCATCATCATCATCATCATCATCATCATCATCATCATCATTATTAAAAACCTTAAACACAACCACTAACAGCCCCAAACCAAAGCAGCGAGACGGGACGAATGGGGCCGTAGGGCATGCCCATATCAAAATTTCCTGAAATTTTCTAGTTAGGGCCGGAGCACTTACAGTGCGAAGGCCCTATTGCAGGGGTGTCCAAAGTCGGTCCTCGAGGGCCGGTGTCCTGCATGTTTTGGATGTGTCCCTTTTTTTTTATCAAACCGTGATACAAGGAGCTTGGTCATCAACAGAACTATCCAGACTTTGATGACAAGGTGGGGACGAACGTTAATTAGAATCAGGTGTGTTGATGCAGGGAAACAACTAAAACATGCAGGACACCGGCCCTCGAGGACCGACTTTGGACACTCCTGCCCTATTGTATCTGTAGGAATTTTTTTTTTCCTTTTCATTTGTTTTTTCCTCGTTTTTATTTTCCTCCTTCTTCCGACGAAATGAGGGCCTTTTTGCCCCCCTAAACGTGCCCCAAAAGTCACCAAATTTTGCATGCAAGCCAGGCCTGGGGAAAAATGTGATATTTAATGGTTTGCATTAATGGTTGTGACCTAATGGCTCAACAGTGCCCCCTAGAAATCTTCGTGCCTCAAGCCCCACCACACGGTTTGATGTACATGCACGAAAATCGGTACACACCTGTATCATGTCGCAACTTAAAGAAAAGTCTCTTGGCGCCATGGCCGAAACTGAACAGGAAGTCGGCCATTTTGAATGAATCGTGTAATTCTGGCGCAATTTATGCCATTTCTTCGGCCGTTAATGCGGCCCGAACCGCAACGTGCACCCAAGTGTGTTATACATCAAAATGTGCGTCTCCATCCTGCGACGATGCGTATTACATTTCTCAGTCAAAAGCGTTACCGTGGCGACAATAGACGCCAAGAAGCGCGCCCCCCCCTTCATCTTATTGGTCCATATTTGATAGTTCCAACTTTCTGCCATAACTTTTGAATGGTTTGACATAAAGACTCATGGGTGGTGTCATCGGACTCGGTTTTGAGTCCTTGAACATAACTTTTTCTATGAACTCCGGGAGGGCTGCCCTTTGTCACCGGTCCTGTTCATAATTTTTATGGACAGGATTTCTAGGCGTAGCCAGGGGCCGGACGGGATCCGGTTTGGGAACCTCAGGATTTCATTGTTGCTTTTTGCGGATTATCCTGTTGGCTTCATCACCCCTTCTTCTGATTGGTCAATATTTGATAGTCCCTATTTTCTGCCATAACTTTTGACTGGTTAGATATAGAGAGTCGTGGGTGGTGTCATCGGACTCGGTTTTGACTCCTTGACCTTAATTGGTGCAAATTAGCCCCGCCCCTTCTTCTAATTGGTCGATATTTGATAGTTCCAATTTTCTGCACAACTTTTGAATGGTTTGACATAAAGAGTCATGGGTGGTGTCATCGGACTTAGTTTTGAGTCCTTGACCTTTATTGGTGAAAATTGCACGCACGGGGGCCCGTTCATCGCTGCTTACAGCTTTAATTATTATTGTTAATATTATATACTGTTTGGAGGTCTGAAAAGCGCATTGAAGGTCGTCCCTTACTCATTTCTAAAAAGTCTTTTGGCCCGATCCTGCTCCTTCCTATTTATTGACCAATAGTAGAGGAGCTGGACCTGAAGGAGCTGAAGAAGGGCAGCCTTCGTTATTTGCATAATGAGGCAAATATGCATAAAGTAAAGTACAAAAGCTTTTTACTTTACTTTATGCAGAAATGCATTTATATAGAAAAGGAAAAACAAAACATTTATATTTCTGCTTTTAATTTGAATTATGTCATTTTTGGTTCTCCATACTAACCGAGCTGGGCTTAGTGCAAAGACACTGTCAACTTTCATGTTTTTTGAAATGCAACCATTGTACTGACTACTTTTTTTTAAGGACAGAGATCATGTCAAAGTTTACTATAAATGTTTTGTTAAATGTTAATGGATAAATATTAGTAGATATCATAAAACTAACATAAACATATATATGCATACACACAACTCTACATACACACTTGTAATATCAGTGACAATCAAGACAACTACAGCAAGAACATCAACAATCTGTCACGTTTTTGAGTTGGTCACAGTTTTGGTGTTTAAGTTCCTGTTTTATTTTGAAACCTCATGTCTTTGTGTTTAAGTTTTGTCTTGACTTCCCTTGTTCTCATCTGCCCTGTCATGTTCTTTTTTTTGCAATCCTGCTCAGCAGTGTTTTTTTTTGTTTTTTTTTTAAACTCCTGCCTCCTGGTCTCCTGCATCTGGTTCCTACAACCACCACACCTGTGACAAAACAGACCAGCCAGCATGGACTCAGCAGGAGTGACTTTTGCTTTGTGGGACTTCTGCCAGGAGGTGAAAAAAACAATGCCGTGTTTGCAGGAGCATGATTCACCCTTCCTGGGAACGTGCCTGGCTCTAGGTGGGCCTAAGAGCCTTCAGGCTGACTATCACCTCACCATGTTCCTGTTCCCAAGGAGGTTTCAGACGTGCTTCAGCCTGCCTCCATTTCCATGCCGGCACCCATGCTCCTGCCCAGGACTCGCCTCCAGCCGAGAGCTCTGTCCAGGACTTTGCCCCGAGGGCGGACCCCAGAACTGTCTCACCGGTCTGCCCGGCCCAGCGTCCGGGCCTCCTGAACTGTGTTTTTTCTCTGGGTTTTGTTTTTTTTTTCTTATACATATATGGTAGCTGTTGCTTAAAGGAGCACAAGGCTCCTTTTAAGAAATGAGACTGATTAGCGCCACCCTCGCCACGACCGCCGTCGGGGGTACTGCAGCCAACAGCGAAGCCGGCACGGGAGAACGGGGAGAACGCGCATGCAGCGTCATTTGACGTCACATCCGCAGAACAGCGCGGGAAATTCGGGTCCAGAATTGCAGCACATTTTGCAGCAAACAGCCTGTTCAAGGCAACGGAGAGATACCCTAGAGGGCTCATTCGTTTTGGTTTGGAACGCTTCATCTTACATTATTACTAGAAAACTTAAAACGTATACGAATTTTTTTAAGAAATCCTGCCTCAATCCTGCCTCATGCTCCTTTAAGGGGGTGGGGTTCTGTCACATTGAGTTGGTTACAGTTTTGGTGTTTAAGTTCCTGTTTTATTTTGAAACTCCATGTGTTTTCTGTTTAAGTTCTGTCTTGACATGGTCCAATCTGCCCTGATTGTCTGCATTTGTGTCTCGTCAAGCGTTCTGTGTGTCTTGTCTTCCCCTTGCTCCCTGCTGGCCCATACTGTTTCATTCCTCCAAGTTTAAGATCTGGTTTTTGTCATGTTCTGGTTTTTGCAATCCTGCTCAGCAGTGCTTTGATTTTGTTTAATTTAATAAATCACTGTTTTGGACCCCCCCCACCCCAGTTCAATCTATCAATTTTGTGTGTGTGATTGTCTAAACTTCAAGCATTAAAAAGCTTGAGGCTGGATTTATGAAAAAAATTGTATAAGTTTGAAGTTTTCTAGTAATAATGTCAGATGAAGCGTTCCAAACCAAAAAGAGTGAGCCCTCTAGTATATCTGTCCATTGCCTTGAACAGGCTGTGTGCTGCGAAATGTGCTGCAAGGCTGGGGCCGCTTTTCCCGCGTTGCCCTGCGGATGTGACGTCACATGACGCTGCATGCGCGTTCTCCCCGTTCTCCCGTGCCGGCTTCGCTGTTGGCTGCAGTACCCCCGACGACCGTCGTGGTGAAGGGTGGCGCTATAGAGTCTCATTTCTTAAAAGGAGCCTCATGCTCCTTTAAGAGTGAGGTGTTTTTTCACTTTTTTATTTTGGTGGAGAATGGCATTTCTTTATGCCCACCAGGGGCATCCAATTTCAGTCAAACGCTTCTGTCATGCATGTTAGTCATTTACCTCCTCAAACACACCTGATTGGATCACCATCAGCTTGTCATCAAGGTCTAGAGAAGTCTGTCAATGGCATACTAATGAGCCAGGTGTGTTGAAGCAGATAACATCAAAAACAGGCAGGACAGCAGCCCTTGAGAACCGGACATGGACAGCCCTGCTTAACACATTCCTGCAATTCCGATGGGTCATTCTTGAACATATTTAAATTGCCTAATGTGATTAGCCTGGAGGACACCGCATTGCACATTTGAAAAATAATAAAGCACAATTTATTTTCTGCATATCTGTATAAGTAAACTTTTGGTTATAAAGAATATGTTAACATGTTAACACCCTTTGGGCTCAAAAAACGAAAACTGCACCAGAATGTTGAACAGTTGTGAAAAATTGGTTTTGCTTCTGGAAGCGACAGATGAAGTGTCAGGAGAGAGTAAAAGTGACAATGTCTACTCTCTGTCATGGTCTACATGACATGCCTTTTCAGTCTGTCTCCACTTATTTTTTTTAAATGTCTATCCCCTTTTTTCTTCTCTTTCTTACAGCTCTACTCTGTGGCTTTTATCTCACTTAATTCTAATGCCTTCTAACTGCCAAATGCTCCCCTTTGTTAAATTTTGTCGCGTGTAAATCCAATTTTCCAACACTGTTTATGCATGTAAAGTGTTTTTCTCTTTGGAAGTTTTTGTTCAATAAAAAGAATAGGCGAAATCAATTTCCAATTCCACATCATTGTGTTTTGTGGTACTTCATTGTTTTTCTTTTGTGCCACAGGTGATAAGGAAGCTTTACTCAGCTTCCTTTCACAACAGCAGTGAAAAAGTTCTTTATGAGACTAATACTGTGGTGAATTTGATGCATATCTCAAAAAAATTGTTGCTTTTCTATCTTTTTGACAAAAAAAATGCTGAAGCTGTTAAAACTCCTGGGATTTGAGAACAAGTATGTTTTCGGAAACAAACTCAAACTATGAAACCTTTTGGCTCGTGGAATGAAAGAATTTTGATCAACAAAGAATGTTTGGGTAAGAAATTCGAAGCCAGGAGTTTTTTTTGTTGTTGTAGTATTCTGTCGTTAAAGTTCTTTGATAATAACTTTCACATTGCATTGATTCATTTAGTTTACTGACAATTATATCCACTTTGACAAGATAAAGGTTGATGGAATAACAAATTCACAAAAGGATGGAGTGTTAAACTGCATCAAATCACATTGATCTTCAGAAGCCTGTTTCCTCTCCCAGCTGCCACTATGTTGAGTGAAGTAGGTTCAGTGGATCACTCTTTCTTCGCCATCCATTTTTGCAACATCCAAACACACCTGCAGTGTATGTGTTCCTTTCTTACCCATTTTCTCTTGATGTTTGTTTCCAAACAGAAAATTTGCCTGAAATGTGTCAGTGGGGCCCCTGAATAAGTGTATTCTTCAGAATGATTCCCTGGAATGCTGAAGAGTGTCTGTACTCAGGGACATCTACGCAAAACAAACACAGATAAATTAAGTTAGCTATAGATTAATATATGTTTGCAGACAAACACTACATTTTTGTTCCCATATGTGAAACCTTAGTCTCTATAGATCCAAGCCATTTGAAAGAAAGTGGGACATAGGCGAAGGGGCGGGGGGTCCGGGTCGTGGGGGGCATTGTCCCGCGTGGCCCGGCACTCCCCGCCTCATGGTTTTAACAGCAATGTAGACACTGCACATTCAACACTTAATGAATACATTTGACAAGGACACGTAGTTCGGGAGGGGGGGGGGGGGGCGGTGTCAAATCGATACTTGGCCCTCCCCCTCCCTGTTTTTATGGCATTAATCACATGCACTCAACACCAGGGGCGGGAGGGGGTCCCACATCACCCGCGTTCCCTCGCCGGCCTGGGATAGGTGGGTCGGGATGCCCGGGCCTGGCGGGGCTCGCCGTGCAGCCTGGGGTGCCTTCTGGCGGTGCTGGACCCCCCGGGGAGGGGGAAACGGTGCGTGATTGTGTGTCTGTGTCGGTGAGAATGCGGTGTGGAAGGGTCCTGCCATGGAGGATTTGAGCCTCCATTGGCAGGACAACAAAACTTAATAATTTATCAATATTATATTATACAAAGATGGTTATTATTATTATTATTATTATTATTATTATTATTATTATTATTATGTATAGTATATCTTATTATTAGTATAGGTATCGGATAGGTGAATGGATGAATGAATGGGATGCCTGGGTCTGGGGCCCTCCGTTGTCGGGCCTGCGCGGGTGTCGCCCTGTTGGGGGGTTCCCTCTCTCCGGGCCCGTCTCCGGTCCCCCCCGCTGCCTCCGCTGCGGGGCGCCCCTCTGGTCTTGGAGGGCCACTTTCGTGGGGGCGGGTGCACCTGCCCGCGTCGGTGGCCGGGGCGGGCTCTGTCTCTCCGAGCAGGCTGGCCCCCTGCCAGGTGGGGGTCGTTGGCCTGGAGGCTGAGGACCTCCTGGCCACGTGTCCGGCCCGGCCTGGGTGGCCGGGGATTGCCTGGGTCACGGTCCGCCGCGGGATCTCTGGCTGATTCTTCCCGCGCCGTGGGGGCCCCGCCCGCGGGCCCTCTCGGCCGCCGCCGCGGGGGGGGGCTCGCAGGCGGTGGGTTGCCTCCCTCCTACTTCTCCCCTCTGTGGGGTTGCTGGTGGCCTGGGTTCCGGGTTCTTACGTGTCGGCCTCTGGTCTCGCGGGTGGCGGGGTTGCTCCCCCCCTCCCCCACTATAGATACACTTCAGGTGGAGCTTTGTTTGGTTTATTACACACACACACACACACACACACACACACACACACACACATATATATAGCCACTCAGTCACATACATATACACACACATACACAGCCACAAAGACATGTACACACACACGTACGCACACACACACACACACACACACACACACACACACACACACACGCATTTCGTGTTTTGTTTGTGGTTTTTTTGTTGCAGATTCCCAGTGCTTGACGTGTGTCTCCGTGTGTTCCTGCTTCCTGGATTGGCAGTGGATGTCGTCAAATTAAAAAAAAATTCAAAATCACTGGGTTTGTATGTGTATATTTATGTATGTGTATGCATACGTATGCATATATATATGTATATATATTAAATATAGTAATAATGCACATATATATACCTTTGGTTTCTACCGTCATGGTATCAATCATTAATATGTGTGCAGACAAAAAAAGAAAGACAGTGGGACAATTGCTCTGCTGCTATCTTCAGTGAGGCATAGAGTTTAAAGAGATACATCTTTTCTGCATTCTGTCCTTCTTTTTCTTTTCTGCATGTTTGTCTAAACCTAGTTCACATAGGTTTGACGAAATAAAATTACATATATCTCAACCTACACCATTATTTTGTTTAATACTTGCCTTGATTCAGACACACATATTCATCAAGTCTGTGAAACAAAAATAAGGGAGTTTTACAATATTATCAACCTTTGATAGGTTGCTGCCTCTTCATTAAAGCCCAATAGAAAATCACATAATTATGATGCAGTTTATTCACAAGGATCATCAGTCCATGCAGAAGGATGCACTCAGGCGGATAAGCAATCCAGACTAAAAATGACTGGTAATAATGTTTTGGAAAAATGTAGTTTGGGCTCCATCAGCTCCAACAGTTCCTGAGCAGGGTTCACGTTTTCCACAGGACCTTGTGGTTGAGGGAATTGAGGCCTATAGAGACTCTTAGGATTCATCAGATGAATAAATATTATGCTTTGGTGGATATGAAATACATTTTATGTAAAACAATTCATTTCATATCAACTATACCAACTCTGCACGGTATATCTCAAAATAGTAACTTGGTTGCAGTTTCCAAACAACTCAAAGCAGCAATATGGAGATTTTTACTTATAAGTGTTTAGGAAGCCTAAATTAGTTAATTAAGTCACACACTGTAACTTTGAACTCCAGTCTTATCGGTAGGGAAAGGTTCCAGTGCTGTGGAATACATCTTACCTTGTTACAGATCCAAAAACATCTCATCCATATTCTCCTAAAATGACTACAGCCCTGTAGCCCTAACATTTCACATCATGAAAGTCCTAGAGAGACACTGAGACACTGATACACTCCACAATTGCAGTCATCTAAGTACAGACAACTGGTGGACCATTTTGTGGCATTGTGTAGGAACAATCATTTCATCTTGAAGGTGATCAAGACAACAGAGATGATTGTGGATTTTAGGAGAGCCATGATTAACTTTCCATCATTGGAGAAGAAGTGGTGGAGGAGTTGGAGGATACTTTGTTGTTCACCTGGACAACAGACTGGACAGGAGATGTAACATTGATTCTGTTGATAAGAAAGGACAGAGCAGACTTTATTTCTTGAGGAAACTTAGGTCCTTCAGTGTTTACAGCAAGATGTTATATATCTTCTATAAGTCTGTTGTGAAGAGTGCAATCACATCTGCAGTCATCTGTTGGGGGAGCAGCATCAGAGGCAATGACTGTAAGAAACTGAACAAATTGTTAAAGAAGGCTGGCTCTGTTCTGGGCACAGTTCTGGGGCCTCATTTATCAACCGTTCGTAGAAAAGGTTCTAAATCCTGTCGTAGGAATGAAATTTAGAATGTGTGTGAGTAAAAAAAATCCGGATTTATCCAAAGTGCGGACGCTGGTCGTACGCACATCAGTGATGATAAATCCCACCTGTTCTTAACTGCCGCGCTCGTGCATGGTTAGCGTCATTTGCATACAGAAACGCCTCCAATTGGCCATATATGGCAGCAACAACAGCTCCCGCTTGGAGGTTTACAAACTTTATTGAACAAAATTCTGTAGAGTTTACAACAAAAGGCAAATGAAACAAAATAATCAATTATCTACAGACATTCAACATTTGGGGGGGTTGAGAGCAAAAAAAAAAAGAAAAGATACATTTACTGACAAGCTATGGGAAGTGTATTAATAAAAATTAAGAAACAAATACATTGTTTCATATAAGCTTTTGGCAATATCGTTTTTTTCACGGATCAGTTTTAGAGACGCTAAGTAGTTTACATTCATTTTTTCAGATGTACAATGGAGGGGTTTTCTGTTATTCCATTTGCATTTATGTATGTGATATTTAGCTTGTAAAATAATTATGTTGACCATGTTTGATATATTTCTTGGAAGATTATCCATAAATTAAGATTTGGTTGGAGTCAAAAGCTCCTGCTTGGAGGTGCAAACAACAACCGAGCTGTTCTGCAGAATAAATGAGTCGTGCGTTCCTGCAGGCCACCGGGCAACGACGGGCAACAGAGACATAGTTGCATCGCAGATTATTTGTGCATTGATTGAATGAAATCATTTCATGTCCACGTAACTGAATTCATTATGTGATGGTGCTTTAATGGCGATGTGGGTGCAATCTATAGCTCCAATTATGTTTGGGAATCCAGCGATGGCATGAAATCCTCCTTTAATTTCGACTTGGTGATGTGTGTATGGAAACTGGGTGTAAATTAGGGCCAGAGAAATTATTGCATCCAACACTGCCGGCATGATTTTGCTTAGTGTCGGCTGCGAAATGCCGCATATGTCAAAATGTTCCGGTGGCAAAAAATCCCAGGGTGGACAGGAGCTGGATGTGACTGGGATGGTTTGCGTTTTGTCTCTCGCTCCATTATAGGTTGTAAATCACGGCATAGATCCATCAGAATGTTTTTGGGGAAACGCTACCTGCTGAGAAGCCGCTCCGTGCTCTCACAGATCAACAGATCAGCGCGCTCTTTGAAAACGCGCTCCCTCGGAGCGCACGGTCTCTAAATCCTCCTCCAGTGCAAGATAAGCCATGGTACTTGTATTTTCTTTTCAGCTCGTCCTGCCAAAGCTGTCTTTTATAGCTTGTCACACCAATTATTCAAAAGGTCTGAATTACTAATGGAGAATTTTTATTAATTGGAGGAAACGGGGAACATGTGCACATGTTCCCCGTTCAGTCACAGTGTTCAGCGATCTCAAACTTCACATGTGAAGTTTTGAGATCGCTGAACACTGTGACTCTTTTAATGGGTTCTATTGGTAGTTTCACTGTTCTACCACTAGGTTTTGTGTGTACGCATGGTCGGAGCTGTGCTTATATTTACACGTGTTTCTGCGCACAGGTACATGTTGATAAATACCATTCTTTGCCTGGGAATGCTCGTACGCACACTTTACGCACAGATCTGTGCGTACGAACGGTTGATAAATGAGGCCCCTGGAGCCTCTGCAGCTGATTACACAAAGCAGGCTACTTCATTAAATGAGGAAGACTATGGGCAACCCTGAGCATCCTCTTCACGACACATAGATTCAGCAACAGAGTGTCTTCAGTGAGAGGTTTCTTCAGATCTCGGGGACTCCCTGGTCGTGGCCCTAGGCCCTCTGATTCTGACCTTGGTGAATCCAAATGATCCTGCCGGTTTGGGGTGCGGCCCGTGTGAGGTGTGTAGGCCCCAGGGCTATGGGCTGCGTCCCGGCTGGTCTCCCTGTGTTGGGTGGGGTTGGCCGGTGGTTGCGTACCCGTGGGGGACTCGGGGCGGCCAGGTTGGAGGGTAGCACTGTTGGCAGTGATGATGATGATAATGACCCTTGTTACTGTTTGTTGTACTGCTACTAATTATTATACAAACAAAATTAATACCATGATTGGAAATCATTAGCTTTGTGGTTGTTGCTGCTGTTGATGTCTTTTCTGTCACTTTTATTGTTGTTATAATTATTATTAATATTATTATATTAAGTGTGTGTTTACATGTGTGTGTATCATTCCCTCTGTAGTGTATTTATGTGCGGGTGTGTATATATATATATGTGTATATATATATAATAGATAGATAGATAGATAGATAGATAGATAGATAGATAGATAGATAGATAGATAGATAGATAGATAGATAGATAGATAGATAGATAGATAGATAGATAGATAGATAGATAGATAGATAGATAGATAGATAGATAGATAGATAGATGTATAAACATGCATATATAGGTGGTGGTGGTGGACAAATACTTACACAGACAATACAGCAGTCACCACACTACACACACTGCACTTGTTACTGTCTTGTATTTCTGGTAGTCTTTTCTTTTTGTGTTTCACTTTGGTGATTTTGGTCCCCTCTGTCAGAATATGGAATCCAAATATGAATTATGTTATAATAGCTGTTGAGGAGGACCGGCGAGAGACATACACACTCAACTCAACTCAACTCAACTTTATTTATAAAGCGCTTTAAAACAACCACAGCTGAAACAAAGTGCTGTACATAAGAGGACAAACAATCAACAGCAAAGACAATAAAAACAATTAAATAAACAAATAAAATTACATAAAACCACTAAAAACAGAGCGAGGTCTCATACTGGGTTAAAAGCCTATGAGAAAAATGGGTTTTGAGGTCAGTTTTAAAAGCAGACAGTGAGGAGGCCTGTCTGATGTGCAGAGGTAAAATGTTCCACAACTTGGGGGCAGCAACAGAGAAGGCTCGGTCCCCTCTGAGCGTTCGTTTTGACCTCGGTACCTCAAGAAGCAGCTGGTCAGCTGACCTGAGGCACCGGGCGGGGGCGTGGGGGTGAAGAAGCTCCGAGAGGTAGGGAGGAGCAAGACCATTTAAAGATTTAAAAACAAATAAAAGAATCTTAAAATTGATTCTAAAATTCACAGGCAGCCAGTGAGTGGGAGGCCAGTATGGGCGTAATGTGTTCTCTCTTACACGTTCCAGTTAGCAGACGAGTGGCAGCATTCTGAACTAACTGGAGACGCGCAAGAGAGAACTGGCTGACTCCAAGATAAAGAGAGTTACAGTAATCCAGGCAAGACGTGATGAAGGCCTGGATTACTGTTTCAAAGTGCTTTTGTGCTAAAAAAAAGGCTTCACCTTAGCCAGCCGCCTAAGGTGGAAGAAACCTGACCTAACTACTGCGCTAACTTGGCTCTCTAGCTTAAAATCACTGTCAATTTTAAAACCTAAGTTAGTCACGGAAGACTTTGCATGAACTGCCAACGGACCCAGATCGACAGAGGAGGATGAGCAGAAGCTGCTAGGGCTAAACACAATCACCTCTGTTTTCTTTTCATTAAAATTTAAAAAGTTTAGGGCCATCCAGGCTTTGATGTCATCAAGACATGCCAGCAGGGCACACTCACACACGTTTACGCACTTTAAGAAAAAACTTACATCTGCTGTAAGATTAAAATGCATATATATGTCATGGATAAAGGTTTTTACAAAATCATGGTGTCACGGCCCTGCATAGTGTGTGATGACCCTCTTGCTTTAATGCAGTGGTTCTCAATTCTGGTCCTCGTGGGCCCCTGTCCTGTATGTTTTAGGCCACGTTTACACATATCCGGTTATTTACAAAAACTGATATTTCCCCCTCTATGTTTTGAAAAATATCATCATTTACACAAACCCGCATAAATACGCTGTTAAGGGGCGCTATGAGCAGCCAAACCTACAGGGGGCAGTGTAACGAGAAGCATAAAGTCATGCTAGCCAATCGGAATCCTGGAAAAAAAACGTCAACAAATGACAAGAGTAACTTCCAGTTACTTCCAAGATGGAACAAGAGTCTTTCCTTTGGAGTGACAGAGAAGGGGAGTTACTTTTAAGTGTGACGTTAGAATATAAAACAGGTCAAATACATGAAAATATTGACGGTGGCCAAACAAATTGTAAACACAGGTTGCACTCATGACGCTTGACGCTGGTTTGATTTTCTAAAAAAGACGGGGAATAAATTGTACAATCACATTAGATAAAAAAAAAAACCCCATCATCCGAGTACGTCACGATTTTGATCACTGATTTGTTGCTGATAACTGAGTTTCTGGGACGCACACGACTTTACTTTACGTCCCTTTACGAATCTAATTCAAACCAATTAAAAGAGATCCTCAGGTCACGTGCTTATCAAATGTTTGAGAGCTAACACTGGATTCTGTTTGACCGGCGCCCTTTACTTCCGGAAGTAAACAAAATAAAATAAAAACCATTTTGTAACCAAATAAATATTTAAACAACATTTAATTACTATTGACAGTCACCCACAGACTGAAATAACACCTTCTTTTAATAATCATATGCATCTTACAGCATGTTTTCTCTTTTCTTTTTCTTTTATTCTTCTTCTCTTGATTTGATGGGGGCGGTGCCCTAGCGCCCTCTACTGACCAGCCGTAACTGGTCAAATCCATCCCTTCTCTTGCCACGAGCTTCACCCTTTCCTCCATGTAGCCCTCTCACCACGTACCAGTGTGTACGACAGTGGGAGCTTCAGATTTCTAGGTTCGTTTGGGCTGTTACTATTGGACTAGTAAAACTGTAAAATGACCACACAATCACATCAGACGACACAAGTAGCTTTAGTTGAGTAACCAACGGGCACTCTTTTAGTTTTTTAAAGCAATTGCAATATGAAATAGTGCACATGAATTAAATTGACATAGGTACATTAGCCGGGCATGAAAATAACCCCCAAAAATAATAAAATAAAAGAAAAATGTCTTTGTGTGATTCTTATCACTGTTCCGAGCTCTGCTCATTCAAAAGTCAGTCAAGTCACTGTTCGTTATTGGTCACTTGTTAGTGACAGTCAATTGGACCGGTCAGAACCAGACGGCGGTCTGGTCCCTCTCCTGTGCTCCGTGCACAGGAGGATTATCAATTAGTGTTTGTTGGAGTGCCCTCTTAATCACGCGTTCTAGTCAGCACCAGTCGGGTGACTGACATTCATACCATACACAGACAGTCCGTCTGTAGCTCTCAAGCAGGTCTTGGTCCTGGGTTGTAGCTCGCCATCTTGTCCGGATCTTCAACCTTAACCTTATTCAATTCTTTTCTTGTTGTACAACCTTTTAATTATCCATATCAACAGAGTATTGCAGAATGCAAATACTCTAAATTAGTTTTAACTCTTAATCCAAATGAATTAATTTTAGAATTAATATATTCACATATGCTGGCATATGTTTTTAACCAATAACTGGTTGGGTACAAAATAAATGAATTAAACTCCTTCAGTTTAACCAGCTTTTCAATGTAGAAAAATATCAAAATACCTTTTTATCATGTATGAACTCAAAATGACATCATAGTGCAAAATATTAACTCAAAATGACACATTAGTGCAAAATATAACACACATAGTGCTTTTCTTTTTAACATACAGCACCTAAAAGGCACTTTTAACACTCATTTTACATCTTAGTTGCTTGTAGCATAAATCTTGGCATTTGCACCTTTAAGACCAAAAAAATTGAAATAGTACACTTTCCATCTGAAAGTAACATCCTACAACTCAAAAGTGGGGATAAATCCCGTTTTTTGGTTCACTTAGTTCAATAACATTACATCACAAACTCCCCACAACACTAGTAATTTACATCAGCAACATTTCAATGACAAAACATCTCTCACCGAATCACATCCAATGCTCTAGCAACAACGACGTCTGGACACACTCACAAAGGGTTTTGGGCCTGTGTAAGACAGGGTTGCTAGCTGTTAGCATCATCGTGTATTTAGAATGAATTAGCATTAGCTTTTAGCAAACACAGTAACATTTGTGGCTGTTTCTCACCGAGTGGGATAACGTGGTTTTCATTCACCAACTGCTGCTGGGTTCACCCCCTGACTCAACTAACACACAGCTAACAACAGCTGGTGTAACGTTTTGTTAGTTTAATACTGTTTTATGAGTTGATATATTTCTCAGCGTCTTTTGGCTCCTTCTGTCTTCATGGAACGTCGCATCAAAGAGAGAGAGCGCATGCTGATGACGTCACATCTGATACGTTGGGAGTGCATGTAAAACGTGTGCTTACATCTAGTGTTGCTTCTAAGTACACCTCTTTTTATATAAGTCAAACCAACTAATGAGGTAATGTTAGTTGTATGTTTGAATGTTTCTTTAGTTAACCTGGTTAACTATTTTACAGCTTAGTAAACTAGATTTTCCACCTGGGTTACATCCATATTTGAACATACTAAAAAAAGTTTGCAAAAACTGACAAATAATGCAAAGAAGTGATGACACATGGTGTACACAGTCCATGTTGGGATATACATATGTAATAACAAATACAGCACAATCAGTCTGCTATTGTTTTGTTGCTGTTTTTGTTTTTCAATCTGCTGTGTGCTTCAGTTTAGTTTTAAAGTGATGATGTTGGAGTTCTCTGATCAGTAGCCTATTCTAGAGGAACATCTTTGCAAATAACATTCATAATCACAGTAGACTGGAGGATAATATGACAGAACACAGTACCTCCTAAAGATATTCAAGAAAATTCCTTTCTTTCTCTTTAGTCCCCATTCCTTTGGGACAGAGTAAGATCAATAGTGCCAGTTTGTCATTTTTAAACTGCATCAGTGCCAGTGCCAGTCTATTATCTCACCTTTGGGACAGATTACAACCCTTGCTCCCCACTGTTCCCATTCTGGCCTCTCCTGCTGTGACAGGCTGCTCCTTGTCCTTGGCCATGGCGTGCAGCTATTAATGGCAGTCAGTTGGGCAAGTAGTAGAATTTTTTATGCCAGGCAGCTGAACACCATCTGGCAACATGGAAGTCTGTGTGTGTGTGTGTGTGTGTGTGTGTGTGTGTGTGTGTGTGTGTGTGTGTGTGTGTGTGTGTGTGTGTGTGTGTGTGTGTGTGTGTGTGTGTGTGTGTGTGTGCACGTGTGCGTGTTTGCGTGTGTGGTTGTGTGTGTAGCTGTATAGCTTAGCATGGAAGTTTGACACTGGCTTGGTAATACTTGCCAAAGACTGATATATATGTCAAGGATACAAGGGACACATGGCACAATGGACACCTCAGAGTCACTTATACAAAATAACTTAAGAGTACATGCACAATCATTTTAAAGTTTTGATTTAAATTTGCAAAGACGTGAGCACGTCAATAGATTCATAGTGTAAAAACGAATCCAATGTCACCTTCTTTTTCTTCCAAAAGACACTTAGCTTTTCAAAGATAAGTGTAACCCTCAGGTGCCAACATTAAGAGGCAACAGATGGTTTTCATTGAGACTGCACTCCATTTTTTCTGTATAATGGCTTGCACATATAAAAACACAGAAGTAGTACATCTATATCGGCCTGCTAATAATTTATACATATAACAATTGCCTCCCAGTAAAATGTGTTTGTTTTAAGTTCCCTATTCCCTGATCTGATCTTATTTAATGCTACATACATGGGTTTTCAGTATTGACTTTGTCAGCTCACTAGACAAGACTGGATGCATTATACAGCAACAATAGGAGAGCAATTGAAAATAGGCATTAATTTTCATGACTTTCATGACTTTTCTTTTTAAAATCTACAGCCTGTTTGCGTATCTAATAACGATCACCGAACCTCAAAGATGTGCACAAAGATAGACAAAAGTATAAAATATACAGATAGCAAACATAACACATGCAATTTTACTGTAAAACAGAATTTAACTCATTCTATCATACTATGTCCCATTATAACTGAGTTTACACGTTGTTTTGAAACTATGAAAAAAAAACTGTTTTCACTTAAGTTAAGCACAAACACAAGTAGCATTCGGGTAATCTACCAGCAGGTGAAGCAGTTCTGTTCTTCTCTACTTGCTCCCTGCGGTGCCTCTGTTAACCTCTCTGTGCACTTCTGCAGCCTCTCATGACAATATGGACAAACCCACAACACAGCCACAATGACCTTTATCATCACAGCAGCAGACCCTGTCCGCAGTTGGTCACAGCAATGTGTGTGAGAGAAAATTGGAGAGAGCAAGTGACAGTGTTGTTGGTTATGTTTTTAATATGAGTCCAATTAAAGCAGCACAACGGAACTTTCAGCTTTTGTTGAGTTTGGCGGCATCTTTTGGACAAAAGCGGTAGTGCTTTACCAGAAAGAACACTACGTTTCCCATGAGCACCAGCGCGTACTGCCGGAAAGATCCTGTCCCATCGCGTGCATTTGTTTTGATAGCGAATGAAGACGGGACGGACTTTTCTGTTTCACCAAGTGAACAGACGGAACGCAAAAAAAAGATGTTAAACTGCTGGAAAGGAACTGGAATTTACCGGGATACCTTAAACAAGGAAGCCAGGGAGCAGTATATGGAGAAAATAATGATTATTAACAGTTTGGATCCATATGAAATCTCTACTAAAGAATGGAGCTCCTCGTCAGAGCTGCTCTCTTTAGAAAGGATTTACTGCCGCAGTTCTGCACAACCCACGTCTCTGGCTACCTTGTTTAGGAGTGTTTGGCAGCTGCCTTGGTAAATGTTTGACTCGCCATGTGTTTCAATAAATTTGTATAATAGTACAACATACAGTACATGTTTTGTATCCCTCTTACTTCTCTTTTCTTTTTTTTTGACTGCTATATTATGCTGAAGAGGCTCCGAGGCGTGAGCAATATTTTTGTTTTCCTCGTGAGATTATTTTTTTCCTCTGCAGCTACAAATAAGAGTTGATATTTTTTCCTCAACAAACTAGTTTTATCTGAAGATTGGGGTTAACTGCACCGCAGAGAGCTGGCCAGCAACTGCGTTTAGCTGGCGAAGTGGGGAATAAAACCTGTGTTTGTGGTTTACTGTGTGGAAGATTATGTTTGGTCGTTACAGCCGCGATCCAAGCGAGCCGACGACTCTTTCACTCTTTTACTCTGTTATATCAGATACTTGGTCTCCGTGGTTCTGCCTCCAAGCAGGAAAGCGGTGAAAAGTTAAACCATTAGCGATCTTTTCCCCACGTCTGTTGTATGGAGCTGCTGCAGCCACAACACAGCAACGGTTACCAGCTTCTGCGGAGCTCTGCGCTCTAAGCCCCGCCCATTTTCGTCTCGACTGCGAACCGGGAAGGAGGGAGAAGTGACGTATGCCGTAAAGCAGTCAAAGCCGTAAAAATTTGTAGTTTTTTAGTTTGGCAGGGTTCCTACCATGCTCCTAAAAGGTACATAGTGCCAGTGAAGGCGATACAGACCCCCTCAGACCATGACAGATGTCATTAAACCTGTTAGAAGTTGATTTACCATCACAATGACTCTGGAAATATGATATTAAGGTGGAAAAGTTACATAGTGCCGCTTTAAAGTTTAATTCAGTGCATAAAGTGCGACTCGAGTGCAGAACACTTGGCATTATTTACAACTTCTCTGACAGGAGCAAAGGAAGAAATATAGAAAGGCAGCCTCATCTATGCTTCAAGAAATAACCTCGCCGAGAGCTTTCTTTTTTGTGGTCAAGTTAATTATATTTTGTTTGTAATGCTGTCATTCAATAGCCCCTGAAAAATCTGCTTTTCTCTGTCTTTACTTTCAACTTATGCTGCATACAATTGTGTTGCTGGACTACCAAATTTAATACAAAAAGATTTTGTGAATTTAAACAACCACTCAAAAGTAGTCATCGATCCCAAATGAAAGTTAAAGCAATGCTGCATGACTTTTTCACCCCAAGTCTGTTGCAGAGAGTATAATCTCATCCGCTGTCATCTGTAGCAGCATCAGAGCCAGTAGCTTAAAAAACAAAAAAAAAAAAAAAAACAACTGATAAAGCTCTTTTGCACCATTCTGGCGACTGTTCTGGAGCCTCTATCAGGGGTGTCAAACTAATTTTCATTTTGGGCCACATAAAGATCATGAATGACCTCAAAGGGCTGCCCTGTGGCATCACTTAAGGTTGCTGCATGGTGGAGAGTGGCTGCTTTGATTAGACAATTATGACTTTAAATCTCTAGACGGTCACATAAATAGTTATGGCGGGTCGGATTTGGCACGCAGGCCATGAGTTTTACAAATGTGCTCTAGAGCATATTGTTAAAAAAAGGATGCTTTATCAAATGAAAAACATGATTGACAACACAGAGAATCCTCTTCAGATACATATCTTTTGTCAGGGGCCTCTTGGGATCTGCTGTAACACAGACTGCCACAGGAGATCCTTCCTGCTCACATCTATAACCATTTTGACTCTTTAAAGAGACCTAAATACTGACAGTAACTACAATATGGAATTTCCTTTTTGGGATTAATAAAGTATTCTT